>NW_005871176.1:2436090-2452722 GCF_000147115.1 Myotis lucifugus | reverse complement strand
GTGAGGATGTTGTCAAAGGGCTCACGAGATGCCTCTGTGCCCCTCAAGGATTCAGAGGAGCAAGACATGTCCTGGCATGTGAGTCTGGGTGTGGATAAGACGTGTGTGTGTGTATCCATGTGCATGTTCATGCACGGGCTCCTCCCCGCCTGCTCCCTGAGGAGAACAGGGCTCCAACATCCATCACAAATGCACAAATGTCCGTGTCGTGGGGGTAGAGCAGCCCATCCTCCGGGCACCTCCCGAGGGGTCCTCGGTGCTTACTCGCCACCCGGAAACCCCAGAAGCCCCCTTAGCCAGGTTCCCCGCGCTCGCGAGTCCGTAAAACACACCGGAGCTGTCGGGAGGCTATTTATGGTCTTTACCTTTCCCACCTACTGTGAGTGTGCATGCGTCTCACCGAAGAAATATTAGCGTTTTGCGTGCACAGTGCGCTCAGGCCGCACAGGTGTGGTTATAAACGCTGTGGAATGCGGACCAGTCACCTTCTAAAACCTGGAACGCTCTGAAGTCTGAAATATGTGGCCCCAAGGGTTTCAGATAAGGGACTGTGGACTTGTTCTAGGGTGAAGTCGTGGTTTCCAGGAGAGGGTGGGGGATGGGCAGCCAGTTGCCGTGTGTGTGTGTGTGTGTGTGTGTGTGTGTGTGTGTGTGAGAGAGAGAGAGAGAGAGAGAGAGAGAGAGAGAGAGCGAGCGAGCTGGACCTGGGTCCCAGTGACGGGCTCTGAGCAAACCTGAGCTCTGCAAGCAGACATCAAGATGTTGGCGGTTTCACTCCTTAAATAGCAAAAGAGGATTCATTTATTCATCTGTTCGTTCTTTCATTTTATTTTGGAGACGTCAACACAGATGGTTGAAAACAGCAAAGCTCACTCTGCACATAGATCAAATGACAGGGAATGCACCAAGGAGGGAGCCTGGGGTTAACCACCACCCCCTCCCCAGAGCACGGTGGGCCTGAGCGCTGTCCCGGCCACAGCCTGGCCAGGTCTCCTGTGCGGCCCTTCCTGCTCTGCGACTCTCACCTGCCCCTTCTGCTTGGCCTGTGCTTCATCACACCCACCTGGCGCCTCCCAAGTCCCAGAGCTGGTGCGTGGGGTGGCGCTTTCTGTGTTTTCCCAGCTCTGCCCTTTCCAGCTTGGCCACCTGCAATGCCCAGAACACACCGGCTGCGATGGAGAGACAGGCTGACAGTTGCGGCCGAGCCGGGACCCATGTGCAGGACCTCCACCGCGGACACCGCGTGGCCTCGGGGAGACCCTGCTCCTCTGCGCCCCTCTCCTCAGCCCCCCTACTTGCCTCTGGGGTTGTTTTTCTCTTGGGGGAGGAGTCCTGAAATGACTTTGTATGTAGAGGCATTTGTAATCAGGCAGCATCATTCACGTGTGAGTGGTGGCGCCCGTGTTTTTGGGTGGCCTCCGCCTGGCACCGGGTGGTCAGGCGCCAGGAGTGCCCTTGCACCTGGAGGAGGACATCCCTGGCAATCACCCCGCCTCACTCACCTGCACTAGGCCATCCCCATCAGCACCGGCAGCAAGGCCCCCAAGTCAAAAATACGAAACACAAAACCCACCTTCTCTGTGAAAGGCAGCGTGGTGTCGGCATTGGACTGGCTCCCGGAGCAGAGAAAGGGCTTGTGTGGAGGCCTGGTGAAGTCGGGATCAAGCCCGTAGGCTGCCTGAGAGCATTGCTCCAACGTCAGTGTCTTAGTCTTGACAAATGAACTGTGGTTAGAGACGACGTTAGCATCCCAGGAAGCGGCGTGAAGCATATATGGGAACTCTCTGTAGTATCTTTGCAATTTTCCTGTAAATATAAAATGATTCAAAAAACCAATTTTAAACGTTATTTTTAAAAAGCTCTCCCTTGATTCCACACGCCCTACCATATTTTGTTTTATCAAAACTCCCCCAAAGAACTGTCCACACTCGCCGTCGGCGGTTCCTCTTTGCTCATTCGTTTGTGAGCCCACGCCAACCAACGCTGTCCCCAAACTGCGCTGTCAGGTCTCCACTGGCCTCCGAGTGGCGGTCTCACAGCAGTTCTCAGTCCTCGCCTTTCTTCCCCTCCCAGCAGGATTGCTAACCCCAAGTCTCTGGCTTCCCCTCCCAGCACCCTTCCCCTGGCCCACTCTGCTCCAGCCACCCCGGCTTTTTCTGTCCTTCAAATATGCTGGCCGAGTTCCCGCCTCGGGGCCTTTGCCTGCGCCGTTCCCTGCACTGGAATACTCTACCCTCTCACTTCAGTTCTCTGCTCAAGGTCCTCTTCTCTGCCCACCTTGGATAAAACAGCGAAACTCCCATTCTTTCCCCCAGTTTAGACTTATCATTATGTGTTACACTCTGTCTACTTGCTTATTGCTGATCGTCTCCCTGGCTAGACATCACGTCCAGAGGACAGAAACTCGACTTTGTTTTCTGCTAGATCCCTCATGCCTGGGACAGAACCTGGTGGGTGAGAGGTTTTTTTGTTTTGTTTTGTTTTGGGTTTTTTTGTTTGTTTTTTGTTTGTTTGTTTTTTAATCAACTTTCGGGACTTACGCTGGGAAAAGAATTCCTTGCTGGGTTGCCTGCTGCCTGCAGCATTCTCTGCCGGTTCTGGAAGGCCTTTCCTGTGGCCGCCAGGGCTAAGGTAGCCTGGCCAGCCGGGCTTGGGAACCAGCACCCGCTGTCCCCCATGGGAATCCTCTGCAGGTGGGCAAGGGCACTCACTCGTGTGCATGTGTGTGCGTGTGGCCTGCGTGTGTGTGCACTGGGGGCTGAGAGGGTGGCGCACACGGGTGGCTACAAGGCCCAGGTGTCTTCACGGCTGCTGGGGGAGCCACTTGTCTGCCCATAAAGATCCCTGTGACATGCCATGGTGAGAGTGGGCCTGGAATGGAGGCCCATGGACTGGAAGTCCAGGGGGCTGCAGCCTCCTCCCTCCTCTTCTCTCCCGACCCCCCCGACCCCCAGCACCTCCCTCTGACTAGCTGCACAGTCCACTGGGTGAGAGGTGGAGGGAGAAGGGCCTGAGTGCTGGGAGGGGAGGGACCCAGCCCAGCCAGGGAAGTGGGGACCCTGTCGGGGTCGGGGTGGGGGCAGCTCCCTTGGTGCCCTTTCCAGCGAATGGTCTGGACCAGCTGCCCTTTGCTTGGGCCCCTGCCCTGGTTCCCAACTGAGGCCCCAGTCTGGTATGCTCCCCTCTCTCTCCTTCCTTCTTTGTCTCGCTATGTTGTTCTTTCCCTTTCTTTCCTCCTTTTCACTCTTCTCTCCTGATGTTTCCCTACTTTTCTTCTAGTCTCTGTTTCTGCCCTTCTCTGCCTCCATCTCTCTCCATCTCTGCGTCTGTCCCTCCTTCTCCTTCTCTTTTCTCTGTGAGGCCCGTCTTCGTGAGTCTCTTTGCTGTGTCCTCCCTCCTTTCTCGCACATCTGTCCGCCTCCCCTCCTGCCTCTCTCTCTCTCTCCCTTCCCTTCTTTCAGCCACTCTCCCTGGTCTGTCCGTCTGTCCCTTTCTGCCTGTGCCTCCTCCGTGCCTACCCTCACTGCCTCCCTCTCTCCCCGCCGGTCCCAGTTGTCTCTTCCTTGCTGGGCCTCGTCCGTCTGTCTCCCCGTCACCCTGTCTGTCTCTCCCTCCGCTTTCCGGGAAGGCAGCGTGATTTACGAGCTGCGGACAGGGCCAGCTGCGGGTGCGGGAGGCCCTGATTACAGTTTCCCGGAGGAAGCTGCCTGCTCGGGGATGGCAGGGTGACAGCGTTTATACAGAGCAGCCCGGGGCTCGGAGCACGGCTGTCAGCCCTAGACGGATGGAGTGCCGGAGAAGGCCCATTACTTCATTCACACCTCTTCGGGCAAACAATAAAACACTTACACACGGCCTTGACGCGGGCGGGCCTCCCCCCAGCACATTCCCAGCCTGGCCCAGGGTCTGGGCCTCTCTGATGGGAAGGAGCAGGGCAGGGGGGCAGGGGGGCAGGGGTGGTCCCTGGGGAGGCCCACCAGGCCCAAGCCCCAGAGAAAGCCCTGGACCTGGCTCCCATCCTGGGCTTTGGCACTGCCCTGGCCAGTCTCTTCTCTCTGGGCCTCCGTTTCCTCATCTGTGAAATGGAATGGAATGCTACCCCTAACCCACACCCATCCCCCTGTGGGATCGGCATGTTCCCCAGGAGCAGAGCTTTCGGTTAAAGGATGGAGCTCCAGGCACCACCCAGGTGTGCAGAGAGGATCAGAGACTCGTGTGGGACGGTTTCACCGACTTGTGACTGTTCCCGCGTTTCCAGAGCGGAAATCCCAGTGTGGCACACTCGCTGTAAGCCGGTCACTTGAGCCGCAAGTGCCACCATCATCTGTCGCACCTCTTCCATGTGCCAGGCATGGGACACATTCTTTGTGCCCGTTGCTTCAGCGAGTGCCCCCCGCACCCCTGCAAGCTGGGCATTGAAGCCCACACCTCATAGCCGAGGAAACGGAGGCTCAGAGAGGTTAAGTAACTAGCCCAAGCTCACACAGCTTGTCCGTGGTGGAACTGGGATTGGAATCCAGCTCCTCCGCCAGGCGTGGAAGAGCAGGTGGTGGGTGGGCTCTGGGGACAGGGTACCGGAGGCCCAGTGCTGGCTTCACCACTTTCCAGCTGTGTGACTTGAGGCGAGTGGCTCACCCTCTCTTGGGCTCAGTTTCCGCATCCATCCTCGGGAGATGGTGAGGAGTATCCCCGGGGTGGCTGTGAGGATGCGTGGAAAGGGCTGAGAGCAGTGCCTGGTGCACACAGCACACAGGCAACAAGTGTGACACCGTGACTGAGGCACAAGTGTCCAGCCCCTGCATCCTGCCCATCCCTGCCCCTCCCTGCTCCCCTGCCCTCACTCTTGGTCTCCGATGTCCATTTCACACCCGTCCTTTTAAGAGGCAGACAGGAGGCTGAGGCTATAACATAAGGAGTTGGCCCACAGATAGACTCAACTCTAGGGTCAAAGTTATTGAGCAGGCAGTGGAAGCCAATGAACCAAAGTGTTCATCTGTTCCTTTTCCTCGATTGGATGACCAGTTGGTGTCATCACACACCTTGACAGGCCTGTGGTCAAGAGATGAGAGACCTGGGCTTGAACCAGGCTCCACGGGTGGCTGGGTGTGTAAACTGACCAGTCCCCCTTGCTTTTCGGAGCCTCAGCTTCCCCATCTCCAACGTGAAACTGATCACACCTACCGTGGAGGTGGCTGTAAAGACTGATGAAGTAATGTGGCCATTAATGCGACAGTATGACAGATATTCATTGAGCACCTACTATGTGCCAGGCAGTGTCGTAGGCATGGGGGATACAGCGATGAGCTAGACCAAGTGCCCCCCGGGAGCTTACATTCTGGAAGGGGGATTTCAGATTGTGGGGTGACCCACAGAGAAGATAAAATGAAGAAGCATGAATGGGGGTGGGAGAGGGCACCTGTGGCTGGGATGTTCTGCTCGGTCCCTTCTCTTTTCCTCCCTAAATTATGACAGCCCCGTCCCCCAGGGGCTGGTCCTTCCACATCAGCCGGCCAGGCCTGGCAGTACTCTCCAGGGCTCCTCTGTCTCCACGCTCAGAAGTGACATGACCAGGCCTCCAGGCAGAGGCCACAGGAGAAGCACCCCCTTCAGGGTCCCCTGGAGACCAGCCCTCCTGCATCCCCAGACCATTTGGCCAAGCCTTCAGTGGCCCCTGGTTCCTGCCCCAGCCCCATCCACCTGAGGTATCAGCCAAGACCCCCGGCCCATGGTGGCCACGCAGGGGAGGCCCCTGGAGAGGACCTCCCTCACTTGGACCAGGGTCACAGGGCAGAGTGCGAACAGAGGGTACAGCAGGTAGAATGGCCTTGGGCCTGAGGGCAGCAGGGGTCATGGCCTCCATGTGCCCGGGTGGCCGGGTGAGGCAGCCTGGTATCCTGGGTACGGGCATGGGGCATAGCCAGCGCCCGAGCCAAGGACTCCCCTGTGACTCAGCGGTCTGCCAGCACATCTCACAGCCTGAGGGCCTTCCAAGAGCCCCGGGGAGAATTTACACAATGTGCTCCTCATCCGCCTGGGCCCAGAAATGACCCTCCAACTATAGGATTAAACCGTACAAGCAAGACCTCGCTGGACCCAGGACAAGTTTTGTTTTATCCCTGAACTGAGGGATTAAGGTCCATGAGCTGGAGGAGGCTGAGCAGAGGCAAACAGAGAAAAACTATCTCCCTTAGGGTCAGTCAGAGGAGGCTTCCTGGAGGAAGGAGCATTTTTACGGTAATGAAAGTGGCTGCGTGAGTCACATTTGCTGAGCTGCACTGTGAGCCCTATGCAGAGCCGATGCCCTCCGCATCTCCTTTATTCCACATGACAAGTTCACCAGACAAGTGCGTGCTCCCGGGGCCTCTGGCTCTGAAGGGACCCTGGCAGCTCATTCGCCGTGGGTGTAGGCAGAGCTGAGACTCATCTCAGAGTCCCTGACCTTAACTCCATGCCATGGGGAGCCCCCCATCTTAGCAGCGGCACAGGAGCCAGAGGACGAGAGACTCCAAGATCCTCGTCTTGAAGGGACCCCCATTACCCGATCACCAGTGGGAAAGCTGGGGTATTGGGTTTTCCCCATCCCCATCCACCTCTGTCCCCCGTGACCTCTGGGGGTTAAGGGCAGGAGTGGGAGGGAGTGGGGAGGCCTGAACCACCGTGTTCAGAGCACCTGCTGTGTTTACACAACTCCCATCCTGACCTCCTGTTATCCTCACACCTGTGGGACCCCACCAACCTGTCAACAGCAATAATGGCTCTTTACGGAACATTTGTTATATATTCACTAGAGGCCTGGTGCACAAAATTCGTGCACGGGGGTGGGGGTCCCTCAGACCAGCCTGCACCCTCTCCAATCTGGGACCCTCAGGGGATGTCCGACTGCCAGTTTAGGCCCACAGGGATCGGGCCTAAATTGGCAATCGGACATGCCTCTCGCTATCCGGGACCGCTGGCTCCTAACTACTTGCCTGCCTGCCTGCCTGATCATCCCTAACCACCTCTGCCTGCCTGCCTGATTGCCCTTAACTGCTCCCCTGCTGGCCTGATCGCCCCTTACTGCCTCTGCCTTGGCCCTGCACCCGGGACCCAGGATTTCCTCCTCCGGCTGGCCGCAGGCACCCAGGACCTGGGCTTCCCTCCCTCTGGCTGGTCACAGGCACCCAGGATCCAGGCCGGCTTTGCCTGAGCCAGCTTCAGGCACCCGGGACTGCGAGGTGGGTGGCTTGTCCCTCTCCTGGGCCACAGTCGCAGGTGCTGGCGCCCAGAACCACAGGGCGGGCGGCTTGTCCCAGGCCTGGCTTTATCAGGGACATCGGAAGGTCATCCAGAAGATGTCCGGTCTAATTAGCATATTACCCTTTTATTAGTATAGATGATTGTACTAAACCTGGGGCCAGAGTTGGGCAGATGGGGAACAGTAAGGCATGACCCTGCCTTCAAGGGGCCTGGGATCCCTGGGTAGAGACAGCATGTGCTCAGAAAAGTGCCCGGAAGGTGAAATGTGTCTAATAAGTGTGATCTGCTACAGGAGGCTAGAGGGGTGGAGAACCCAGTGACTCCTAGAAGGGGTGCTCAGAAAGGCCTTAAGGAAGCTTCTAGGCTCTTCGCACACGGCACTCGGCTGCTCCTGACTGCATGTCCTTCGTGGGGCGCTCACACGCGTGTGCTCACAGCCCACTGGTCTACCTGGACACTTACCTCTCTGCAAGGACTGAGATGGCCCCCTTCTGAAGCTGTCCCCATCTCCCTGGCTTCCGGTGACAGCATTAGTGGCTCCGGTGCCCGAGGTCTGATGACACATTATGTGAACTCCCCCACCGCACTGGTCAGGCAGAAATGTGATCGCCCCTCTGTCTTCATGGACACCCCGCAGGTGAGGATCCAGAATGAATGGGTGTAAAGTGCCTACTTAGCACGGGGTCCGGCACACAGGAGGACTGCAAAGCCATGATGGTATTGATGGTGTTCATGGGCACCCAGTGTATTTTTTAATTAAGTGGGATTCCGTGGGTGGGTGAGAACAGGAGTAAACACACACAGCCCGGCAGGGAGAGGGCCTGGCGAGGGGGGCAGGGGCTGGCGGGAAGGAGCCAGCTATGCGGGGAGGCAGCATCTGAGCGGCCTGAGATGGTAAAGATCTTCGGACGCAGATGCCTGCTTGGGGAGAGCCGAGGGGGAGGCAGGGGGAAGGAGGCTGTGTGATCCTTCACCCAGATGGATGGTTCCAGCAACAGCCCAGACAGGTAAACATTGGGGCTGAGGCCAGACGGGCCACCCACCCCCTGCTGGATCTGTGCTGGTGACAACTCTTGTCAAGGCTTGATGGGAGGCTGCTGGCTGCTTCTGCCCCTTTGGCCCTGCTAGGGGGGTAGTTCCCAAAGTTGGGGGGCCAGGGGCTACTCTGGTGACCCATCTGCACACGAAATCTCAGAGGGAGAGAGCAGAGGGTCCTTTGCTTATACTCTCCACCCCACGGGAATTTCGAAGGACATGGGTCTGCCAGATCTTCTGTGTTAGTCAGTGCCCCACCTCCTACAGGAAGCCCTCCCCGGTGTCTCCTTTTCCTCCCCCTCTAGTCAGCACCCCCATCCCCACATGCAGGCCCTGACATCCACTGTGTGTCCCATTCACTGACACTAGGATTTGCACACCGGGAGCCCAGGTCTGCCCTCAGTGGCCATGTGGCTGCTCTGAACTGCAGTTCCTTCTACTACTTGGTGGGGATATGAGAGAGATTCTTTAAGACAGATTTTGATCCTTGGACCTGCCCCTTTCTGGCTTTGAACTTCAGTTTCTGCATCTGAGAAGTGGGGGTCACCATAATGCTCACTTCACGGTGTTCGTGTGAGGGTCAGTGAGGTACTGGTGTCAGGGCCCAGCCCAGGGAGATGCTTCGGGAGTGGGAGTATCCCCTCTCCCTGGACAGGCAAGCACAGGGCTCACCGAGCAGCCCCAGCACCGCCCTGGGCAGGGGCTCAGGGGGGAGGGTCTCGCTGCCAAGTCTCTGGCTCAGGGTCAGGGATGCGGGAGGGGGGGGGGTCTGGCACATTCCCCTAAGGTCCTATTGACCCAATGACCTGCTCACCCACATTTCCATCCCCCATTAATGATTGTTTGCTGCATTTTATTCTTTGTATACTGGCGATTGTTTAGCTAATTAGTCTAAAATTATTCTGGCTGACTTTGGGGGCATTAACAAGGATCTCAACTATGTAGTGTTTTCGTTGGGGTGGGTGTCCTTTCACAATTTATTTGAATTACTTTGGAACTCTCAAGACCATGTTTTAGTTTTTAAAGTTCAACATCTAGTTATCAAAATGTAATTTTAGTTCATTAAATTTAAATTGCAGTGTTATCTGAGATAATGTCTCAGTTTTGGTTTTATTTTCAGGACAACTGAGGAGATATCACTAACACACACACACACACACACACACACACACACACACACACACCCAGGGGCTGCTGTGACCAGTGAGGGGCTGGAGCTGCTGAAGCATTCGGGCAGAGGACAGAGGCTGACCCCGCCCCCCGAGCCTGATCTGGGGGTCCCGTTGCATTTCTGGGGGAGCTGTCAGGACGCCCCTGACAAGACTCAAGGTGGGTGGGCCCCAGAGAAGGGCTGCAGTCTCCCAGTTGTTCCCCCTCCCCATGGGGGGGGGGCAAACTGGTGGGTGTGAAACCGCAGGGTAGGTCATTTAGGTACAGAGAGGCCGAATCTCAGCAGAACTGAAGCAACATCTGCCCTTCTCACCCTCCATCCTGTCCGTCCATCCACACATTCATCTGCCCATCCATCCATCCATCCATCCACCCTTCCATCCATCCAAACCCATTATCCACCCACGCTATCCCTGCCCACCCTCTTCCATCCCCTCACTCAATTACCTGTCCACTCACCCACCCACCTATTCATCCACTCACTTAATCACCTGCCCATTTACCCACTTACATAACCATCCATCCATTCATCCATCCATCCATCCACTCACCCACCCACCCGCCCGTTCACCCACTCATCCATACACCCATCCAACCAACCACCCATCCATCTATCCAGTGCATACTTGTTTTAACAAGGAAAAGAGAAGTAACAGTAAGATCCCAGGGTAGGAAAGAACAGGAATTCGAGCGTATGAGAGAAGAACCATGTGGCTGAAAGGAATAAGTGAAAAGGTAGAGAGAGAGAGATGCGTGAGGAACTAGGCAGGGACAGGCCATGCTGGTCCCTATGGGCCACAATCAGGTGTGAGTCTGGGGCCCAAGGCTGAGCTAATCCTGGGGTGGAGGTGGCAAGGAAGGCCCTGGGGTCCCTCTGGCATAGCCCTGGTGCTGCCACCACCACTGCCCAGCAGCCTTGGCAGGGGCAGGAGATGGTACTGGGAGAGGGGGTTGGATTTGCAAGCTGAAGACCTGGGTCTGGGTGGGGCTCTGCTTCCCACTGTCTGTGTGACCTTCTCGGGCCTCAGTTTCTTCAATGGCAAAATGGACATAATCTTTCTATCCCTGGATTGCAGGAGGAGCGAATGAAATAATGGTTGTGGGGAGCTGTGCCCAGGTGAGGTGCTGAAGCAGCTGGGGCTGGGAGCAGGGCAGGGAGTGTTGACTTGAGGGTTTGCCCAGGTTGGCACAGCAGGGGTGGGTGGGGTGGGCCAGGCTCCCTGGCTACTGGGGGGAGGGGGGAGCCTCCAGCTGTGGGGTTGGAGGCTTAAGACAGCAAGAGGTGAGCAGGCGGTCATGTTCAGAAGGGATCTATTCAACCCACTTGCCCATGGGTTGAATGGGAAATTTCAGTAAGCATATTTTTTACAAAGTTTCCGTCTGCCACCACCCTGGCACCCACTTGTACCCACCGTCGGGGAGGGTCATGGCAGGAGGCCCGGAGGAGGCACAGCTGCCTCTGGCCACGGGACTTGGAAGGCAAGTTGAGATGGTTGGGTGGTTGAGAAGAAATGATAAAGCGTCCCCTTCGCTCCCCCTCTGTGCTCGCTTTGTTCCAGAAAAGTATTTAAGTCTGATGTCAAGTACCTGGCGCACCGTGATTGCTCATTCATCCAAAACCGTATGGGGGCGGCCCCTCAGAGGCTGGCCCTGTGCCTTCGCCCCTCTGGCCCGGCCATGGGCCCCCCACCCCCATCCTGGGCCATGGGCTTGGGGAGAGCAGGGGCTCCAGCTCCTGAGGGGAGGCCGGGGTGGGGCCTGGCAGCTGCCCAGGATAATCTCTCAGAGATACAAGCGGGTCCAGGAAGCGTGCGCTGGATTAGGGAGCATCCCGGAATCCGGGGTGATGGTTTCTGTCCATGCACTCATTCATTTACCGAACTTCTGCGGAGCAGAGGCTCTGGCTTCCCCAGTGTTGGTGGGGGGAAGCGGGGGACTCAGCGGGGGGCCCTCGGGCCTCCAACCGGCCTGGACACCGTTCACTGAGCTCAGGGTTGGGGAGAGAGAGGTGAGGTGGGGGTGGGAGGTGCTGTCCCAGACAGACAGACCCACAGACAGAGTTGAGACAGCCCCCAAGCTTAGTCATGGCTTCAACTTTTCACATTTGAACCTAAGACAGCGGATGTCAAACTCGGCCCCTGCCCAGACTCCCACACTCTCCCTCCCGGCTCCAGGCCCCTCTCCCTCCTCCTCCCCACCCCCACCTCCGCCTGCAGTTTATGGATGGCTCCCAACCTCACCCTGACACTGTGGGATCCTCACTTCCTGTGTTTATCTTGGAGAGGGATGGGGCTCTCTCCTCTCACCCACCCAGTCGATGGGCCGCCCCACGCAGGTTCCAGCGCTGCATTTGTGCACATGGGCACGAGATTGTTGGTGCAGGGGGCCAGGAAGCCTGGCTGTCCTCCTGGGGTCTGCATGTCCCTTGAGCAGGTCTGAGGTGTGCGAGGGCTTCGTGCATCGTCTCTGGGTGCCTGAGTGTTGGGTGGGGACAAGCACACAGGGACTGGGCACCACAGGGGCATCCTCAGGCACCAGCTCCTCTGGCCTCACCACCGCCCGTAGCACTCCGTTTTGCCAGGAGCGAGGAGGCGCAGCGAAGTGATGTGATGGGGCAGCGTCAGAGAGATGGCTGAGTGGGTGGAAAGGAGCCTAGAACCCAAGGCACTCCTTTCTTTAATAACTGTGGTTTCCCCCACCAATTAGAAACACAAAAAGGATAATGAAGAAGAAGAAAATAATTCATAATTCCAGCAGAGAGAACAATTGTTAATATTTTGGTTTATATCGTCATATATAATTTAATTAAAAATGGAATTGTATCTTCCTTCCTTCCTTCCTTCCTTCCTTCCTTCCTTCCTTCCTTCCTTCCTTCCTTCCTTCCTGTTCTTCCTTCCTTCCTGTCTCTTTTGCTCTTTATGATAGAAAAATGCAACATATACAATCCTATATAATAAAAGGCTAATATGCAAATAGACCAAACAGCTGAATGACTGGTCGCTATGACACACACTGACCACCAGGGGGCAGGCGCTCAATGCAAGAGCTGCCCCTGGTGGTCAGTGCGCTCCCATAGGGGGAGCGATGCTCAGCCAGAAGCCCTGAGCGGGGCTCACGCTGGTGAGCACAGCAGCGGTGGCGGGAGCCTCTCCCACCTCCACGGCAGTGCTAAGGATGTCCAGCTGCCGGCTTAGGCCCGCAGGGCTCCTGGACTGTGAGAGGGCACAGGCTGGGCTGAAGGACCCCCCCCACACACACCCCCTCTAGTGCATGAATCTCGTGCACCCGGACTCTAGTAGTAGAGAGAATAGCATAAAGAATTCCCAACGCATGAGGCCTGGGCATGGATTCGGGGAGGTAGGTCGGGGAGGTAGGTCTGGGTGAGCAGCTTGTCCGGAAGTCACCGTTCGGGGCCCTGATCACTTTATCAGGATGTGTGCCAAAGGGCATGGAAGGTCCTGTTCAGTGGCACCTCCCAGAGCACCAGCACCTCCCAGAGCACCATCAACGGTCCTTGCCCACCACCCTCCTTCCACCTGCAGCACAGGAGAGGGGCTGGTTCCCTCCCCCGAGAGACACCAGAGGTCCGCTCTGCTGACCAGGAGGGGGGCAGCGGGGTCTCCAAGAGGTGGGGCTTGTGCAGAGAGAGCCCGGACGCCCCCAACTCCCCTAGAAGCCGCCCTTTCCCCATAGTTGCTCACACTGTCCCCACAGTTTGATTTCCCCCACCCAGTGCTCACACGGGAGACACCCCAGGGCCCAGCAGCAGCAGGAGGCCTGGTGTAACAGCCAACTGTGCTGGGGGCTGTAGCCAAAGCATATTAATCTCCTCAGCCTCTGTCTCCTTGTCTGTGAAATGGCGGTAATACTCACACCTGCCTCGTTGGGTCTCCGTGGGGACTGAGCAAGGTCATATATGTAAAGTACTTCTACACTTGATGAGAGCTAAACACTGTTTGCGTTATTATCAAGGGAGCTGATGCCAGGACCCAAAGCAGTGACTTGGTGTCAGAGCTGCCCCCCTTTACCCAGAGGAATAACATGAAGGGCACATCCTCATGGAGCTTCCAGATACATCATCAAAACGAATGATTATAAATTGTGCCGAGTCCTGGACCCGAGAACAGATTGGGATGCTAGATGGAGGCCTTCCGGAGGAGGCGACAGATCATTGGAGACCTGAGAGATGAGAGGTCTTGTGAGCGGGAGAAGAGTGTTCTAGATAGTGGGCGCAGCATGTGCAAAGGCCCTGAGGTAAGTAGGGGCTGCATTGGCTGAGTTTTAGGGACCAGGAAGGAGCCCAGGGTGGCTGGGGCAGAGTGAGCGGACAGAGTGGCAGACAGTGCAGGAGGTGGCCCCTGGCGGTCATTCATCCTCATCCTGTTCTGCCAAATCCCTGGACAGGGCTTGGGTCACCATTTTCTTGTGCCTCCCTCAGTACCTCGTCCAAGGCTTACACCAGAGCCCCTCGAAACCCCAGACCCTTGGGTGGGCAGGCGCCTCTCCAGCCTTCGCAGCCCTGATTTGGCCTTGGCCAGTGTGCAGTGGGCCCGGGGCCAGGCCGGGGCTGTGGGAGGCCATTGCCCCCTCCCTCCCTCCCTCCCCCGCCCCCGCTTTCATCTGCAGGCAGATCTCTCTCATCGGATCTGTTGTTTTTAGACACGTGCTGGGCCATGGACAGTGGATTGACAGTTCCAGGAGCGTCCCCCTATAAATACGCACCAGAACTAAAGAAAGGGTCCAAAATGTTCGGGGTGTCTGCCTCCCCCACGGGCCCTCCCTTTTCCCTGGTCCACTGAGAGCCCTTGGGGCCTGCTGTCGGGGACAAGCTGAGAAAAGCGAGGAACCCAGGTGGGTGGCAGACAGATGGGAGCCTGGAGGAGAACTGGACCCCGTCAAACCCGGCACCAGAGGGCGGAACTGCTCAGCATCACACGGCACATCGGGCCAGAGTGGGACTAGAACCCAAGAGCTTCTGTGCAGGACCTGAGCACCCACTGGGTGCTGGGCCTGGAAGGGAGATGAACAATTGCCGGGCGTGGGGTGGCACACCAGGCCAGAGTCAGGGACTCCGGACCAGTTGGGCGACCTCGGCCAAGTCCGTACCCTCTGAGCCTCTGTTTTTCTCCTCTGTAGATGCTTCTATGATGTTGAGGGGCTCTGAAATCACATGAAACCATGGATGCCAAGAGATTCCCGGCAGCTGCAAACTGCTGCATCTGTGCCAGGCCCTTAATCTTTGTTTTCATTTGTTATTTTTAAACCAGTCCTTGCAGGTACATTCTCTTACTGTCCAGCTTGGGTTAAAGGTGGGAAGTGGGAATCAGACTAACTCACCGGAGATAGTTAGCAAGCAGCCCAGTGTTCATCCAGCATCTGGCATCAACTTGCATGCCTCCACTGACAGGCAACTCACTACCAAAGGAGGCTGCCATGTGCCATGGAGGAACAGCTCTGAGGAGTTACCAAGGACCTCTCACATTGGGATGAAGTCTGCCCCTTGTGCCGAAGCCATTGGGTGGGGGATAATCCCAGTTTCTCACCCATTTCTGAGGCGATCCTTCCAGAATCCCATGGCCCCGGGCGTGCTCCCTGCCAGCTCCGAGAGGCCAGGCTGACTCCGGTTCCTGGAGCCTTTCTCTTCCCTCTTCTGAGTTTTCTCTAATGAATATGTGCTGCTTTTTCTATTTTTACAATTAATTTTAGTTTATATTATTTGTGATAACCAAACAATACGGAATTATAAGGAGAAGAATGAAGAGACTTTCAAACCCTGCTCTATTCAGGGCCCGGAGAAACATCCTTGCCAACTTTTCTGTGTCTTGGGTTATGAGTATACATAAACATAGGATAGAGCAGCGAACACAGGGCAGGCTACACAGTGGAGGGGGTGACCTTGCCTGCCGCCTGCACGTGACTCCCACCTCCTTACCTCAGTTTGTACATCTGTAAAATGGGGCAATTCTGGTACCTACTGCACCTGATCATCATGAGGACTGAGAGAGTGGCACACACAGAGTGCTTAGGCCAGTGCTGAACACGCAGAGCCGTCACAGGTGATTTGTTTTTTAAATTAAAAACAGATGGGATCCTATGGACGTTTCTTTCTACAGTTTTTGCATCTTTCATTCTGGACAGCTGTCCATGGGGCACAGGTCCACTGGCATGTTGTGGGACTGCATGTACAGTTTATCCATTTTTAATATCGGGAGAAGTCACTTTTTAAGAACGTCCCAGGGTGAGGCCCTTTGGCAGCCTATTGCCACAGTTGGTATTAAACCTTTGGTTCTCTCCTTGGTGGCTCACAGTGGCCCTGGGCAGGCCAGGCCAGCTCTGGAGAGTGGGAGCCAGGCTCTGACTAAGAAGGCAGCCATGGTTGGGAGAGGGTGGATACAGGTGAGAAGTGACCTAACAATGCTAGGGCTCCTTAGAGAGGGACATCATGGAGGGCTTCCTGGAGGAGGCGGGATTTAAGTGGGGTCTTGAGTAAGAGGGAGTTGGACAGATAGAAATGGGGTTGGGGGAGGTGTACATGTGGCAGAGATGAGCCTGTGTGGGACACTGGGCATTTAGGATGACTAGAACTAAAGGCCACACAGGGGAAGAGGAAGATCTTGAACACCAGGCTGCGTGTGGGCCTGCCCTGCCAGCAAAGGGGAGCCACTACAGGTTCTAGACAGCAGGAGGCTCCCCTCTGTGCGATTCCGAGAAAAGCTCCAAGCCCCTGGAGGCCTCAGCTGCCTGTGGGTTCTGGAACAAGCTTGGGGGAGGTATAGGGGGCTACTTAGAAACTGGAATGTGGGATCAGGCCCTGCTGCCTCCAATCACAGGGACCTGGAAGAGTGGGGGGGACCTGGAAGAGTGGGGGGGGCAACCCCAGAGGCCCGTCCCTACCTTCAGATCCCTGCTTCACAGAATTCAAACCGTTTCCTTTCCTTTTAACCTGCCGGCTTTCCCGGGAAATCTGATTTTGCAAACATGTTTTCTTAGCCAGGGGAAATGAGCGCTATGCAAACAATGAAGATAGCTGTGCACGATAAGGGCCTCCCGGCTGGCGGTCTGGCCTGAGTGAAAAAAAAGGGGGGGGAGGGGGGGGACTGGAGTGCCACAGGCACCAGAAGACACCAGGCTCAGAATTGGGTACTTGGGGTCAAGATGTGAGCTCTGGGGTGAGCTCTGGGGTAAAGGTGT
>NW_005871176.1:2432484-2435070 GCF_000147115.1 Myotis lucifugus | reverse complement strand
TCTTCGTGGGACAGGAAGAAGCCCAAGTCAGGTCATGCCGTGTGTCTCACCCATGAGACCAGCAGAGGCTCGCATCTCGGCCTGACTTAACCCTGGACAATGAGCCAGGTAGAGGGGCAGAGGGGGCCACAGCCCCACCTTCCTTTTCCCAGCCATCGTCCTTTCCTGAAACCAGGCCCCTTTGTGTGACCTTTAGAGCCTCTGTTTTCCCACCTGTAAAATGGGGTCATAGAAACAACACTTCCTAGTCCTGTTGTCTCTCTCCAATGCCCAACACTGACCCTGAGCACACTTAGAGACCAGAGTCACCTGCCTCCTCCTGTCTGCAGGGCTCGTTTCCCTGTTGGCTTCCCACCTCAGCCAGGGCCGCCAGCAGCCATGGGAGGCCGTCCTGGGCCCACACCCTGGCACTCTGCTGACAGCTCACTTCCCAGAGACTTTAGACAAGTCCCCGGGTCTCTCTGTGGCTCTGTTTTCTCCTGTCTAGAGTGGGGGACAATAGCAGCACCCCACTCACTGTTTTGAGGACCAAGTGACACTGAGCCCCGGCCTAGTATCTAGCTGGTGCTCAGTAAATATCAGCCATGAGGACAGCTGAGAAGGGCAGTGAAATACGGGGAATGAAAAGTGTTTCATCCCCAGGGAGGCCCCATCCATCTCACTTTATTAGATCATAAGTGCTTTTAACAAGGCAAACAGCGGACGGCAGGCAGCTGGCCAGCAAGGGCCAAGAACCCAAGTCCAGTTCTCCAAGTCCCTGGACATCAAACACAACAGAAAAGGCCACACATCAAAGCGCGCACGGCAAGTCCAAACATTGCGTTGTGCTCTTATCTTAATTAAAGCAAGTCTTACGTGGGGGTTTTGATGACACAAGTTGAAAAGCCAGGGTCTGGTTTTATTGGCTTTTGCTGACACCCACAGAGAAGTTTGTGACTAGCCCAAGGTCACCCAGCACCCTGGGGCCAGACTCGGAGCCCAAACCCAGGCCGCAGGGGCTGGAGCTCCTTCCACAACCCCCACCCCAGCCTGAGCAACTGGGTCCAGGGTGGCGTGTGATCCAGGAGAGAGGCATCCGTTCATTCATTCACCTGTGTGTTTAAAACTGTTTATTGAAGGACCTAGCAATGACAAGGCAGTCTAGGGGGGAGAGGGGAGAGGGAAGGGAAGCAGGTATCAATAAATAATGACATAAATAACTGTTTTTGTTGCAATTGTGGTGAACGGCTATTCCCTATGTCCCTTCTCTTTGAATCTGGGCTCAGTGACTGCCTGGTCACTAGAATACAATGGAAGTGTTACTATGACCCTTTCCAGGCCCAACCTGACACCCATCTCTTGGAACCACGCCTCCATGGTACGAGGAAGCCCAAGCTGCCCCGTGGAGAGGTCCACGTGGGGAGAAACTGGCCAGCAGTCATGTGAGCGCTTCGTCTTGGAAGGAGATCCCCCAGCCCCAGGCAACTAGCGGACACTCCGGGCAGCAGAGACCAGCTGTCCCTGCCCGGCCCTGCCAGGTTGCAAATTCATGAGCAAAACAAAGGATGGCTGCATTGGAAGCTATTGCGTTTCAGAGTTATCCAGCAATAGGCAACTACAACAGTTCACCTTCAGGGGGAAGGGTAGATCCAATTATGACCCCATTTCATAGACAAAGAAACCGAGGCTCGGAAAGGTAAAATGACTTGCTCAAGGTCACACAGGTAATAAGTGGCAAAGCCAGAGTCATTGACTTGGAATCCTGTTGGGGGTTTTTTCCCACTGAACCCCATCACTGTCAGCTCAATCGCATGGCGACCAGTGTTTTCGTTAACACGTTCCTGCTCAAAAGCCGTCAACTCCGAAGGTGGATCCCCAGTCATGGTAGACGTGATTGAGGAGACGGTTTCTGAGCAAGGGAGCTTCTGACATTCTTGGAGCCCTGTGGGCGTCTGCTGCTTGTTGGGAAGGAGAGTCCATGGTGGTGTTTGAGATGAGCACACACAGGCTCACCCCCTGTCCCAGGCCTCTCCTTCCTTTTGTCCCAGGCCTCTATTTCCCTTTCTGCTAAGAAGAACGAGAAACCCACCCTGTTCTGCTCCAGCTGGGGCTGGAGATGAGCTTACAGATAACACGCGCAGTCTTCCCCAGAGGCTCCTTGTCAAATGCTAACATTCCATTTGGAAAGAAATGAATAATAGCTGAGACTCCCACGATGAGATTTTTAATGCAAGGAAGTCCGTGCTGGGCAGGCAGGACCCACTCCCCAAAGCTTTGTAAGGAAAACCCCCTCCAATGTGTTGCTTCTGTGGCTGGATGCACGCAGCCTGGAAAGCTCCAGGCTGAGAGGCAAGAGCCCTGGAGCCTGGTCCCAGGCCTGCCTCTGACCTGCTGTGTGACCTCGGGCAGGTCACTGTCCCTCTCTGGAGCCTCGTAGGTACAAGGAGAGGCTGGGCCAGATGATCTGGGAGATCCTGACAGTGTCCAACATCCAAAAAAAAAAAATGTGAGACGCTTTCCTGCCTCATCCCCACCCCCAGGAGCTCACAGAATTTAGCAGTCGGTCAAGAGCCCAACCCTTGGGCTGTTTCTAGAAGCAAGACGTAG
>NW_005871176.1:2393910-2431291 GCF_000147115.1 Myotis lucifugus | reverse complement strand
GAGCACATACCGTGGGACTCTGTTGCCGGCCCTTGGAGAGAGCAGTGAGCGTTGATGTAGCTATACCCACTTTACAGATGAGGCAACTGAGACTTGCTAAGGTTTATGTGCCAGTGAAAGGGCCCGCACTTGGCCTGTCGACTGGATGCTTCCTGACAGGCCGTGGGGTAGATGCTGTCATTGCCAGCTGTGAAGTGGAGGAGCCGGATTCAAACCCTGGTCCCCGATTCTAAGGCCAGGCACTCACCCAGCACCCCACGCTGCCCCATGTCAGCATGATTTCACATCTGTGCCTCACTGTGACACCCATGCATGGGCCCCACTGGACGTGGGCCCCCTGGGCGGGGCAGGCTGCTGGAGGAGAAGCCCCGTGGCGCTGGTTAAAAAGCCAGCCCTGATGTGAGCAGAAGGAAGCACAGGAGCTCAGATGATGGCCCAGCCTGAACCGGTCACCACGGCAACCACAGGGGCTGTCTGGAGCCAGCAGCCTGCCAGGCCTTGGCCCCACAAAACCCAGGCGGGAGGCAGAGGGGGCGGCCCAGGGAGGCATAAATCAGGGAGTTCTATGCCCCTGACTCTGGGCAGACGATTTATGGGATTGCTCAGAGCCCACTGGTTGCACCGGGGAGAGAGGAGAGGATCTCCCTGTTCCCACCGCCCCTGGGGCCCCTGCTTGGTGCCTGCCGGTGGGGCAGGAAGAGGCGCCGGGGCCTGGGAGCCCCTCCAGGCCACCCTCCGTGCTCTGGAGGCCCTGCCCCCACCAGGCCTGCACCCACCCCTCTGCCCACAGAACCAGCCTGCTGACCCCAGGCTGACAGCAGAAGTTTCAAGAAACAAGTCTTTTCCTGAACTGCTTGAGATGCATGCCGACATTTTCTATCCTATTCTGTTCTGGCCTTTTGTAATTCACAACCCTCTGAATTAGTATCCTGGCTCATGAATGGCTTAAGGGCTGCAGTGAGAGAAACACTGAGCCAAAGGAAGCCAGAAGGGGACACTGAGGCTCCCTCAGCCCGCCCAGCCCTCATACAACCGGAACGTACAGACTTTACGTTCATCATCTCTTCTATCCTCCCCACCAGCACCTGGGTCTGCCTCTACGGCACAAGCCCACCCCACTAGCCACCCAACCATGTAGTATTCCAAGACGGAACCAGCTTCCTCGTTAGGTCATGAGCTAACCGTCTCTGGAGTCATCCAAGCGAGAGTTGAACAACCACCTGCTGTGGTACTTCACGGGGTCCCAGCATCCACCAGAGGGGAAGACCTGAGGCCTCTGGGCTCGCACAGGGTGGCAGGCAGGCCAATGCGCACCACTGAGCCTGTGTGTGTGCTGAGCCTGGGTGAGGTGGCAGAGAATGCAGGCCAGCCAGCACCAGCTGGGATGGGCTCAGGGCTCAGGCTGGCTCAGACAGACAGGGAGGCAAGGGTGTCATCAAGGTGAAGATGGCCCGGCTGGCGTGACTCAGCAGCTGAGTGTCAACCTATGAACCAGGAGGTCACGGTTCGATTCCCGGTTAGGGCACGTGCCTGGGTAGGGGGCGTGCAGGAGTCAGCTGACCAATGATTCTCTTTCATCACTGATGTTTCTATCTCTCCCTCACCCTTCCTCTCTCATATCAATAAAAATATTTTTTAAAAAAGGTGAAGATGGGTGGGAACCTGGCAGAGACCTCAAGGTGGCCCATGGCTGGGACCCTCCTCTCTGAACAAGCCCGACAGCCCCCCTGTGCGCCCACCGCCTACCCTGGAAAGGTCTGTCCTCTCAGTCGCCCTCTCAGCGCCCTGCCTCCAGGAGGAAGCTCCTCCACCAGCTCCCGCTGAGAGGCTGAGAATGACCAGTGGCAGCTTCCAGCACAGCAGGGAGGCCTGCGGCTCCGACACAGATGGATGTGGGTCCCAGGCCCGGCTCTGCCCCTCACCAGTGACACCTGGAGCTAAATATGCCTCCCCTCCAAGCCCAGCGAAGAGCCAGTTAAACAGGGCGCTCACTTCTACCTCGGGGTGTTTGATACGGGAGTATGTCCACGGTCCACTAAGTAAAAAGAGCAAATATGGTCCCATATCAGTTAAAAACAAAACACCAAAACCCGCATGTACATGTTGTCTGTGCATGGAAACACCACACAGTTAGCAGGAAAGGTACCAGGTGGGAGAGGGGTGACTGGCTTTCATTTCATATGCACACAATCCTAAATCATTGGAAAATATTTAACCCAACAAAGCATGTATTAAATGTGTAACAAAAAATTGAAATTAACACTATCTCCCCCTCCCACCCTCCCACCTCCTGCCCTATTCTTATTGTGAGGACTGAAAGGCAAACATATGGAGCAGGAGCCAGTGCCCGGTATCCCTCACTTCCCATCGGTTCTTCCCTTCCCGGGGTCTTGGACATTCCCAGGGTTTTTAAAAATTGATGAATTAGCCCTAACCAGTTTGGCTCAGTGGATAGAGCGTCAGCCTGCTGACTCAAGGGTCCCGGGTTCGATTCCGGTCAAGGGCATGTACCTTGGTTGCGGGCACATCCTCAGTGGGGAGCGTGCAGTAGGCAGCTGATCGATGTTTCTCTCTCATCGATGTTTCTAACTCTCTATCCTTCTCCCTTTCTCTCTGTAAAAAATCAATAAGATATATTTTTTTAAAAAATTGATGAATTAAAGATGTACAAAAATATCCTATATAATAAAAGCCTAATATGCAAATAGACCGAATAGCGGAATGACTGGTGGAACAACTGGTCGCTATGACGTGCACTGACCACCAGGGGGTTGACATTCAACACAGAGCTGCCCCCAGGCCACTGGCCCCAGGCCAGCCAAGATGGGTGCCAGAGGGTCATCCCCCCAACATCACCCCACCAGTTGCCCCACAGATCGGCCCTGATCGCTGGGCAGGATTAGGGACCCTATCCATGCACGAATTTCATGCATTGGGCCTCTAGTATAAAAATGCTATTCGAATTCACTGGGCAACTGACGACTTTCCTTCACCACAAAGAACGTTTGCTCGTTTGCTGACGGCACCTGGCCTCCTGAAGGGATGAACGTATAAGGAGTCCCCCTCCCACTGCCTGGGAAAAGGCGGCCTTTAAAACCTGCATCAACTGATGAGGTGGACAGGGTTACCACTGCCAGTCACAGAGAGGAAAAGCGAGGTTCAGCACTGAAGGCCTTGTCCAAGGTCAAAGGGCTGCAGGGTGGGGGAGCCAGGTGCATCCACCTGACTGACCCCTGTGCCCGCTGCCTCTCAAGGGCTTCTCTTGCAGCGGGAGCAGGTTTACTGCTCTGCGTGACCAGAGGACAGAACTAGGAACAGGAGCACGGGGTGGGGAGTGACTTCCTCTGTTCACTTAATCTTCACAGCAGCCCTCCAACTCCTCAGGGCTTCCACACTGGCTCTTCCCTCTGCCTGCAATGCTGTTCCACCAGGTGCCTGAATTTTGTATTTTCTCCATATTCAGGTCTCCTCAGAGAGGCCTGCTCTGACCAGACAGGCCCACCTAGGGCTGCCCCCACCACCCACACAGGCCCTGGCCAACCACCTATCCCCGTGGGCCCCCTTCCCGCTCTTTGGGGCATAACGCTGCCTCCTGGTTTCCTAGGTCACTGTCTGGCCCATCCCCAGGAGCTGCATTCCATGTACTTAGAATGGTGCCTTGTGCACACAGTAGGCACCCAATAAAGATCTGGCAAGACACCATTGGTGCCCCACCCACACCCCCTCAGCACCCTTCTCCTGGGCTACAACCCCTGACACTTCATACTTCGAACTGCTGAGCCCTGTCCACGTGGTGAGGCCACAGTGTCGAGGGTCAGTGTCCCCGGGAGCATCCTTCAGGCAAGGACTGACGGAAGCTGGTGGACAAACACCCCTGCCCCTGCCCCTGCCCCTGCCCCTGCCCCTGCCCCTACCCCTTGGCACGTTATCCCGGTCTCCCTGCGTTCCCTGGGGGACCCAGCCTCAGTTTCCCACAGCGGCAATGCACTGAACACCCACACTGCCTTTTTGTCGATTGCTTCCTTCCCTGCTGGTTGAGGCTGCCCTAACCCACGAGGCGGCTTAAGACAACAGCAATGTATTCTTCCCCGGTCAGGGGGCTGGAAGTCTGACATCAAGGTCTGGGCAGGTCTGGTTCCTCCTGGGGTCACAGAGAGAGGAGCTGTCCCATGCTGCTCTCCTGGAATCGGGTGGCTGCCGGCAGCCCTTGGCTTGTGGCAGCATCACGCCAACCTCTGCCTCCGTCCTCACGTGGCATTCTCCCTGTATGTGTGTCCATGTGCCCAAATTCCCCTCATCCCATAAGGACACCAGTCACTGAACTAGAGTCCACCTATCTAACACAACCTCATCTTAACTCCCTTACATCTGCAAAGACCCAATTTCCAAATACAGTCACGAGTACCAGCAGTTAGGACTTGAACACCTTTTTGGGGGAACACACTTCAATCCACAACAGCTTCCCTGTCCTAGTCTCTCCCTCTTCGAGGCTCTTCCTGGGACCACCTCCCAAATATATGCGCTCAAATCCTTGTCTCAGCCCGGGGAAGCCCAGGCTAAGACCAAATACTGTTAGAATGAATCAGGGGTCCTCAAACTACGGCCCACGGGCCACATGCGGCCCGCCGAAAACATTTATCCGGCCCGCCGGGTGTTTTTGCCGCTGCTGCCTGTTCTTAGCAGCCGACTAGCTTTTTTTTAAACTATAGTCCGGCCCTCCAATGGTCTGAGGGACAGTGAACTGGCCCCCTGTTTAAAAAGTTTGAGGACCCCTGGAATGAATGAATGGCATTTGCCAGAGGCGACTCACAGGGCAGGGAGCGCTTGCTCAGGGGCTGATGTCGACACCGGTGAGCATCAGAACTGGGACTTTCCTCCCGGTCTGTCTGATTCCACAGCCCCCAAGAAGAGGGACTGTGGAGAGCTGTTGATCAACAGCGCAGTTACTTTAAAGGTAGTGAGCTCCCCATCCCTGGAAGGTTGCAAACGTGCCAGCAGGGATCCCTGCACGAGGCTGAGCGCTGGTTTGGGTGACCTCAGAGGCCCGACTAGCCCGGACATCTGAGTCTGTGCATTTTGAAAGCATGTGGTAAAAGCTCCGGGCCTCCGGGTCAGAGAGCAGAATAACCTTCCCCTGACCTCCCCGGGGCCGCGCAGCAAAGCCAAGTTTCTCCAGCATCCGCTTTAATTTGATGTCTCTTCTTCTCGCTTATTAAAGGGACACAAAAGAGAGAAAACCACTTGAATTGTCCCCCAGACGGGCTGGCTATAACTGTCTCCATAAAGGGCCCAGCCTGGGCTCTGCTGCCCAACAATTACAGCTGCCGTGAGGCCCGCCCAGACAACCAGCCCAGGCACCTCTGAGGGCTCCTCCCTGGCCAGGCAGGTCACTGCCAGCAAGAGTCCCTCTTGGGGGACAGGCTCTGGACCCCAAGGTTTACCCAGGAACCCAGCTGACTCTTGTCCAAACACAGGGGTGGTCTGGCTCTGGAGGGCTTGTTCCCCAACTTCCTTCAAGGTTACAGCGAGCACAGCTGGGAGCGCCTGGAGGGGACAGTCAGCCGTGCGTTCTCTGGCACAAATCCCCCCCTCGCCCCTTGGTTTCCCTGTGTGCGCCTCCAGCCTTAGGCAGGAGGCCGGGAAAGGTCTGATCCTCTAGTTCCTCCTCAAGATCTCTAGTAGCTTCCTCTTGCCCAGTGAACAAAGCCCCAATCTTCAGTCTGGTTAGAGGAAGAGAGAGGGAGAGACCTAAAAGAGCAGAGGTTATAAGCGTGGACTCTGAGGCAAATCTCAGCTTCCCCACTTGCTAGCTGTGTGACTTCGGGCAAGTTGTTGAACCTCTCTGGTAGATGGGTTGAGACTATGAGTGCCTACTTCCTAGGGTTGGTGTAATGCTTAAATTTAGAGTTAACCCATGAAAAGCCCTTAGGTCAGGTCCTGCCACCTGTAGGACTCAACAAAAACTCAAGTCTGTTGAATACCCCCTCTGTGGCCGGCACTTTGATTATTTCATTTGGTCCTC
The DNA here is from genome assembly GCF_000147115.1 of Myotis lucifugus. Classification (NCBI taxonomy): domain Eukaryota; kingdom Metazoa; phylum Chordata; class Mammalia; order Chiroptera; family Vespertilionidae; genus Myotis; species Myotis lucifugus. The sequence continues at coordinate 2,425,269 of NW_005871176.1, read as the reverse complement.
GTGAGCAGATCGTGAAGTAGATATTGTTATTGCCTGCATTCTGCAGAGGACAAAACTGCGATTTTGAGCAGTGAGGTGGCCCCCACACTCTCCCAGAAAGGGGTGGAGCTTGATCTGAATCCTGGCTTCTCTGACTCCAGGATGTGGGGTCTTTTTTTTTTTCAGGACCTGGGGTCTCGCAGGGCTCTGGGAAGTCCCTGGATAGAAAAGGAAGGTCTGTGTCAGGCTCTGATGTGCCACTGCTTCACCCACTCATTTCTTCCTTCCATCGTTTATTCATCTAAAAAACATGTACTGTGTTCCTGCTGTTTGCCAGGTGTGGTGTCAGGCCTGGACATAGAGGCTGACAGTGGCCACAAGACCAGTGTTCCCTCTGGCTTGTCCAGAAACAATAGTTTTCAACTGTAGTTTCAGAATAATCCTTCCATCCCAGCTCAGATGCCTCTCTCCAGGAAGCCAGTCCCCATGACTCTGGCCACTGAGTGTATCCCTGAAGCTCCAAAAATGATTTGTAAATTGTAGGTAATCATTTGTAAACATAAGTGGCCAATAAGATAATCACAGTTAATATTTCAGTGCCAGCTGTGTGCCAGGCACAGGGCTGGGTGCCATCCAGATACTAGTCAATTGGTGCAATAAGATGGATCAGGCCCTTGGTCGTTCTGACTTCCAAGGCAGAAGGCACATGATAGGTCCACAGGAAATGCTAATAGATTTCCTGTCCCTTCTCCAAGGGGCAGAATTCATTGCATGTTCATAAAAGCCAAAGTGCTTCCAATGGCTGAACTTGACCTGTCCCAACCATGACCTCATCTCCTCACTCATTCTGCAGACACACTGGAATCCTTGCCATTTCTCAATTGTCCAAACACATTCCCACCTCAGGACCTTTGTGCATACTCTTCCTCCTGTCTAGAAGTCTCTTCTCTCAGATACCAACATGCCTTGCTTCATCTCCTTCAGGTTTCTGCTCATATTCACATGATCATTCAGGCCTTCCCTGACCACTGTTCCAAATTGCAACCCCACCCATCCCCACACTCCCTAGCTCCTAACCTTGCTTCTTTTTCTCCAGAGTAGTCATCATCACCTGATAGATTAAATAGGTAAACTATTTGTTAGCATTTGTCTCCCCACTCACTACTCCCCCCACCAAGAATGTGAGCTCTAAGAGGTCAGAAATTTTTTGGTCCGTTTTGTTGACTGAAGTATTCCTAGGCCTTCCAGGAGCATATAGCTTTATATAGTATATGTAGAGTATGTGACAGTGTAGTAGGTGCTCAAAAATGCTTGTTGAATAAATGAATGTATCCCTGGAGCTCCAAAAATGCTTTGTAAATGGTAGGTAATCATTTGTAAACATAAGTGGCCAGTAAGTGTATATGGTTTTTAAAGACAGCTATATTGAGCTACACTAAGCCGCACGCATTTCAAATATATACAGTTGGATTAGCTTTGACATATGTATGCATCTATGAAAGCAACACTGTGGAAAAGATAGTCCCGTTCTAATTCCTCCTTCCCCTGGTCTGCTTTCTGTCACTAAGGATTCGTTTGTATTTTCTAGAATTTTCTACAAATGAAATCATATAGTAGGCACTCCTGGCTTTTTCTCCCCTCCCATAATCATATTGAGATGTAACCATGTTGTCTCCTAGATCAGAGTTTGTGCCTTTTTGTTGCTGAGTAGTATTCCATTGCATGGCTCTATCATAATTTGTTTATCAGTTTCCCTGTCGGTGAGTTGTTTCCAGGTTTGGGCTATTATGGAGAAGGCTGCTATGAATGTTTATGCACAAGTCTTTGTATGGATATGGGGGCGTATGCTTTCATTTCTCTTGAGTAAATGCCTGGAGTAGAATGGTTGGATCAGTGGTTCTCAACCTTCCTAATGCCGCGATCCTTTAATACAGTTCCTCATGTTGTGGTGACCCCCAACCATAAAATCATTTTCGTTGCTACTTCATAACTGTAATTTTGCTACTGTTATGAATCGTCATGTAAATATCTGATATGCTATATGTGTTTCCCGATGGTCTTAGGCGACCCCTGTGAAAGGGTCGTTCGACCCCCAAAGGGGTCGCGACCCACAGGTTGAGAACCGCTGGGTTGGATTATATGGTAGGTGTGTGGTAACTGTATCTGACGGCCAAACTGTTTTCCAACGTGTTTGTACCAGTAAAGGATGAGAGATCCGGGTGCTTCAGGTCTCACCAACACCTGAAATGGTCAGTCTTTCCCATTTTAGCCATTCTAATGTGTGTACTGGTATCTTACTGTGCATTCATTTGCATTTCCCTAATGGCTGATAATGCTGAGCATCTTTTCATGTGCTTGTTTGCCATTCTTATATCTTCTTTGGTGAAATAACTGTTCAAATCTCTTGCCCATTAAAAAAAATGTGGGTTGTGTGCAATCTGTTCATCCCAGTTTTGAATGTTCTTTATATGTTCAGGACATAAATCCTTTATCAGATAAGTGATCTGAAAAAATGTCTTCCCAGTCTGTGGCTTGTCTTCTCATTCTCATAACAGTGTTTTGAAGATAGAAGTTATTTTGATTTTAACAAAGTACACTTTGTCTATCTTTTCCTTTTATGGATTGTGCTTTTGGTGTCTCATCTAAGAAATTTTTGCCTAACCCAAGGCCACAAAGATTTCCCCCTATGTTTTCTGCTAGGAATTTTATAGCTTTCGATTTTTACATTTAGATCTTTTTGAGGTAATTTTAAAATATGGTCTGAGGCATAGATGAAAGCTCTTTTCTTTCATGTTTTTTTGTTTGTTTATTTGTTTCTTTCCTTTCCTTTCTTTCTTCCTGTCTTTGTTTGTGTGGCAATATTTAGTTGTTCCAGCACCATTTGATAAAAAGACTATTCTCTCTCCACTGGCTTGCCTTTGCAAAACCAGTTGTCCATATACATGTGGGTCTTTATCTACATGTTATTTCCCATCCCATTGACCTATTTGTCTATCTCTATGCCAACACCACTCAGTTTTGATTACTATAACTTTCTAAGTCTTGAAGTCAGGTAGTGTAAGTCCTATTACTTTGTTCTTTTTCAAAGTTGCTTTGACACCTCTAGGTCCTTCGCATTTTCATGTGAATCTTTGAATCCGCTTGTCAATATCTATACCAAAGCCTGCTGAGAATTTGATTGGGATTGCATGGACTCTGTAGATCAATTTGAGGAGAACTGACATCTTAGCAATGTTGAGTCTTTTAAACCACAAACATAGTATATTTCTCCATTTATTTAGGTTTTCTTTCATTTCTCTCAGGAATGTTTTGTCGTTTTCTCCTGTCCAAATCTTGTACATAATTTTTCAGGATTTTATACTTTCTGATACTAGTATAAATAGTGTTTTTAATCTCAATTTATCATTGTTCATTGCTCGTATATAGAAATACAATTAAATTTGTATATTAATCTTGTATCCTGCAATCTTGCTAAACTTAACTATTAATTCTAGCATGCCCTGGATTTTCTACATACAATATCATGTCATCTGTAATAGTTTTACTTCTTCTATTCCATTCTGAACGCCTTTTATTTCTTTACCTTCCCTTATTGCACTGGCTAGAACTTCTAGTACAGTGTTGAATAGACGTGGTAAGGACAAGTCATCCTTGTCTTGTTCTTGATCTTAGAGAGAAAGCATTTATGCTGTAGGTATATTGTTGGCTGTAATTTTGTGCTGTTTTGGGGGGGGTGTCCTTTATCAAGTTGAAAAGGTTACCTTCTATTCCTACTTTGCTAAGAGTTTTTATAAGGAATAGATGATGAATTTGTCAAGTGCTTATGCATCTATTGGGATGATCATGGAGGTCTTTTTCAGTAGTTTCTTGATATGGTGAATACATTGATTAATAGTCAACAGTTAAACCAACTTTGCATTCTTGGAATAATCTCATGTAATTATGGTGTATTATGTGTTATACATTGTTGAGTCCAACGTGATAAAATTGTGTTAAGAATTTTTACAACTTTGTACATGAAGGATGCTAGTTGTAGCTTTCTTCTCTTGTAATGCCATGGTCTGGTTTTGGCCTCATAGCATGAGGAGAGAAGTATTCCCTCCAGTTAATTTTTCTGGAAGAATTTGTGTACAACTGATATCATTCTTCCTTAAATGTTTCATAGAATTCACCAGTGAAGGTTGAGGGTTTCTTTTTCTAACTATACTGCAATTTCTTTAATAAGACTACATCTATTATTTCTCCTCCTCCTCCTCCTCCTCCTCCTCCTCCTCCTCCTCCTCCTCCTCCTTCTTCTTCTCCTTCTTCTCCTTCTTCACCTTCTCCTTCTCCTTCTCCTTCTTCTCCTTCTCCTTCTCCTTCTTCTTCACCTTTGGTAGCCTGTGTCTTTCAAGGAAATTCTACATTTTATTTAAGTCATTACATTTATTGGCACAAAATTATTAATAATATTCTCTTATCCTTTTAATATCTGTGAAATTTGTAGCGATGTCATCTCTCTCATTTTTGATATTGCTAATTTGTGTCTTCTCTCTTTCCTGACCAGTATGGCTGTATTAATTGTATTGATCTTCTTCAATAGCCAGCTTATGGTTCTATGAATGTTTCCCTTATTTTTCTGTTTTCTATTTCATTTGTTTCGTCTCCTATTTTTATCATTTCCATACTTCTGTTTACTTTGGTTTTAATTTTATCTTCTTTTTCTAGTTTCTTTCAGTGAAAGCTGAGGTCTTAAATTCCAGACTTTTTTCCTTTTCTAAAAGAGATATTTAGTGCTACAAATTTCCACCCAAGTACCTCTGTAACAGCATCCCACAAACTTTGGAATGTTGTGTTTTCATTTAGTTAAAAATAATTTATAATTTCCCTTTTAATTTCTTCTTTGACCTTTGGTTATTTAGAAGTGTATTATTTATTTTTCAAATATTGGAGCGATTTTCCAAGAGATCTCTCATTTATTGATTTTTAATGTAATTCCATTTTGATCAGTGATCATATTTGCATGACTTAAATTCTCTTAAGTTTATTGAAACTAGTTTTATGGCCCAGAATATATCTTATAACCATTCCATGGGCACTTGGACAGAATGTGTACTCTTTTGTATTGGGTAGGATGTTCTATCAATGTGAACTAAGTCAAGTTGGCTGATAATGTTCAAGTCTTCTACATCCTATTGATTTTCTATCCACTTGTTCTATCTATTATCGAAAGACGTGTATTGAAATCTCTGATTATAATTGTGGATTTGTCTATTTCTCCTTGCAGTTCTATCAGTTTTTGTTTCTTGTCCAGTATTTTGAACATCTTTATTAGGTGCATAAATATTTAGGATTATGCCCTCTTGATGAACTGACCCCTTTACAATTTTGAAATCGTCTTCTTTATCATTCGCTTTGAAATCTATCTTGTCTGATATTAACACAGCCACTCGAGCTTTTCTTGATTAGTGTTTCATGGTGTTTTTTTTTCTATAATTTTACCCATCTGTCTTCATATTTAAAGTAAGTTTCTAAGCAGAATTTTGTGGGGTCTACTTTATTGTCCAATCTAACAACTTTGTCTTTTAATGGAGGTTTTCAGATTATTTATATTTAATGTGATTATTGATATGATTAGGTTTAAATATACCATTTTACTATTTGTTTTCTAATTGTTCCATTTGTTCTTTGTCCTCTTTCTCCCCTCTTTCTGCCTTCTTTTTAGATTACTGGTTTCATTCTATCTTCTTTGTTTTCTTATTAGCTATATCTTTTTATTTTGTTATTTTCATGGTTGATTTAGAGTTTATAGTATACATATTTAATTTCTCCTTCTACTTTTGAGCAATATTATGCCACTTCATGAAAAGTATAAAAATCCTAAAATAGTATATTTTCATTTCTCCTCTCTTAGCTTTTGTGCTATTGTATTCATACATTTTATATCTACAGTATATATGCTATAAATTCTACATTACTTTGTTTTTGGTTAGTCAGTTATCTTTTCAAGACATTTAAGTACTAAAAAAAAAATCTTGTATTTTTATCTTAATAATTACCACTGCCAGTGCTTTTCATTCTTTTGGGTAAATTCATATTCCATCTGATATCATTTTTCTTTTGCCTAAATGACTTTTAAAAAATATTTCCACTGTATGGATCTTCTGGTCAGAATTATTTTGGGTTTTGTATATCTTTAAAAGTATTTATTTCACCTTTCTTTTTTAAAGTTTTTGTTTCTCTTGGTGTAGAATTCTAGATAAACAGTTTTGGGTTTTGTATGTTTGTTTTTCAGTGCTCTAACGATATTGTTCCACTGACTTTTCACTTGCATTGTCTCCAACAAGAAATCTGCTGTCGTCTTTATCTTTGTTCCTTTGTACATTATGTCTTTGTTTTCTTTGGTTACTTTTAAGATCTTTAACTCTGGTTTTGAACACTTTGATTGTGATTTGATATAGTGTCACTTTCTTCATGTTTCTTGTGCTTGGGCCTCATTGAAATTCTTGGCTCACATATGGGAAATGTCAGTCATTATTTCTTCAAATATTTTTCTTTCTAATAAAATTTTCTTTTCCTCATCCCTTTCTCTCCTCTCCTTTGGGGAATCCATTACTCATATATTAGGCTGCTTGAGGTTGTCCTGCAGGTCACTGATGCTCTCTTCATTTTTATTTTTATGTCCTGTTTCTCTCTGGTTTTATTTAAAATAATTTTTATTGATGTATTCAAGTTTACTAATTTTTTTTCTTCAAAGCCTATTCTGCTATTAATTCTATCCAACGTATTTTTTATCTCATACATTATAATTTTAATATCTGGATGTTTGATTTGAGTCTTTTATCTCTTCTGTCACTCTACTTAACATGTTCAGTTTGGTTTTTTTTCTAGTTTTAAAAACATATGCAATATAGTTATAACTGTTTCAATGTCCTTACCTGCTAATTCTAAGGATGGGGCTGCTTCATGCTGGTGGGCTCTCTATGACTGGAGGGGTATGGAAGGAGAACATGGGTACCATTTGTGGGATGGGAACACTTGTACAGTTCTGCTGCCTGGTGTCTGGGGGTGAGGGGTGGGTGGGAGGGTACCTCTGAACTTCAGACAGAGTTGATTCTACTCTCAGTTGAGTAGGGGGCGGAGTGGGAGGGGACATATGTGACTAAGCCTGGGCAATTGGAACGTCACATCCTAAGATCTTCTGCAGGACCTGAAGATGAGAGTCCGGGGCTTCTGGCATCCTCCTGCCTCATTAAAATGCTGAGAATGAGGCCACCATGGAGGGAGCAGAGCAGAGGAATGTTCAGAGACCAGGCCTGGATGATATTGTTGAATCTGCTGGGTTCAGCCATACCTGGGGCTAAATTCTCCTCGGACTTTGAAGTGAACCAAGCCAATGAAACCCCCCTTTATTTTTCATTTAGATCGGCCCGGGTGCTTTTTAAATTTTCTTATGGCCAAAAGAGTCCTATCATTGATATGACGAAGATGTTGAGATGCTTAGTAAGTGTTTGGTGGGGAGGGAGGAGAACGGAGGAACGAGATGACCTTTAAGAGCCCTTCCGGCCAGAGAGGCTCTGACTCGGGCATTGAAGGGGCTGAATTGGTGGTTGTTTGAGGGACAGAAGACCAGACCGGCACTGCAGTGCCCCAGCATTCCTCCGACTCCAGTTTCCACTCCAAGGGCACTTCCTGGTGCATTTAAATGTGCCCCTGTGTGTGAGTGCCTTCAGGGGGTTTCAAAATAGCCTGAAATATAAACAGACTGGAAACCCACTCCTTCTCTTCCTCTCGCTGCCTCTCCTCCCTCCCTGGGGTGGAGGTGGGGGCTGCAGAACCTCTTTTGGAAGATTTAGAAAACATTTCAAATGAGGTCTTTCTGGGTTTGGCAAACTCACGCTGCCTGGCGGCTTTCCCCCGCAGTGGCAGGCCCAGGTGTGTGGGCAGGAAAAAGTGGGCTGTTGTGTTCCAACTTCGGATCCTTCAGGGCCCTGGCCCTGGCCCCCACCATCCTCTAGTTCCCAAGGAAAGGAGCCTGCAGGGGGACAAGGAGCCAACTGGGAAGGGGCTGGTGCCTATCACTTTCCTGCTAACGGAGCAGACCTCTTCACAACATAATTCAACCCAACAGTCATTTCTTAAGCAACTACCCCTGTGCCAAACCCTGTGAGCTACCCAGGGTGGACAAACACAGGGACTAGAAGAGCTTTCACCTGGGGTTCAGGAGATGTATGAGCTTGCCGTGTAACTGGGGTAGCTGGTCTCCAAAAATGGCTCCCCACCTCCCTTCTGGTTTTCATACCCTCGTGTGGTCCCCTCGCCTGTGACTCACTCTTGGCCTCAGAATGCAGTAGAAGAGATGCTGTGTGATTTCAGAGAGTTGGTTAAAAGAAGCTTGGCCCCTTCCCCCTGCCTCTCTCCCAACACTTGCTCCGGGTGCTGCCCCCTGGAACCAGCTGTCACGCTGTGAGAAGCCGGAGCACAGGGAGACGGTCCGAGACCGTGTTATGCGTTGAACTGTATCCCACCCCAAATGCTTCTGTTGGAGTCCTAACCTCTCTATTTGGAAGCAGGTTTATTACAGATGTAAGTGGTTAAGATGAGATCCCACTGAAGTAGGGTGAGCCCCAATCCAATGTGAGCCACAATCCAAGGGGAGAATGCCATGTGAAGATAAAGGCAGAGACCAGGGTGATGGCCTAGAAGCCAAGGGTCACCAAAGACGGCCAGCAGCCCACCCGGAGCTAGGGGAGAGGCATGGAGCGGATGCTCCCTCCGAGCCCTCAGAAGGAGCCAACCCTGCTGACACCTCGATCTTGGACTTCTAGCCTCCAGAACTGTGAGATGATATTTCACTACTGCTTAAGCCACCCACTTTGTACTACTTTGTTACAGCCGCACCAGGGAAATAATACAGGGCTCTTCTTAGCTTCCGTAATAGCCCGTGAGGCATGGGCCAGAGAGGTTAGGTGGTTTTCCCAGGGCCACACAGCAGAGTTGTAGCCACAAGGGCACTTGGCTATTTTTCCCCTATATCCTCACTCTTGACAAGACTGTGAGCATCTCAGAGCAGATCCATGCCTTGCTTAGCAATGTGTTTCATGCGGCAGCTAAGAAAAAGTGGTGCATACAGCAGGTGCTTAGCACATGCGTGTGAAATTAAATATGAGAACTCACCTTCCTGAATAAGCCCTATTTTGGCAGAACCTAGCTGACAGTGAACTGTCCTTGACCAAGACTAACCCACTGACGCCCTAGGCAGCCACGAGGGTGCCATTGGTCCTTCCAGCCCACGTTGTATGTGTCGGGTGATGAACTGAAGTGGCAGAACCAGAACACAGACCCCGGTCTGGCTGGCTGCTGCACGCTGCTGCCTCGGCTTCATCCTCTGCATGCAGTTCAGGCCCCATTATAGGGCTGGAGTGGGTATCAGAGGGCTTTCTGGGTCTGCCAATATCTGAGACCTCCAGTCCTCAGCCTTGGGCAAGTGGCTGCACTACCCTGAACTTCAGCTTTGCCATCTGTTTAATGAACGTGACTACCCCACAGCCCGCTTTTAGTTGGGAATTATGTTCAGACCATCCTATGTGGTTGCTTCCGGTCTCTGAGTTTGTAGGGCCCACCATGCAGGCCTCCCCTGAGCTTGTCGGGTTTAGTCTACGGCCCCCTTTTCTGTCCACACTAGTAAGAGATAGAGTCTAGTTATAATCTTATGTCATGTCGTCATGGGGGTGACATTCAATTACCTTTGCTCTATTCTGTTGGTTAGAAACAAGTCACATTTGAGGGGAGGGGATTACAGCCAGGACAGCAGGACGCTAGGGTCACTGGGACCATTTAAGCATCTCCCCACCCAGAAATGGTTCATCCAGGTGGTGGCAGCTGGTGAATGTACAGCTGCCTGGAACCACGGTGCTAGAGGAAGCTGAAGCCATACTGAGATGTCCAGAGACATAAAAAACGACAGCTACCGCTTATTGGGCCTTCACTATGTGCCAGGCACTGTTCTAGTGCTTTATACACATTGTCTCGTTAAATCTTTACAATGGCCCTTTGGGAAAGGGGTTCTGAGTCCCTGGTTAGAGAAGAGGCCCAGTGAGGCTCAAGAGGGATGAAGTGACTTGCCCAAGGCCACACAGCAGACTAGCGGCAGAGCTGGGATTCCAGCGCGGCCCGCCTCACATCGAAGTCCTGGCTCCAAACCCTTGGGGTGCCTTGTCTGTGTCAGCCAGTTCAAAAGAGATTTGAATCAATGCCTGCTGAATCTGGACATTTCTCTAAAAATAAAAATAAAGGTCAGTCCTTGTCATCTGAGGGAAAGATGAAAGAACTGGGTGTGTTTGATTAGAGAAGAAAAGGAAAGAGAGTCATGGTCACTGACTTCAGCTCTCAGAAGGCTTGTCTCGGGGAGGAAGGATGCTTTTTCTGGAAGGCTCCAAGGCAGGCATGGGGGGAGAGCAAACTCTGGGGAGCCGAGGGAGGTCCATGCCAGACCCCCACCCCAGGTCAGTGTCTTTCCCCTCATGTGGAAGGAAAGACTCATGAGCTTGTCTTTGCAGCTGAGCAAATATTTCTGCTTCCCCCTTCCAAGCTGGAGTCAGCTTCTTCTCCAGCCAGCTCTTCGGGCCTCCAGAGCAATGGCCTTGAGCTGTGGGTGGAGGTCAGCTCGGCCACCCTCACCCAGATGGGACCGGAGCGGAGACTGCTGGGCCCAGGTCAGAGGGCACTGCTGATGTTCTGTCTCTCTCTTCTGGGCCTCATCACCTGGATGACTGCCACGGGCTCCAGGTCTCCCCTCCAGCCCATTTTCCATGGGACAGCTGAGCTGTCCTTCTACATATTAAAGCTGACCAGGTCACTCCCTGGCTCAAACCCTTCCGTGGCTCCCTACTGTCCTCAGGACACATTTAACTTGGCCCCAAGGCCCTACGTGATGAAGCTCTGCTCTCCGCCCAGGTTTTTACTGCCAGCTGCTTTCCCACCAGCTCCCACCTCACCTTTCAAGGCTGCTGACCAACATGCTGCTCCCAACCCACTGTGCAATGCTAGGCCCCCCTGCTCACTCTGCCTGCACTGCCCTTCCACCTGTAGCACTCCTCTAAGTCCGCAAGGACCCAACTCAAGCTTCGCCACCTCTGAGAAGCCTTCCCTCCGATGGAGTTGCTTCCCCTTCTCTACCGCACTGCACCCAGGCCCAGCAGCAGCCGACGGTTACTGAGTGCGCTCCACGCAGGGCCCTGTGCTCAAGGATTTGCATGCATCAGCTCACTATGTCCTCCTCAGTTTTATCAGCTTCTGATCATCCCCGTTTTCCAAACCAAGAAACAGACGCAGAGAGGTTAAGTCCTCTATTCCAGGACACAAAGCCAGTAAGTAGCACAACCAGAGCAGGAACCATCTCTCTCCAGGTCCAGAATCGGCGTTCTTTGTTGTTTACTTGAACGTGTAATTAAACATAATAATTCATGCAAATGGTAACAAATATCTTAACAGCAAAGAGTAGAGAAGGACAGAAATGATCTCTACCCCAACCCCACCCCAGCTATGTCACTCAGAAAAGTTTTTTGAAGTTTTGAGAGCACCAATAGTTGATGGTTACGAGCAGACAGACTTCTGGGAGTCAGATATCTCAGGGTTCACACCCAGTATCCACCACGTACCAGCCGTGTACCTTGAGGCAGTTACTTAGTATCCCTGTGACTCAGTCTCCTCATCCATAGTATGGGATGATAATAACAGCATCTACCATGTAAGACTGTTGAAAGGATTCGGTGACTTGATGCCCACTTAGAACCACACCGGTACGTGATGACACAAACGCTCCGTATTGATTATCACTATTTCTGGTCTTAGTTTTCTGGTTGTTTCCTCCATATCCATATATAACGTACACACACTTCTATTTCTTCATGTGTCAACTCTAGGCAATAGCTCTTGACTCCTCGCTAAACACAGGAATTTCTCTTTTATGTCCCTTATTCACAATGTTTGACGGTTATGTAATGATTTTTCTTCTGGTCAGGCCTATATTTTCCACTCCAGGTCACTGTCCTTGGCAGGGACATGTTTATACGCCACATCGTCCACTTGACCCCTTGAGAGTGGGGACCCAGGTGAGGACCTAGTGAGGCATCTTTGCATCCCCAGCACCAGGCGCAGAACTTGGCCTATGGCGAGGGGTCAGCTCTGGGTCCTGAATGCACAAATATTTCAGATGAGGGTGTGGAAGCACAGTAAGGGATCGTACTTGGGACAAGAACAAGATTCTCAGATTTCAGACTTTTCTACTCATTTCATGCAACAAATTAGGCTGTGGCCTCCTGATTGTCCCAAAGTGTCAGATATGTCAGTGCAAGAGGCTCAGCGCAGGTGGACACAGGCAGGAATAGCCCCGACCCACCGCCAGGACCCCCGGCCACAATGTGTGACCAGAGAGAGGGAAAAAGGGGGCTTTGAGAAAAACAGGGGCTGGATTGCTCTCCATCAGCTGAGAGCTGGACTCCATCTCCCTACCCAAGACCCAGGGGAGAGGAGGTGCCTTGCCTGGTGGGGCCAATGACAGTCTCTTTCTTTCCTCTAACGTTTGGGCACAGGGTCCCTAACATGAAAGGAAGGAGCAGAGCCCAGGGCTCAACAAAGCCCCAAGTTGCCCAAACACCTGCGTTAAAGGGCCGTCATGCAGGGGAGGCCAGCACCCCTAAAGTATCATCGTTCCCACTTTACAGATGGGGAAACTGAGGCACGGAGTGATCAAATGCCTTGTCCAAGGTCATACTGCTCACATGTGGGAGAGAGAACTCAAACCCAGGGAGCTCAGCCCCAGAGCAGGGCAGCTGCCACTTGCTTCTGCACACTGACTACATGGCCGGACGCCTGAAATGGCCCAAGATGAGAACACTGGTGACTCCTCTCACAATCCAGAGTAGATTTTGAGAGGTGGAAAGTTCCACGGAGGACTGTGGTGGAGAAAGACACGAGAGCATGCGGAGCAGATATTTTCAACCATTTCTTAAGCAACAAAAAGTTCCTTTTTTCCCCTACGGACTATTCCATTGAAACTCAATATGTAAAGTGGGCAGTAACGGTTGCTAGTATGTCGTGAAGACTCACCAAAGGCCAGCACTTTTTTCCTGAGCGTTTTGCACCATACATTCCTTTAGTCCTCACAGCAACCCTCTGAAGTATCATCATCCCCACTTTACAGATGGGGAAACTGAGGCACAGAGTGATCAAATGCCTTGTTCAAGGCCATACAGCTCACAAGTAGTAGAGATAGGACTCAAACCCAGACAGCGTTGTTCCAGAACCCACGCTCCTTAAATAATGCCACTCTGGTTAAAACAGGCCTGGTAACGGGAAGGGAGGGGAACTCTGACACCCAACTGCCCCCTCGGCCACTCCCAAACCCCAACCAGCCTTGAGGAGCCTCTGCATAACCGCACAGCTCTAAGGGACGTGGCTGGAATCTCAAAGTACGGTTCACACCCTGTTCTTCTACGATGAATCCTGAGACCTGGTTGGTCTTACCCAGGTCAATCTTAGGGCCAGGGCTCGAATATGGAGGTAACTATGGGCACCAGGGAGCAGGTGGTGGCAGGGGATGAGCCCAGGCTCAGGAGAGAAGTGCAACCCCACCACTGCCAGGCTCGGGGTGATCGGCTGACGTACGCAGAGGAGAAAACTAGGAGGGCGGGGCTCCCTGAACCAACAGGAGCTGGTGAGCTCAGGAGTGGCAGGTCCCAGGAGGGCTCAGGAAGGCTGGGCATTCAAGCAGGGACTGTGCCTGCCGTGTGTGTCACTGTGTCCCAGGCCTCCAGACCAGTGCCTGGCCCAGGGTGGTGCTCCTGGGATAACAGCTGAATGAATCAATAAGTGAGCATTTGATAGTAAAAGCAAGCTGATCGGCACCTCACGACAGCTGTGATATTAAAAAAAAAAAATCCCCAACTGATGGTTAGTGGCGTTGAATCACCCACCACTCGAGACCCAGAGACTCAGCACAACACGGCACAGCACGGTCAACTGGTCACTTCGGGGTTATGGGCTATACGAGGGGGTTGGAGAGGATGGTGGAGGCTCTCCTATTCTGTTGGAGGGAAGGAGGCACCTAGAACTAGCCCCCACTGCCACCATAACCATCAAGATGACACAAAGGACAGGGGCCATTTACCCCAAGAAACCCAGAGGTTGGACGCTGGCAGCCACCCACACACATGTCTGCTATAGCTGCTAATAATGCCGACAATGACAATCATGCTGACATTGGCACTGATTACTGAACATGACTATATCCCAAGACTGTGCTGGGCACCGCCCATGCATCATCCTACTGAATCCTCAGAACAGACGGATGGTTATTTTTTTTTTTTTTTTTAATATTTTTATTGATTTTTTACAGAGAGGAAGGGAGAGAGATAGAGAGTTAGAAACATCGACGAGAGAGAAACATCGATCAGCTGCCTCCTGCACATCTCCCACTGGGGATGTGCCCGCAACCCAGGCACATGCCCCCGACCGGAATCGAACCTGAGACCCTTGAGTCCGCAGGCCGACGCTCTATCCACTGAGCCAAACCAGTTTCGGCTGGACGGATGGTTATTACTGCCGCTTTATAGATGGGGAACTGAAGCTCAGAGAGACGAGGTAACTTGGCTGAGATCACACAGCCAGTGGGTGGTGGTAACAGAGCCCAGGCCTGCTGGACAGACTTGGACTCGGGAGGGCATATTCCTAATCACTGCGATGCATCGCTTTCGCCCTCACCACGGGGCAAGTGATTCAGGCTCCCTCGCCTTTGGCTTTCCCCATCTGTAAAATGGGGACAGTAACGTATCTTCATGGGAGGTTTTGAAGGGCGGAGGGAACAGCCTGGCACACAGTAGGCCGATGGTTCTTGGAGCCACGCTGAGCGGCCACACTGTCCCGGAGCTCCGTCCCTGACCTGGTGCCCAGGGCACTTCGCCTGCGCTCAGGGCCTCCACAGGCAGGGCCTGGGGTATCTTTGCTCAGCTCTATGGACTCAGGCAGGTCGCTTTCTGTTACGGGCCTCAGGTTCCTCGTCTGTCAAAGGAAAGGGCGGTGGGGAAATCTCCAAGGGCACCACTGTGTTGACATCGGATTTCAGGCAGCGACGTGCCGAAGTGCTCACCTCCGGAAGGCATTGGGCCCTGGCTTCCCGATGTCCGCAGAACTGGCCAAATGGATGCTGTAAATTTCCCCTCCTCCGAGGACCTCTCTCCTTCCACACCCTCCTTCCTGGAGGCTCACACTTTCTCTGCTTTCAGAGAGATGTTTTTCAAGCATCCTGCGCGGGAGCCCCAGCGACAGCAGCGTGCAGAGGCCCAGCCCCAGCGGTAATCCCGGCGGAAGGCGAGCGGGAAGAAACGTGCGGGATGGAGGCGCCAAGGAGGAGGCCTCACCCCAGGTCTGCCAGCAGCGAGCTTGGGGTGGAGGCCAAGGACGGGGCCTTGGGGGTGTCCAGCAGGTCCTCGGAGAGGGCCTCACTGGCACCATTCATAGCCCAAGATCCTCACCGGAACCCGGCGGGCAGCAGCAGGCACCCGAAGCGATCTCGCTTGTTTGGAGCACGAACACAGGCTGAGTTGTTAACGCCGCTCTTCCTCCAACCGCCTCGCCGCGCCTCAGACCAAATGCCATCTGTCCTGGAGCCTCGCGCGGGTGCCCGAGCCCCGGAATGTGGCCTGCGCGCCGTGTGCAGTAAAACGAGCACTGAATTTGAAGTGGGGGCTATAACCGCGGGCTTTGGCAGGACACTCAACGGGCTGCTGTGTGTGGCTGCTCAGCCTGTGCGCTGGACAAGGGCACCCAGGGTGATGAGGGGAAGCCAGTGTGTGCTCTGCTTATCGAGCCACGATCGCCCAGCGGGGCACCTTTCCTAACACACACAAAGGTGCTCTGTGGGCTAACCAGGTCCGGACCCTCACCCTGACTCTCTGCCTCTGGAATGACCCGCCCACTTTCTCCTACAGGGAGATGGTGAGGAGACAGTCATTTAACCTATGTGAACACTCCTAGTCATTACGTGCAATGAATTCTCATATTGATTCATACAAAATCTTATTCCAAAAAAGATTTTAAAGGTAGATTACAAAATTACATATGGTTAAAACATATATAAATAGAAATTTATACATTGAATGAACAAGGGTCGGCGTGAGATGAGTGGGATATCTGAATAAGATATCTGAACCCGTACTTCCCTTCCTGTGCCTGGGGCAGACATCACTAATCAATGCAATCTATGATGCACATTGCCCATGTTCTGAGCATCAGGTTCCACCTTGGTATAAAGGAAATGAGAAAATTGGCACAGGGTTGAGCCTGCTACACAGTAGGTGCTCAATAAATGGTAGTTATTATCATTGGAGCTGGTGGAGGCGGGCAGGGGAGGGAAGCTGGATGAGAAAGTTCTGCAATATTGTGTGTCAGTTTTAGTTTGAGATTCATGGAGGGCAAAACAAAGAAGTAAGCATGTAGGCATGCACACACACACACACACACACACACACACGTGTCCATGATATAGTAGTATACCATTTTTCTCAGACTTTATGCAAACTGCCTACACTAAGTTCTGAGTGAATTTCTCTTGTGGTTTCTCATAGCAGAGCCATGTGATGACTCAGATGACATCCTCAATGGCAGCCTAGACTACGCACATTGGCAGGCTTTGATTGGTGACTATACAGAGCAAAGTCAGGGTGTACAATCCAAGCAGAGCCCAGTGAAAGCACGTGTAAGCCCTGTCCCCACCCACACCCAGCTCATGGGAAGTGTGCTGGGAGTAACAGCAACCCGCTCCTCATTTTCTGGTATTGGAGAATAGATGAGGAGACCAAGACTCTGAGAGGCAGGGAGGAGCCCCACGTGCCCACCTCCAAGCCCAGGAGTATTTCTGTGCCCCCCCCGTCCCCCTGCCTACCCAGAAGTTGCTGGTCACTCAACAGGACTTCCTCGTCCAGCTTGGCCCATAAGCAGGCTGGGTGGTTGCCTCCAAGTCCTATGGCCCAGGTCCCCAAGCAACACCCACTGAGAATTCCATCATCGGCAGGCAAGGCTTTGGGCTAGGTTGCCCCAAGGAACCCCTTTGCAAAGGAACATGGATGCAGAACGTGGTCCCAAGGCTTGAGGGGGAGGCATCTAAGCAGACCTTCAACGACAGGTCCCTCCCACCCTGTGGCTAGTCAGGAAGGACAAAGCATGATTTGGGGATCAGGCAAACCTCAGTGCAAACCCCTGCCCTGCTGCTTACTGTGTCCTTGGGGAGTTCCTCCACCTCCTCTGAGCCTCGCTTTCCTCTCTGTAAAGTCCGGTTAACACCTGACCCCTCCGAGTTCTGAGGACTGAGATCAGTGCTTCTCCAAGTTGGTGGTTTATTGTTCACACCGCCGTTACCGTAAGTAACGGACTCACAGGAGGTGGGAAGAGCTGGAGTCCGACAGATCTGAGTTTGAATCCTGGCTCCAATATGACTGGCCAAGTTACTTTCTGGACCTCAGTTTCCCCATCTGTTAGATGGGAGGCAGGACCACTCCAGAGGCCAGTGGCCTGTGAGGGTGCATTCCCGGCTTGGCCCTGCTGAAGCCGGCAAGCCCAGAGGAGCCTGTACCTCGTCTGGAGGGAGGCAGGGCCCAAGAGGGCCTGAGGCCGCAGAGCTCACCAGCAGCTCCCCTCCCAGGCCTGGGCCACGGGAATGTGTGGGAGGCAGGTCCGGGGAGGGGGCCCTGGAGCTGGGAGGAACAGCCCTGGCGGCGGGCAGCGGGGGTGACCCAGGAGGGAGAGAGAGCTTGGCTCCAAGCTCATCACTCAGCAAGCTGTCTCCCTCAGGCCCGGAACCCCGGCGGCTTGTCCTCCCCACTTCCTGCGTGCTGGGTCAATATTGTGATTTCCACCGTGCTGCCCGCCTGGGACGGCCTGGCCCTGCGCCGCCCAAGGTCACAGGGCTGGGGGGAGACAGGGGTATGGAGAGGTCACTCGCTGCCTGGAAGATGACTCAGGGCTTGAAGGCTGCAGGCGGCGCAGCCGAAAGCAACCTCACCTCCACCATCCCCACCCCGTCCACAAAGAAAGGGCCACCAGCCCACGAACCCCAACAGGTCAGAACTGGGCTGGTGCCTTATCGAGGCCTCTGTGCCCCTCCCATCGAAATGGAGGGGTCCACTGAGGACAGGAGAGGGCTGGGCTTGCCCAAGGTCACAGAAGAGTTTGTGGTTGACGGAGGACCCAAAGCCCATCTCCTGACTTCCAATCCAGGCCTAACCCCATCTCCTACCCTCCCTGCCCAAGTTGGTCTACTTATCATTCTTTTCATCAGCATTCATGACTCATTCCTCCACAGGAGAGAGGACAAGACCGGGCGCTGGCCCAAGGAACATTGCTATTGGCTTCTCCGGGAGGGAGAGACCATGAAGAGAATGCTGTTGGGGCCACTCACACACTGGTAATTATGGAGGCATCCGTGGCTAGAGGGACCAGCTCTGGAAACAGGGGACTGGTGGGTTCCACTTCAGCCGAGTAAGCTCATCACATGATAGACTCAGCACAGACTGGACCTGCTTCTGGAGCCCCTCACCGTTCTTCTCCCTGGCACTTCGTTGGCACCAGCTGAGTGAAGGAAAGGACAGACAAATTACATGAACTCCATGGGGAGGAGCCATAGGCTCTGTCCAGTATTAGCCACTCCATCTCCTTTGGAAAACTGTCCTTCTTCCCCACATGACTTTGTCAATCACTAAACCTCAGTGCCCTAACCATACAACCTAGACTTGATCAATGATTGTACCCACGTTCCTGGCAGCAGTGATTGGTCCAAGAGTGGGCATGTGACCCAAACAAGGCCAAAGTCCTTCCTTGGGACTGACATGGATCCTAGGAGAAGACAGTCCAGTTCTGAACCAGCGTTGCCAAACTGGGCTGATGATGGCTAAGTTCTTTGCCCCATAGAAGGGAGAGAATGAGGCCGACCCCAAAGGGAAACAGAGACAAGCAGAGGTGAGCGATGGAGAGAGAATCCTGGCAGCCCTGAGCCCTGGCTCCAGCCCTAGGGCCCTTCTCAGGCCACTTCCTGGGCCATCAAGTTCCATTTCTAATTCGTGCTGATGTGATGTGGGCTTCTCTTGGCTTGTAGCAGAAAGAATTCTGAATAACATTAAAACAAGGAGAAAGAAGTGAGATGAGAGGAAGAGAGTGAGTCCAAGTGGAGACACAGATATTGAACAGTGGTTGACCAGTAGGCTCAAGGAGATTAAGGAATTTCCTGCTGAGGGCACAGCAGAGACCGTCCAGCTCACTGTGGGCAGGGCCAAAGGACAAGACTTTGCAGCAGAAGGAAGGCCCTGGGGTGGACTTGGTGCACTTCCCTTCAAATGACAGAAACCCAACTCAAACTGGCATACCTAAGGTGTCTATGGGACTCTAGCTTCAGACATGGCCAAATCCAGGTACTCAACTCCTACTGTCAGGAATCAAAAAACCTGGAATTTAATCTGATTGGCCTTGCTTCAGCTTCTGCCCGTCCCCAAACCAACCCTGAGATGAGGGGAACACAGTGCTCTCATTGGCCAGGTCTGGAGCAAGCCCCACCAAAACTGATGACCCAAAGGTCCCAAGGGTGCTGCTGTCAGAAGGGGGATATGTGCTGAGCAGGCAGAATTAAAGAAATCCATAGTCCTCAGGGAGCTGCTCCCACAGGAATGAAGGCCTGAGGGAGAGGAGAGGGGAGGAAAGAGGAAAGGAGAGGAGAGGAGAGGAGAGGAGAGGAGAGGAGAGGAGAGGAGAGGAGAGGAGAGGAGAGGAGAGGAGAGGGGGGAAGTTCTTTGGTGGAAAGCTATCATTCCCCTTGGCTGGACTGGTCTTTGCAGGAAGGAGGACGTCCCTGCCCCCCAAAGGCTAGAGGATGGATGAGAGGACCTCTCCGTTACTCCCAGCCCTGGAAGTCTTCCGTTTACAGCTGTGACGCCAATTGTCTGCAGCCAGACACATTCCTGGACTTGGCTGAAAGGGCGGAGATGAGATTCGAGCCTCCAGAAGCACCTCCGATTCCCACATCTGCTGGCTCCAAATGCGTGAGTGGGCCAAACCCGTGGGCGCTCAGCCTTCTCTGCCCAGGCCACCTGAGTTTGGCAGTTTGTGGGAGAGAAAGCTGGTGGTTTAGGGGGTATTGGCAGAAAGCAATGTCCCAGGGCCATGGCTCTGGGTAGTCTCCAGCCCCTCAAGAGAAGGCTGCAGATGAGGGGCCTCTGCAACCCCTGCCCTGTGCTTGGAGATAAACAGGGAAATGATCCTCTGACACTTTAAGACTGCCAGGTCCCCTGTACCTTACAGTGACGACCCTGCCTCACCCCCACGCACGAAGGACCTCCAGCCTGGCTTCCCTCGGCCGGGCACACAAGTCCCTGCTTCCACTCCTCCTCTCATCTGTAAAGCCAAGAATGGCCACACCATCAAGGGAGCTACACAGCTCTCCATGAGCAGCACAGTGTTTCTCTGAGACTCTTTCCTCAACAGTATGATAGAGAACCTTCCCTACCAACCCCCGGGATGCTGAGATGGTCAAATGGACTGGGGCTATGACCAGGCTAAAGCCTTTAACCAGGATGCAGTAGACTAATCCCCCACATAGACATCTGGGTGGGCAGAATCCCCAGTGTGTGCTCTCTTGGAGATGGGTTTGGGGAGAGGAGTGAGTCCTGTCTGGTCTGGAGGCAAGAGGATAGACAAGATGATGTCTTGAAGTCCTGTCAAGCCTTGAGTTGACTGGTCCAACCTGGAGATGATGCGATCAGGCTTTAAACCCCCACTGGACTGGGGGAACCAAAGGTCACGAGTGACATTTCCTCTTGCCTTCCCATCCAGTACTGGTCCTGTTGACACTCCTCCAGTATCCCTCTCGGATCCACCCACTGCTCACCACATCTGCAGCTACTGTCCTGGCCCAAGCCCCCTCCAGTGCCTGAACAACTATCTACCAGTTGTTGCATCCATTCCTGCGGCCTTGGCATTCTCTCTCCATATAGCAGCCAAAGTGATTCAACAAAACAAACAGACTGTATGTATATAATTAGATCAGCTGATCACTTGA
Organism: Myotis lucifugus; assembly: GCF_000147115.1. Lineage (NCBI taxonomy): Eukaryota > Metazoa > Chordata > Mammalia > Chiroptera > Vespertilionidae > Myotis > Myotis lucifugus. The sequence continues at coordinate 2,404,211 of NW_005871176.1, read as the reverse complement.
TCACTTCCAGTGGCTTCCTACTACTCTTAAAAATATATCCAAACTATTGACCAAGGAGAAAAGACAATCTGATGTGTTTTTTTAATTGTGGTAAAATACACAGCATAACACTTACCATCTTAACCATTCTTAAGTATACACACAGCTGCGTAAAGTACATTCTGCACCTAATCTCCAGAACTTTTCATCTTCCACAACTGAAACTCTGAACCCATCAAACAAAAGCTCCTCATTTCCCATCCACCCAGTCTCGGACAACCACTTTCTCTTCTCTCTCTATGAATTTGATGAGTCTGACTACTCTATGTACCCTATATGAGTGGAATACTACCATATTTGTCTTGTGACTGGTTTATTTCACTTAGCATAATGTCCTCAAGGTTCATCCATGTTGTAACATGTGTCAGAATTTCCTGCCTTTTGAAGGCTGGATAATATTCTGTCGTATGGACATACCACGTTTTGTTTAGTCATTTGTCCATTGATGGACGTTTGGGTTACTTCCACCCTTTGGCTTTTATGAATAATGATGCTATGAACACGGTGTACAAATATCTCCTCAAGACTCTGCTCTCAATTCTTTTGGCTATATAGCCAGAAATGGAATTGCTGGATCATACGATAATTCTATATTTAATTTTTTGAAAAAACTGCCATACTGTACTCCATAGTGGCAGTATCTTACATTCCCACCAACAGTGCACAAGGGTTCCCGTTTCCCCACATCATCATCAAAACTTAGTTTCTGCTTTACTAGTAATAGCTACTCTGATGGGTCTGAAGTGATATCTGATGTGTGTTGATGGGGGAAATACCTCCTGTGTGTTACAGGACATTTATTATCGCTCCCAGCACTAAATGCCAGTGGCATGTCCCCCAATCCTTGTGACAACCACAAAACATTTGCTGTGGAGGTTGGTAGCCCCCTGGCTGAGAACCATCAGCCAGGCTCACCTCCCCTGCCTTGTCTCACACAATGCTCCCCCTTGCTCCCCACCCCAGCCACGCTAGCCTTCTTTCTGCTCCTCAGTCATGCCAACCTATTTCACCTCGGGCCTTTGCACTTGCCATCCCTTCTGCCTTCTTGCCATCCCTAGGGCCTCACGTGACTGATCTCATCCTTCATATCTCAGCTCAAATAGCACTTCCTCAGGGAGTCCTTCTCGGACCATCTTATCTAACGCAGTCCCCTTGCTCTCTGTCGCATCACCCTGCTGTACTGTCGCATCACCATCTGAAATTACCCTCTTTACTGTTGGTGTGTTCTCTGGCTCTTCATCAAGAATACAGGTTCCTTGAGAGCAGACCTTGTCTTTTTCCTTCTCAGGTGTGCCTTCAACACCTAGCGCAGTCCCTGGCACAGTAACAGATGCTCAATGAATGTCTGTGGACTGACTGAATGACTGGCTGTATTCAGTGCCAGAGCTGGAAGGGAAATCACTCACTCTTGCCATCGCTCCATTCACAGAGGGGGGTCACAGGCCCAGAGAAGAGTGGGGACTTGGTCAAGGTCACAGGAGGTCCAAACCAGCGTCAGTGTCTGCTTTTGTGACCCAGCTTGCTGCTCTTTCCTCCACAGCTCACACCTGGAGGCCTTCTGTGCCCGGGGCGGGGCCTGTACACTGAGAATCACAGGCTGTTGATCTATGTAGGAGGCAACTCATCGTCTCTAACCAGTGGCTTTCCCCTTCCAAGTGGTTTGTTCTTTCTTCAGCAACCAGGTGACACTGTTGCCCTGTTCGGAGGCTGGGCCGCGCGAAAAGTCAGTCTTTACGCTACAGAACCACTGCTGCTCAGTGAGAGGCTCATGGGGGCCCTGTGGGACCGAGGTGCCTGCAGACCCGAGGCTCACAGGCCAACTCCACACAAAGCTGACAGCAGAACCGCGGGCTGAGTGATGCTCTGGAGTCACCCTCCATCCCTCCTCCCTTCTCTCTCTCTCTCTCTCTCTCTCTCTTTCTCTCTCTCTCTCTCAACACACACACACACACACACACACACACACACACACACACACACATCGTTTGACCCTAAAGGAGTATAGTTGAACTTAGTCACATGAAATGTACAACATGCCTCCCTTCTCTTGAGAAAGACCTTGGCTGCCCACACATGATCTCCCTCAGATCCGCTCCAATTCCAATCCATTGACTAAAGCTTTGGCCTCGTGGTGGCTGAAGCTCGCGGCCAGTGTTAACCTGATGTGGCTGGAAGGTATTTCTCCAGGGAGACAATTTCGCAGTCAGGCTGACCTGGGGAGTCAGACCCAGGCTGGCGGCTCCTCGTGCGCAGGGTGGGGCTACCGTGGAAGGCTGTGTGAGATAGCGATGCGGGTAGGAAACTTAGTGCCATCCCCGCACGCAACTGAGGGCTTGGTGAGTCACCGTGCTCACCCAGCAGTGAGAAAGACTGCCAGGCACTGTCCTCACTCTCCAGTCTTGCCCAAACTCCCCTGGGAATTTCCTCCCAGTTCCATTTCCGGAGGATTGGACAAGACCCAAAGACCAGTGCATCTAGTGCAGTGGTTCTCAACCTTCCTAATGCCACGACCCTTTAATACAGTCCCTCGTGTTGTGGTGACCCCCAACCATAAAATTATTTTCGTTGCTACTTCATAACTGTAATTTTGCTACTGTTATGAATCGTAATGTAAATAAATATCTGATATGCAGGATGTATTTAGGCAACCCCTGTGAAAGGGTCGTTAGACCCCCAAAGAGGTCGCGACCTGTGGGTTGAGAACCGCTGATCTAGTGGGACAGAGAAATAAAAACGGGGTGGATGCAATAACGCTGATAACCAATACATTTCTGGGATTCTGGTGCTGCCCTGGCCCTCTGCGAATGATAGCAGACGGAACACCCACAGCCACCCTGAAAGCAGGGACTGGTTTATCCACACTTGACAGATGAGGAAATGAGGCAAAGGAAAGCTAATTCAATTGTCAGGGGTACATGGCTACAAAGTGGTTGGGCCAGGCCACCGGGAGCTGAGAAGGGCCACACGAGGGCGTGGGGCACAGGGATGCCCAGCCCAGCTTGAGGGTCAGGCCGGCTTTGCTCCCAGAGCCTGGAGGGGAGGTCGACCCTGCTCCAGTGTTACCTTCCCAGAGAGGCCCTCACTGACCACCTCACCTAAAACAGCAAGGCCTCCCCTCCAGCCTCCCCCACTGGCCTTTCCCCCCTTCATTTTCCTCAGAGCACATGGCGTCATCGAGGTGAGGCAGAATATGGTGTTTGGACTTTACCCTTGGGCCCTGGGAAGAGGGGGAGGATCATGGAAAGGCAGCCCCTCACCCCCACCCCTGGAAGCACCTTACCCAAACAGAATTTCAACAGTCATCCAAAGGGGCGAACTTTCATTTGTCTGAGCATCGAATCCAGGGCCCGGACCTCTGGACCAGGTCATGGCTGGACCAGAGGGACGGTAAGGCAAAGGCCAAGGAGCCTGCCCTTGGCGTGCCCACAGTCCCCCAGGGACGCAGGCAGGTGAACTCACATGTACAATGGCCTCTTGCAGGCAACGTGGTCCATCCGCCAGTGGTGGCAGACCCGGGCATGCCTGCACACCTCTGCTTACGCTGCCCCTGCCTCCTGGAATGCCATCCAGCCATCCAGCGAGTATTTACTGACCTCCTATTATAGACCAGCCACTGGGAGAGCAGGGACAATCCCAGGCAGATTTGGTTCCTGCCTTCACGGAGCCCTGGATGCCAGGAAACTTGTTCAATCCCCAAAGCCCTACTCCAACGCTCTCTCTTCCGTGTGCCGCCTTCCCTGACTCCCCCACGTAGTGAGGTGCTTCCTTTCCACGCTCTCCTGGCATCCTAGGACTTTCGTTGTAGAGGAAAGAGAAGGGGAACAAGGGGCTGCTGAACTCTCACTGTGTACCAGCCCCTGGGGCTGGGCACATCACAGGCAATATCCCGCCTTGGGCTCTCGGCACCTCTGCAAGGGAGGACATAGTCCCCCTTTACACAGATGAGAAAATGGGCTCAGAGAGGTTAAGTCTCTTGCCCGAGGTCACACAGTCAGCTGGTGAGAAAGCGGGAACAGGAGACCACAGCAGCCTCATTCCAGGGTCAGCACTGTCCAGGGTCAGTGAAGGCAGGGATGGCGGGCCAGGTTGGCATTGCACTCTGTTCCCAGGCCCCAGCACAGGCATGGCGCACAGTGGGCGCTCCTGGCTGGGCGGGAGGGGGCAGAGGCTGCCCTGCAGCCGGGCTGCGGCTGCGCTGCCCTCCTTGGGGCCTAGGTGGCGATGTGCACACTCAGTCTCCCCAGCCCCCTCGGGCCTCCACCTTCAGCCAAGGACCCAGGGCCTGGGAAGATGCTGCTCTGTCCCCCAGCTTCCCCTGCCTGGCAGCCTCTTGAACCAGTCCAGCTCCTACCCTCTGGACCCCTCTCTGAGGCTGAGCACCATGGCGGGACCTCAGGCTGGGCCAGCTCTCCTTCCCCACCCTGTTGTGAAAGGGAGGAAGGGACTCACTTGTGTCCCTGGTCAGACCCAGGAAGCCCACTGGCTCAGGTGCCCAGGGTTGGGGGAGAGGGGATGGTGCCAGGGACCCACCCCTCCCTGCTCTCCCTTCCCCTGTGGTTCCAGGGCACCCTCCCCACACCCCACAAAGCCAGGGGTGGCCATTTACCGAGCTCCAGAGACCAAGACTGAGCATCTCAGCCACTCTGCGTGGCCCAGACGGGAGCGGGGGGGCGGGGATGGAGATTAAGAGAAGGACAGGAACAGGACCCTGTCCGGAGCACCTCACAAGGCAGGTGGGAGCTGAGGCAGAACCCAGACCTCCTGATGTGTGTCCTCAACAATTTCCAGCACCGTCTGGAGCCTTTCTACAGGGCCCCAGGGGCAACTGGAGAAAAATGCAGTCCAACCAGTTATCTGAGGCAGTAATAATAAAAATAACAACAACTCCCATTTCTGCCTGGTTGTCAGTCTTCCACCTGCAGCACCTCATTTGTCCTTGCACCTGCCGGGGGAGGTGGGTGCCCTTGCCCAGAGAGGAAGGGGTCCGGCCAGCTCCCAGAGTATGCACCCGGGTCCTAGCTTCCGGTCCTGAAGGTTCGCCGAAGGGAGGGATTGGAGTTGGCGTGAGGTGGGGAGGCATGAATGGAGGTGAGAGCAGGGAAGGCTGAGCTTCAGGGCGGGGTGAGGCAGCCACGTTATGAAGTGCAGGCGTCTTCCTCCTCCTCCAGACCGTTCCCCTCACCTCCCCACCCACCGCTGCAAGGAGCCTCTTTCAAAGCAGCATCCAGGCTCTGCCCTGGGCCAGGCTACCTCTCCTCCTCCTGCCCCGTCCTGACCTCAGCTCCCCCATAGCCACCTGGGCCTCCACTGACTATCCATTCGGGTTTTCTCTGCCTGCCCTTAGGCAAGTCTCTTCTCCCTTCTTGGACTCAATTTCCCCATTTGTACAAGAAGTGAGTTGGGCTGTGAGTTTTGCCGTTCTGCTCTCATGAGCTGACCTCTCTGAGGGAAAGGGTGAAGGCAAGGTCAACAGAAGGGACGGGGGTACGTGTGTGGGCATCTACCAAGTGCCAGGCAGCCAGGCCCAGCGTCTTTGCTGGTGGCACAGAGCAGTCAAAGGCAGACGCTGCCCAGAAGGCTCAGGGAGGGTGGGCACCATTTCCCCGCCTGCCGGAGCCTCCGTTTCCTTATCTGTCTAGTAGGGATGACAAATCCTCACGGGGCTGGAGGGAGAGCCCAGTGAAAGAACGTGTACAAACTGCCTCACACAGCACCCACTGCAGAAGCGCCCCAAAATGTCATCACTGCTGTCGCCGTCCTCATCTGTCCCCTCTCTTGGTCTGTGCCAGCCCATTCAGGGCCCAACCTTAAAAGCTCCTTACTTGGCACCAAAATAGCCTGGGCTCTACTCCCAGTTCTGCCGTTAACATGCTGAGTCACCCAAGCCTCCGTTTCTTCACCTGCCCAATGGGCCAATGAGATTTGTGTGGACCAGGATTAGGAGCAGGCAGTGCCAGGTACAGGGCGTGGCCAATAACGTGCCTGGTGAGCATTTGTCTCCTTCCTTCTCTGTTGAATCAAAATGAAATTTTATGACAGAGCAGAGCACATACACAATCATACCATAGCTCGTATTTAATGAGCACCTTCCAGTGCCTGACACGGGCCTCGGGATTTTGCTGATTTAACTCAATCCTCATAAACAACACTGAGAGGTGGCGGAGACTGTGCCCATTTTACAGAGAGGGAAACTGAGCCACAGAGAAGCAAAATGCCATCTTCTCAGAGCCTCAATGCTGCTTAGAGCCCATCAGCAGTCAGCACTCACGTTTATTGAGTAGCTACTACGTGCCAGGCGGTGTCCCAACCCCTTCCCCATGTTAGCGCCTTCAGTCCTCCCAACAATGCTATGAAGTAGTTATTCTCATGGTCCCCATTTGGCACCTGAGAAACCGAGGCACAGAGAGATGAAGCCATCCGTCCACTGGGCACATGGCTGAGCCAGAGCTCAAGCCTAGGTCTGGGTAACTCGTCCACCTGGTTCTCATAACCCCGAGAGTCTGGCACTCCCGCGGAGCCTCAGCAGCACCCAGGGGTGCAGGCCAGAGCTCCAAGGCTCTGGGAGGTTATGGGGAGGTGAGCCCTCAGGGAGCTGGGGTCTCCGGTGGGGCAAAGCCACACTCTCTCAGGAGGGCAAACATAACCCTCCACCCCCGCCCCGCTCCACGTGCCCCAGACAGAGCAGGGAACAGGTGCACAGATCCCAGCCCCAGGCGAGGTGAGGGGGGAACTGTTTGGCAGCTGGAGCCCTGCTGTGAACAAGAAGAAACCCAGCCTGCAGCCCCTTGGCCCTGGCAGGAGATTAACAAAACAAATACCCGAGCAATCTTGATTTCAACACGTGGGGAGGGGGCCAAGTGTCAGGGCGCAGGGGGTGGGAGGGAAACCTGGAGACATTTTACCACCTAAATAACTTTCCCTCTGTTTAGTTTCACACGAACGTACACTCAAGTGCTCACTCTCTCTCTCTTTTTTTTACATTTTTATTTTATTTTTACAAATGCTCAAACTTTCCTGCCACAAATTATTCTTGGCCAGGTTACAAGTAGAAAGGCCGTGTGTATCCTTTCCTTGACAAAAAGAGAGGGGGCGGGAGGGTTCTTATGAAATATTTGGGTTGTGGGTTTGAGGTGGGATTTCTCTCTTAATTTTCCTGACTGCGCCTCCGCCTGGGAGCCCAGGAGTTCTTGCCTCCTCGCACCGCGCAAGCCCTTTCCGCGGGGCCTGCATCCTTCCACCACTGTGCTCGCCTCCGGCTGCCCTAACGGGACTCCGGGACTTGGTGGTTCTGATTTCACAGAGCTGGTTTGCAGTAGCATCTGGAAACGGCAGATTGGAGCTGCCATAGGAGCGGCTCAACTCGCAGGCCGGCCGGCCGGGTCCCACACCTGGACCAGCTGGAGGGGCCTGTCTGGCAGCCTGGGGGCCGGGGCAGAGGTTCCCAAATCCCCCAACGGGCCTGGCCTGCTCTACCCCGGACCAAGGAAGGGACTGGCGCTGGAACCTCCCCAGCTGAGCAGGAGGAGATGAGCTGTCCAGTGGACCTCAACCCTGCCCCATCCTCCAGTCTCCCACTCCTCTGGGGTGGCCCAGGCCCCCTCCCCAGCCTCATCTCACCACTCTGCCTTCCCTCAGTTCACTCCAGCCACGTCATTTCTCAAACATATCAAGCTTTTCCCACCTCGGGGCCTTGGCCAGTGCTCCTTCCTCTTCCCGGAATGCCTGCCCCTCCACTCTTCCCATGGCGCCCTCCTGTTGATCGCGCGGGTCTCCGTGGGACTGTCACCTCCTTGGAAAGACTTTCCTGACCTCATCCAAAGTAGGGACCCTATTATTTGACATCTCCGCCCCTTGTTGGTTTTCTTCATAACACCTAGGCAATTTGTTCTGGTTTTATTTGTCTATGATTTTGTTTTTGCTGGTCCTACCCAACTAAAGTGAATGAATGAATGAGTAAAGAAATGAATAAGTGAATGAATGAATGAGTGAGTGAGTGAATAAAGAAATGAATGAGTTCCTTACATTGACATTAACCCTGGGCTGTCCATGGCTGCCCTTCGTGAGGGCCACTCCTCCCCAGGCTGGTTAGAAGGAACACAGAGGTGCCAATGGTGTCTAATGGTGTTCCCCAGTCCAGTGGGGGAGTCTCTGTCACCAGCAGGAAAGTTTAGGTGCTCTTGGGACCTGGCTGCATCACCAAGAACATTTCATAGCCGTTTCTTATAAAAGCAAATCACACAGCCACAGCCACGCACTTGCCCTTGTTACAGTCTTCCACGGGTTGCGTGGTGGTTATGGGAGGGGAAAAGATGGGCCTCTTGGTTCCCTCATCTCTACACCCCAGCTCTGAGCACTGCAATCGCCCAATAGCCTTTGTTAATGGAATCTGTTAGCATTCTCTCCTCCATCCCTAGTTAGAAAGGAGAGAGATTAGGGAAGAGCTAGGGAGTGTGTGGGCATGAGGAGAGGGGGGAGAAGGGGTTCCAGGCAGGAGGGGGCTGTGCACCTTGAGCAAAGGCCCCTAGAAACACACGGTGGGGGGCGGCGAGGAAGAGATTCTGTGGAGACAGACATGGTGGACAGTTTCTCTGCTAAACACTCGCAGTCTTGGAGTTCTGAATACACATCCTGGTGCTTCATTCAACACAGGTGTAGTGCATACCTCCCAGGCACCGGGCACCTGCTGGGGGCTGGAGGCTGGGACATGGCGTGGGTCAAAACAGACAAGAATCCCTGTCCTCACAGAGCTTCTGTCCCAGTGGGCTGTGGTGGACAACAAGGAAACATCAACACCATGGGGTATTGGGTCAGGAACAGACAGGAACGGTCCCTGGGACAGAATGAAGAGAAGCTAAAGCTGTAAGTACTAAGAGGAAATATTTTCATGATCTGGGGTAGGGAAGCCTTCCCCCACAAGTTACAAACCCCAAGCCAGAAAGAAGAAAACTGATGAATTTAAAAATGCAAACGTTAAGCCTTGAGGAGCAAGGAGCCTAGAGCAGGAGAAGGAGTGAAGGGCATGGGGGCCGGGGGGAGCTATGGCCATCAGGACCACAGGTGCGCCTGGCCTGCACGCAGCCACGCCCCTCAACCCCCTGCCCACCCCATTCCTGCCCCTCCCACTACCGCCCCCCTTCCTAACCTGTCCTTTCCCACCACTGCCCAGGCTGAGAGTATCCCAGGGCAGCAGCTGAGGCCTCCTGGCCCCTCCTTTCTTAGCCCACTGTCCCCGGCAGGGGACTCTGGGTTCTGTCCATCCTGACTGAGGCAGCTGCTCAGCTCCCCTATTCAGTCCCCCACTAAGGGACCAGGTGAGCTTGTCACTTGGCATCTGACGGAGGCACCTGTCCCTGCCCTGACCCAGATCTGCCCGGGGCACTCGAGCAGTGCTGAGGACTCCACCTCTGCCTTTCCCTGGCCCCACCTGGACGCCCTCAGGGCTGCCCCTCCCCTGCCCCAGAGCAGCCTGCCTCCTCACAGACGCGCCCAGGCGGCATGGCTTGGGTGTTCTTCCTGGATCGGACCGGACCACCAAGAGGCCTCGCACAGCCTCAGTGCTGGCTCACCTGCAGCCACACAGCTGGGAGATGCAGAGTCAGGATTTGAACCCAGCTCTGGCTGGCTCTGCCCACTGGTGACCAACCTACAAGCCATGCCCAGACCCTGCCTAAAATCTGGGCTTCTTCAGCCCTTGGAACCAGAGAAAAAGTTGAAATGGTTGGGCCCCAGATCCTTGCAACACCTGGAGTGGGGGCTGGGCACGCCGGGCAGGGAGGACGGAGGAGGAAGAAGCCTGTGCGTTGAGGCGCAAAGAGAAGGACAGGGAAGCAGAGTTGACCCAGAGGACAGAGAGGCCAGTGTGCCCTGGACCCTGACCAGCAGGGCAGGAAGCCCTCACAGCACCCACGGCACAGCGAGCCGGGTCACTCGGTGACACCGACAGGGCACCAGGAGCCAGCGAGGCCATGAGGAGAAGGAGGCTTCCTGGGTCCCAGGCCAGCTGGCAGCCCCTGCCAGGCCTCCCGCCGCAGCCCCAGGTGTGGAGGAGGCAGTCTCTCCAGGGAAGCAGGGAGATCAAAAGGAGGAGAAGCCGATAAATCAGCAGCCTGTGCCTCCCTCCCTGTTATTCACGCACCAGGGAGCCTTCCCATAGCAGCTCCGATGTGGTTCAAGGACCCGGGAGATCCCAACCCACGTGGCTCCCTCCAGCCCAGCTCCTCTGCCAGACTCAGACCCCAACAACCCCTGCAACCCCCCCCCCC
>NW_005871176.1:2380429-2393646 GCF_000147115.1 Myotis lucifugus | reverse complement strand
CCAGCTGCAGTCTTCACGCCCCTGAGCAGAGCTTCTGGGCACGTGGGTCAGTCTTCAGATCTCCATCCTTCTTTACGCCTGATGCTTCCCGCTCGGTGGCAGTCTGAAGCCACAGGCAGGGGAGGGGGGGTGGCAGAGGACACAGCGTGGAGTCGGTTGCAATGCCAGCGTCCCCATTTCTATGTGGCCTTGGCAAGCCAGCCTCTCTGAGCCTCAGATGCCTCATTTATCAACTGTAGAGGAGCCAGGCATGCAGGAAACACCACTTTCCTAAGCCCCACCCAGAGGAAGAAAGCGAATCGTCCAAAAGGACTCCCACCACAGCTCGGGGCTGATCAGAATAACAAGGGCCCAGTGACCAGTCCACGTTCTCTACATGCACCCGCGTTATTATTGTCACTTCGCTCATGAGATGGCGCAGCTCACAGGGGTTGAGGTTGACCTTGGCGGTCCAAGGTCACACCAAGATGCACACCCAGGTCTGTCTAACACTAATACCCATGTGCCCTTACCTAACCCCCAGAACTGCCCACTTAGCTCGTCTCTGCCTGCTCTCGCCTCCCCCTTCATGCTTCCCTGGGGCAACGCCTGTGACCGGGGGCCGTCGGGCTCAGTTCTTCAGCCACAGCAGGGTGTGGGCACATATGGACACACCTAGCAAATGCACGCATGGCTCTCAATGCTCCCTGAATGCTAATGGCTCCCACATTTGTATCTCCAACCCCAGGCTTAGGTCACCAAATCCCCAGAGAGGCCCAATAGTGACACCAAACTCAACATCTCTGCAAGGAGGCTCCCCCACCTCCCCTGCTCTCCCCTCACCAAGCCACTGTCGCCTCTCCATGAGCTCTTGCAACCGCCTCCTCACTGGTCTCCCTGCCTCCCCTTTACTGCCAAGCCCTGTTCGGAGTCTGCAATGACTCTCCTGTTGCTCAGAGCAAGAGCCGAAGCCCCGCATGTGGTCCTGTGGCCCCCATAGCTTTGCTGACTCCTGTCCTCCCGCTCTCCCCCATTCACTCTACTCCATCCACACTGGCCTCTGCTGTCCTTAGAACAGCCCGAGCACGCTCCCACCTCAGGGCTTTTGCTCTGGCTGTGCCCTTAGCCTGGGACATCCGTCCCCCAGAGAGTCATATCATTTCCCTGCTGTGTCCCTCAGGTCTCTGTTCAAACACCCTGTCAGCAAGGCCCTCCCTGACCGGCCACGTAAACTAGCCCTCCCAACCTCAGCCGGGTAGCTCAGTTGGTTAGAACCGTGGCCGGCAAACTGCGGCTCACGAGCCACATGCGGCTCTTTGGCCCCTTGAGTGTGGCTCTTCCTAAGCCTTAGGAGTACCCTAATTAAGTTAATAACAATATACCTACCTATATAGTTTAAGTTTTAAAAATTTGGCTCTCAAAAGAAATTTCAATTGTTGTACTGTTGATATTTGGCTCTGTTGACTAATGAGTTTGCCGACCACTGGATCGTCCCGATACACCAAGGTTTGCAGGTTTGATCCCCAGTCAGGGCACATACAAAAATCAACCAATGAATGCATAAATAAGTGGAACAACAAATCAATGTTTCTCTCTCTCTCTCTCTCTAAAATCAATCAATCGGTAAAAAATATATGTATATTCTTAAAATGGCCCTCACAGCCTCACAGCCTCTCTTGAACTTTGTCCCTAACACTAGTCACCATCTGGCATGTTGTTAATTTGCTTATTTGTCTAATGTCTCTCTCATCCCAGGGGGACATGCACTCCTGTGAGAGCAGGAATCTCTTGTCTTATTTATCTCCCATTCAGTCTCAAAGCCTAGAACAGTGCCTGGCACCTAGCAGACCCTCAATAATAAACATTTTTTGAGTGAATGAATGAATGAATGAATGCTAACAGAGTGGTGAAGTTGAGGATTAGGAAATGAGGGTGAGGAGAGGAAGGGAAAAGAGGAGGAAAGGGATATGAATAAGAATAGACATGAATTAGATACACAGATGTGTTTGTGCACACAGAGTTGGACACACACACACACACACACACACACACGCATCTGCTCACACACAAACACATTCCCAAATCTACATATACATGCACACACATCTTTGCACACATGCACACGCACACAGAACCCCTTACCAGCACTCTGATCTAGCCCTGTGCCCCCACTCTACACCCCTCCCCAGGCAGGAGAGGAGCTTTTCCAGGCCACCACCACCACCCCACCACCACCACCCCACCCCCGAGTGGGCAATGGAACTCCAACAGCTCTGCCTCCCTTGTAATTTGCCCCCGGATCAGTGCTCACAGGGGTGCTGGCTCTGGCCGGAGATCAGGACCTCTCACCTTCTCCCAGGAAGTCCCACTGAGTGCCCCACCACCACCACCACCACCACCACCACCACCACCAGTCCCATACTCATCTGTGGCCCCTGCCCCTGACCAGTATAACCTGCTGAGCTGAATTCTTGCTGGGCACTTTCGAACAATTCCAGTTATTTGAGAGGAGGAGTGATACTGTGACTCCCAGGAGGGGCTTGATGGTGAGGGGTGGGGATGGGGCGGGGGGTGGGGGGGGGTGCCACCAGAGGAAACGGCCTTTGGGATAAGACAGTCTGTAAGATGCTTATACTACAAGGGAGCCCGCCCTGCCCCACTCCCAGCCCCACTTCTCAGCTAACACTGCACTTCCTCAAACCTCCAGGCCTTTGCATCTACAGGGCTCCTGCCCCCAAGGCCCTCCCTTCACTTCCCCAACTAGCGAACTCCTCCACACCCTTCAAGCTGTCAGTCAGGTGTCCCTGACACCTCCTGGCAGGGACTCCCACCACCTACTCCCCGTCCTCTTCCCTCTGTCACCCTGGTCTCTTTAGGTTTCTGCCTCCCCAACTGGACGCAGGTCTTTGAGGTCAGGAAGCACGGTGATGCCTCGGGACCCACTTCAGATCCCAGCACAGGGCCCGGCATAGAGCACAGGCCCAGGACCTGCTTGTGGAGCATGGGAAATGGGCGGGGAGGGCATGCAGAGGCCTGGAGTAGGTGCCGGAAGTCCTGCTTGCTTGTGATCTTGAGCAAGTCACCCACCCTCTCTGGTCTGCCATCCCTGAGGGCCTGGGCTCACCGCGGCCTGTGAGGGGCTGGGAGGTGACCCTGACCCTGAAGGGAGAGGGTGGTACCTCGAGGGAGCTGCCATAGTCGAGTGCAAGCCAGGCGCTGCCCTGAGTTGAGCGCGTGTCCAGGCAGAAGCAGAAGGGAGAGGGTAGGGGCTGGTGCTGCCGCGCACACGTCTCACCCTGTCGCCAGCACCGTCATCATTAGCACCATCACTGGGACCATTGTCACTACCTCCAAACCACCACCCTGACAAACACCACTGTCTCCCCCATTCCTGCCCCCGCACCCTCAGCACCATCGTGGCCATCAATACCATCTTCCCCATCATCCACTCGCCCTGCTGCATGCACACACACGCACACACACGCATGCACACACACGCATGCACAGATGATTTTGTTCTCCTTCAAAGCAGAGCTCCATCTTATTCCTCTCTGGACCCCACCACACAGCAAAAAATCTGCCACTTTCCAGAAGCTCCAGGCTGTGGGCTGAAGGAAGGGCTCCGTGGATGAGGGTTTGTGGCCCCACAGTTTGGCCCCACTCACCCCACCTGGCTAGCCAATAGGGAAAGCTGGAACAGGGCAGGACCCAAGGTCTAAGATGACCCCAGTGACCCTCCTGTGTCACTGCCCCTGCCCTGGACTGACAGGGCCACCAGGTGAATGGCTTCTCTCTGAGCCCCCAAGTTGGTTTTGGGGAGCCTCTAGCCTGAATTCCCAGAACCCACAGAGTGTGTCAGGAAGCCTGAGACCCAATGAGAACTTAGAGAGTAAAGCCCCAGCCTCAGTTTCCCTGTCCATAAAATGGGAATCATGCTCCTGCCTTTCGGGGCTGTTAGAAGGATGAAGTGAGTGACAGCAGGGAAGGTGGCCAGCTCAGGGCCTGGCATCTGGCAGGGGGCACCCCCTCAAGCCTGCCAGCCCCTCATCCCCAGCACTGCATGGCTGCAGGATGTGGGGGCGCTAGGTGTCTCTAGGGTTGGGGCTCTGGAAGTAGAGGGAACTAAATCTTAAGTGGCATGACTTTTGACCTCGACACTTTCCCTAGATTATCTCATTGGCCCCACACACCATCCCAATGACATGCAAATGGTGACTCGCTCCAGGTTCCCCAGCCAAGGGCAAAAACCCCAAGACCATTAGCTCCTAGGTCCCCCACCCCAGCTGGGCAGGGGGCACAAACAGGTGGTGTGAAGCCCTGAACACCAGGTCACACGTGAAACTGACTCCACCCTCTCCAAGAAGCAGGGGCTGGAGCCGGGGAGCGTCCGGGTTGGAGGCTCCTAACAAGGGATCTGCACAGTTCCTTCTACCACCCTTCCTTCCTCAGAACTCAGGCAGCTGTGTGGTTTGGGAGTCATCCCTGCTGTGCCCCACCCCCACACCCAAGCTAGGCCCTGCCCCCAGGACCACTTCCTCTAGAAGATTAAAGGGTCTGGGCCTCCCTCCCGCCTGCCTCTCCCACCGTCCGTGCAGGAGCAGCTTCCTGTTTGCAGGGCTGGGCACCCGTTGCTGTGGAGACAGCAGGAGGTGCCCCCTCCAGGTGGCTGATACCAGGCCTGGCCGCCTCCCTGGGCTTGCTGCTATCACTGCAGCTGCTTCTCCAACAGCTGGGCTGGCAGAACCATCTGGTCTGTGATCAAAGGGGCCGTGGGCAGGCACTGCCCAGGGACCTGGGTAAGGCACCCCTTATCTCTCCCAGGCCCGGAACTTTCCAGACTCAGCACGCCAGGAGCCCAGTGGGGCAGGAGGGGCAGGCCAGAGGGCGTGGGAACAGACACTTCCTGGGAGTGGCGGAAGGGATTGAAACTAGCCAGGAACGAGGCCTGAGACCAGACAGACAGGAGGGGTGGTCCTTGTGGCTCTCCATCCCCCCTGGTGCCTCACCCTGCTGGGGCCTTGCCAGCTGTGGGCCCAGCACCCCACTCCTCTGAGCCTGGTCTCCTCCCTGCCAGGCGGGAATCAAAGCAGTGGCTGTGAAGACCCAAACGTGCGAGGACCACTGGTGGGGGCTCGGTTGTCATAATGAAGATGTAGTTACCGCTCACTGAGGGCGAGCCGTGAAAGTGCATTATTCTCATTGAACCCACATGGCAACCCGAGGTGTGGGCCTACTCGCATCCACATTTTACAGAAGAAAACACCCAAATTCAAAGGGGTGAGGAAATTGCCCCAATGATTATAAGTGACTAGTAAACATGAGCTGCTATTACTGCTCTTTTCCTCCTGTTATATTCTGGCTGAGCTCCAAACAGCTCCAAACAGCCCTGACAGGTCCCTGACTCCATCGTCTCCTCACACTCTGTCCAGCCGGGCCACCAGCATGAGCCTCACCCACGGGCACCTAATAACACTTACTATGAATAACAATTATTAGTGACTTTGATAATAACTAGCCAAGTGCTCCGTAATCTCTGTGCTCCGTAATCTCTGTGGCAGCCCCAGAGCTCAGAACCGTAGTAGAAATGAGGAAACGGGCCCAGAGGGGGGCGTGCACACGCACTAGGCTCCGATCGGACTGAACCTCTCACTCCAGAACAGACTCCGTTCGCTCTCAACTCTTAGTCGCTGCCATACCATTCCTGCCTGGAACAGCTCACCACGTACAGTCGGTGTCTAGGCTGGGGTGTGGGCTCCCGCAGGACAAGGGCAATGTCTTCGCTGTTGAATTCCTCGCATAGAACCTTGGGGAGAGGAGGCTTCGAGTCCAGAAACAACGCAGGACTCCATTCGTAAAGGAATAACTGCTCATACCTTATTCATATAAGCTTACAAAGCCTCAAAGACCACCATCAAGCCCCTGTTTCTCTCAGTTCTCTCCAGATTAAACCATCTCGGTTAATTTAGAATTTCCCTGAGCTTGTAGTAGAGCCTGTGGTCGGCAAACTGCGGCTTGCGAGCCACATGCGGCTCTTTGGTCCCTTGAGTGTGGCTCTTCCTAAGCCTTAGGAGTACCCTAATTAAGTTAATAACAATGTACCTACCTATATAGTTTAAGTTTTAAAAATTTGGCTCTTAAAAGAAATTTCAATCGTTGTGCTGTTGATATTTGGCTCTGTTGACTAATGACTTTGCCGACCACGGTAGTAGAGAAATAAGTGAATGAGTGAATGAATAAGTGACTGGATGAATTCGTTTTTGTTTTGTTTGTTTTTAATGTATTTTTATTGATTTCAGAGAGAAAGGGAGAGGGAGAGAGAGATAGAAACATCAATGATGAGAGAGAATCATTGATCAGTTGCCTCCTGCACACCCCACACTGGGGATCGAGCCCGCAACCCCAGCATATGCCCTGACCGGGAATTGAACCGTGACCTCCTGGTTCATAGGTTGATGCTCAACCACTGAGCCATGCCGGCTGGGCACTAGATGAATTCTTGAGTGTGTAAGTGAGCAAACAAATTAATGAGCTGGAACATGAATTAGAGATTTGTTGAAACAATGAAGCAAATGGGCAAATAGATGGATGAGTACATCAGGGAAGGGAAGAAAACTAGGAAGGAGAAATGAAAGAACAAACCGTCCGGTGCAGGGGCGCCTTCAGCAGGGTCAAGGGCATGAGAGCGCGTCAGTGGCCTCCAATTCACAAGCTCCCAGAGGGACCCTCCAACCCCCACCCACAGGCCCCAGAGCCACGGGCTCTACAGGGGCCACATCTGACCCATCGCCTTGTAAAATAAAGTTTTATTGGAACACAGCCACACACACTCATTTACGTGTTGTCTACAGTAGCCGAGGCGTAGCTGCAACTGAACTATATGACCTGCAAAGCCTAACATATTTTCTATCCGACCCGTTTCAGGAAGAGGCTGCCCTCTCTCCGGCAGAGCTCTTGCTGGGGGGACCTGAACTGGCTCCTGCCTGGGACCCTCCCGATGCCGACCGGAACCCTTCCTGCCTTCAGAGGGTCCCTGGGACCCCGCTTGCACACCTCGGGACTGGACCCTCACCACCTCTCCAGGCCGCCCCTCCTGCCTGCCCCAGGCAGCATGGGCCCTCGAGAGCACTTCCTTCTGCTGAGCGGAAATGGTCCGTCCTCCGTCTTGTCCCCACCCTGATCCCGACCTCCTGCCTTGACCGCTGGTGTTTACCCTGACCTCTGCCCCGCATCTCGTTCCTCACCAGCCAGGACGGCTCGGGCCCGGCTGGGTCCCTTTCCCAACCAGGGAGGCAAGTGAGTCACCGCGTCTGGAGAGGGGACATCTGCTGGGCTCGGCCCTCGGCTAATCTCTCTAATTCTGCGAGAGAGGCCCGAGCCACCCCCGCGGCCTCTTGTTTGTGCTCTGGGCTGGCGTGGAAGCCAGCGGGCCTGAGAGGAGATTCGCTCACCCACAACTGTGGGCTCTGAGGATCCTGAGTGTTTAGTTCAAGTTTGGTTTTGTCTTCAGCTCCTGGGATGATTTCCCAAAAGAGCTGGAAAGTCTGGCCTTGACGGGGCCCGTGCACCAGAAGGCAGCGCTGTGCTCATTGACGCTCACGCAGATTCCTGTACCCACCTCACAGGACAACCCTCGTTGTCCAGTTACAGGTCCAGGGCACCAGCTTTTCTGTCTCCTCTCTCATCCTGGAATCTTCTAGAATCATCTAATAACCACATCAGCTTCCATGGGTTGCTTTGGACCCATTTCCACTGGGCTCCCTTGACGCCCTAGCCCAGTGATGGCGAACCTTTTGAGCTCGGCGTGTCAGCATTTTGAAAAACCCTAACTTAACTCTGGTGTCGTGTCACATATAGAAATTTTTTGATATTTGCAACCATAGTAAAACAAAGATGTATATTTTTATATTTATTTTATATATTTAAATGCCATTTAACAAAGAAAAATCAACCAAAAAAATGAGTTCGCGTGTCACCTCTGACACGCATGTCATAGGTTCGCCATCACTGCCATAGCCCATTTCACAGATGGGAAGACTGACACGCCTCCAAAGTGCTGGGACTCAGGACTCACATTTCAGTGAGCAAATCACAGTGGGTGCCTGACAGAGCAGCAGGGCATGGAGAGGCAAGCTGCTGGGTTTGAAGCCGGAGGCCCGAGTTCCTCAGCCCAGCGGAAGAAAGGAAAAGCATGCCAGGAAGGAACAGCATGGGCAAAGCTGTGAGTCTAGAAGGCTTCTTCCCCACAGATTCTAAGTGCGATGTGCCCATTGCCTCTGTAACTGTGACTGCAAAGGGCCCACAGATTTGGGGGCAAAGAGCAGAGAGAGAGAGAGAGAGAGAAGTCAGTGAGGAAAGCATAGCAGCCATGAACACAGGCTCTGGACGCAGGCTGACTGGGTGAGGACCTGGCACTGTCACTCTTCAGCAGAGCCCGCTTTCCCCGTCTGTCCCATGGGGCTCATCATGCGGAGCTCGCCATCGTTTGGGGGTGAAATGAGGTCATGTGTGTCAAATGCGGGGCCCAGGGGCTGGCCCCAGCCGGGTGCTCGGCCAGGGGATGCCCGTCTTTCTGCGCGGAAGCAGAGCGCTTCTCATCACTTGCTATTTGAATCCAGAGCTCAGCTTGAGTCCCAGAGTGAGGTGATGTCTGATCACCGTGGTGTGAACCCTCCGCCATCCCCAGCCCAACCCCGTGAGGCCGGGGAGGGGCCGCGCCACCGTGGGAGCGTACCTGGCCTGCGTCTGCCCCCGTGGCGTCACCTGCGCACTTTAATGAAAAATTCACGGCCGGAGCAGAGCCAGGCCAGACCAGGAAATTGCAAAGTCGCGGGCGCCTTACCTCAGCACCGCTGCACGCTCTCTGCTTTTACAGCTCCACGTGTAATAACATAAAAGCATAATTTATTAAAGTATCACTTTAAGTGAGGATGGCAGGAGGGGGTCCATGCCCCGGTGGGGGGGGAGGGGGTGTGAGTGCCATATTGTCCGGAGATGCCAAGAGAAGGGAGCACACAGCCTCAGGGCTCACCACCCGCCAGTCATGGCTCCTGGTGCAGTGGCTGGAGGGCCAGGGAAATGCCCAGGAGGCAGGAAACCAGGGCAGCAGCGCCTGGAGACAAGAGCCAGGCTGCGTGGGTTTGAATCCTGGCTGTGTGGCTTAGGATGGGTCGGTCGCCCTCTCTGAGCTGCAGCTTCATCTGAAAGTGGGAAGAATCGCCGAGAGGCCTGGCTTCCCCACATTGAAAGAGACTTCCAGGCACTGAGCAGTGCCAGGAAATGGCCTGAAATCACCTCATTAAACACAGAGGGGTATTTACACTGGGAGAAACAAATATTTATCTCTGGACCGAGGAGGAGGAGGGTCTTTGGAACCCCAGTCTCCTATCTGGCTCAGCCTTGCTTGGAGAGAAGGGACGAGGCAGGGAAGGGAAGGAGGGAGGGGGTGGGAGGAAGGACACAGGGACAGAGGCAGGGCTGGGAGTCAGGCAAACCTGGGTTCAAACCCCAGCTCTGCCACCACCCGCCGTGGTGACCCTGAGCATGGGTCCTCGTGCCTCTGTGCCTTTGTCCCCACAGGAAACATGGCACTAAAAACACCACCACCTCTTGGGATGAAAGGAAGTGTCAGCGAGGTGGTGTGAGCCTGAGACAGGTAGGTGTTCGGTAATTACCGGCTCTATGCCAGGCACGGTCCAAGCTCTCAACATCCCACAGGGAAGAAGGCAAGCAAGCGGTAGGTAGTGCCACATGGTGACCCACTATGCGCTAAGGAGCTGGCAGCACCAGGGGGAAAGGGCCATGTGGCTCACGGCTGCACCGAGTTCAAGAAAATCCATAAATATCCCCAAATGACGAGGCACCCGCAGGCCTCTCCGGGCTTGTTCCCAAGGGAATGATGGATGGGCCATCCCACAGGATGCAAGTTTTCAGAAGCCAAATGCAAGGCCTTCGTCTGACCAAACAGTTGTATTTCTCGTGTTCCTGCATGGGCTCTGGTTGCTCAAACGGGAGGGTTCTTGGAATCCAGCTACTTCTCCCCACCAGCACGGCTGCCTGGTTCAGGCCACCATCCTCTCCTGCCTGGTCCATCTCGATAGCATCCTGACTGGTTCCCCGGCTTCCGCCCTTGTCCCCAAGGCCTTGTCACAGCAGCGACGGTGTTTCGTGTCTGGGATGTGCTTGGGGGTGACTGGGGTTGGCTAAGAGGAAGCCCACGAAAGGACTGAACTAAGAGTAATGAACACAAAGCAGTAGAGGACGTGGTCAGATCCGGGAAGAACTTCCCGACTGCAGGAAAGAAGCCTCTTCAATGTGCCCCCAGGAGAAGCTGCAGAGGGTCCGAGCTTCAGTCCTGCTGAGGGGGTAATATACGTAGTTGCTTGATGGGGCCGAGGCCGGATCGGGCCCAGGAGGCCCCAGAGAGCTGTGGACCCCGGAACACGGGCTGGCCGATGGCGTGGCCGGAGCAGATGGGGGCCCAGCAACAAAGGCCTTCCCCAAAGCACAGGGATGAGCAGCTGCCCTCCTGCCCCACCATGTTATTTATTTAACATGGTGGGGCTGCATTTGGTGTTTGTTGAAATGACCCTGGGGCTCTCCATCCCACAAGCTTGAGCTCCAGGCCCCACTGAGAACTTGGAAGTGACATTCCCCAGCGAAGGGGAGGGCAGGAGCCCAGGCCAGAGGAGAGGGGAGACGGGGTCCCGGCAGGAATCAGACTCCCACAAAAGGGGTAATGGAGGAGGGATTTTCACAGGGAGTGAAGGACCACCATGCGGGGTGATGCTGCCCCTAGACTGGCATCCATGGGGAGCTGTTAGCATCCTCCTCCCCAAGGGCGAGGAGGGAGCAGGTGCTGGGACCTAGATAGCCGCGGAGGAAGGAGGCCAGCCAGGGCACAGGGAAGAGAGGAAACAGGCTCTAGCTCCTACCCTGCCCTGGCCAGAGCCAGGGGATGCAGAGAGAGTTGGGTCCCAGAGCCCAGAGCAGCGGGGGAGGGCAGAGTGGGGGAGCGGACAGTTCCTATAAGCCCTGGGCATCTCCCCAAAGGCCCCTGGCCACATGTAGCTCTGCTTCGGGGAGATAAATTAAAGGGCCCCAAGCGCCTCTCTTGCGGTCGATAAAAAGCACAGGTGCCTAGGGAAGACCTTCCCCATTTCCCTGCTTCTGCTCAACCCATGTCCTCACTGGGTTTCCATCTCCCCTCTGCTCCCCCTGGAAACCCTGTTCCTCGTGTAAGACCCAGCTCTGGTGCCACTCGCTGTTCTTTGTTTTACTGGCTGTTGACTCACAACCAGTTTGTGCCAGAACCAAGTTTACTGGTGAAAACCACCCGAAGTCATCCTGGCTCTGTCCTTCCAACCTGTGTGAGTTCAGGCACGTGGTCTGCCCTCCTGAGCCTCCGTTTCTTTATCTAAAATAATCTCACTGCCCTGGGTTGAGATGAAGATTAAACAAGGCCCTAAGCCCTGGCCTCCTGTTGAGTCTTGTCATTGTACTTCCCTTCTTCACGGGGAAGAAACTGGGCATACAAGACAAGGGACCAAGCTGGGACCCCACCCTGGCCTCACCCAAAGCTAGTCTTCTCATCATTGCACCAGGCTGCCTCCTTCTGCAGGAAGCCTTCCTAGGTTGCTCAAGCTAGAAGAAATATCTCCATCTTGGAGATGAGTCCTATCATTCAAATAATAGCTATGCAGCACACAGCCATACCATGCCAGGCAATCAGCTTGGATTCATTTAGTCCTCGTAACAGCCCTCCAAGGCCATTCCTGCTGCCATCCCATGGAGGAGGAATCTGGAGCCCAGAGAGGTTGAGTAACAGAGCCACTGGGGTCAGCATTTGAACCCAGCTCTGCCTCCTTTGCAGGCTTGCTCTGATGGACCCATCTTCCCTCTAGACCGGAAGGAGGTCAGGGCCTCTCTTGGATACAGTTGGGCGAAGACCAGTTTGTCAGGGGAAAGTCGATGGGGAAAGTGGGGTGAGTGGTGAGAAAGGCCAGAGTTGGGGTCCCCCCCACCTAGCAAACCTGTCTCCCACCCCATCGGACCCACTACTCTTTCCCAGATGAGGCACCAGCCTCCTTGGTGGTCAACTCCATGCCCACCCAACAGAAGCCAGGTTCGCCTTCTGAAACACCAATCGTCACCTACCCCGCCAGCCCCAAACCTTCTAACCTCTCCCATGGCCCGAGGGGCAAACCCTGCTCCCTAGCCTGGCATTCTGGACTCCCATGCTGTGGCCCCGCCTGCGCCTCATTGCTGCCCCCAGGCGTAACCATCTCCCCTCTCCCAGGACACCCTGACTTACCCACTGCTTTTCTAGAAGCACCTCCAGGCCAGGGGTAGTTTTTTTCCATGCAACCACCCTCCATGCCTGGGACACACCGTGCCTCTCACTCTTCACCTGGTCGAATGCCTGGCCCTCAGCATGTGCTCGGAGATCGTTACTGAATTGGAACTACTGGCCTGGGAGGTCTGAATTCTGGTCCCACTTTTGTAATTTGCTGAGACACATGCTTTCCCAACCTCTGAGCCTCAGTTTCCATCTGTACAAGGAAGGATGTGAACAGCTCTTTGGGGACTTGGACACTGTGGATCTCTCTCTCTCTCTCTCTCTCTCTCTCTCTCTCTCTCTCTCGCACACGCACACACAGGGCCCGTGCCAGCCTCTCCCCAGGACACTGCGCTTCTCGTGGATTGAATTACCAACATCTCATCAGTGGGAGGAAGAGAGGCGGGGCAGGGAAAGGAGCTATGAATTCCGCGCACCAAGCCGTCTCCGCGAGGCCTGGACCAAATGCCACAGCATGTCCGTGCCCATCTTCCTCTGGGGTGGGGTATGGGTGGGGGTGGATACGGGCAGGGAGGGGGTTCCCTAAAACTGAAATGTCAAAGAAAAGATACCCAAGGGAACTCACACAGACTCACACAAACGCTCTTTCCTCACAGACACTATAACATGCTCATGTGTTCATAGATGACACACACACTTAAACATACATATATGTGTCCTACACACGCATTTACACACATATATGATAGATACTCTCTTGTATTCAGTCAACAAACCTTTCATTGAGCCAGTTAGCTAAGAAAGACTAGCTCTTCAGGTCTCACTTTTTTGTGAACACAGCCCCACATTTGGTCACAGTCTTACACACACACACACACACACACACACATGCTCACACACACACACTCACACACACACACATGCTCACACACACGCTCACACA
>NW_005871176.1:2344373-2380060 GCF_000147115.1 Myotis lucifugus | reverse complement strand
ACATTTTTTAAATATATTTTTATTGATTTCAGAGAGGAAGGGAGAGGGAGAGAGATAGAAACATCAATGATGAGAGAGAATCATCAATTGGCCGCTTCCTGCACGCCCCGCACTGGGGATCAAGCCCGCAACCCAGGCATATGCCCTGACTGGGAATCGAACCGTGACCTCCTGGTTCATAGGTCGACACTCAACCACTGAGCTATGCTGGCCAGGCCTCCCCACATATTCTTAAGAGTCAAAGACAGTGTCACACATGCCCGGGACACACAGGGCCCTACACCTGTCTTCCATTCTCACTTATGACAACCTTGAGCACCGCCAGCTCACCTGGCCTCAGAGCAGACCCCCCCCCCCCGCCCCGCACGCACACACCACACTCACCCCACGATGCCAGCCTCTCCCCCGTCCCACTCCATCCCCAGACCCGGACCATCCACGCCGCACCCTGCCTTTGCCCCACAGCATGGCACCCACCGCCACCTCAGCAGGAGACTGCCCAAGCCCACAAAACACCCTGGAATTCTTTCAGAGACCTCCTCCTTGCCCAAGGGCAGCTGGTGTTCATAAGAAGATATGAGAACTGGAATGATACAGTCATTCCCGGGTTCAAATCCCGCCTCGGTGTGCCAATCTGTAAAACGGGGGCACAATCCCACCTCATGGGCATGTTGTGAGGAATAACTGAGCAAACACAGCGAAGCACGGAGAGAAAACCCAGTGCATGGTGGTGGCCATTCTGTTTTCCCTCCGTGACTTCAGGAAGGAGGGCGGGAGTCCTCCTCCTCCCGCCTGGCCCCACCTCCAGCCGTCGTGGGTCCAGCCCCTCCCCGTTGCCTCAGCCACATCAGCCTCTCGGGCCACCCGAGTGCTGGGATCACCAGCGCACCTGCTTCCAAGGGCTCTAATTTCCTGTAAGTGTAAGAATTCAGGTCAGACACCGCCCGAGGCCGAGCCCCCTCCCGGCGGAAACCCATAAATAACCTGGCGCAGGCTGCCTGGCCCGGGCACGAGACTTTCTCTCCACACTCACCATCAGGCTGCGCCTCGGCACGGCTCTGCCAGGCAGGCACAGCGACTTCCACGACACGGGGAGGACCCTGGCCTATGCCCTAAAAGGAACTTCCTGTACGATATGCCCTTCGCATCCCTCCCCTCCCCCAAGCAAGTGCCCCTCCATCAGTCCCCAGGTGGCCTGTGACTTACACCTGAAATCCGTTCATTAGTGCGAACTTTCCCTGCAAAGGGCCAGATAGAAAATATTTTTGGAATCGAGGGCCAGGCCATGTCGCAACTACTCAGCTCTGGATGCGGCCACAGGCGCACATAAATGAGTGGACATGAGTGTGTGCCAATGACACCTTTTTACAAAACAGGCCACAGGCCCGACTGGCCATGGTTTGCCCACCCCTGCGTCGGTGCCAGGCCCCGCCACCGTGCGGTGCCGGAATCCAGTTGAAAATCCTAGCTGATGAGAGCTCAAAGGGCCCTGGGAGTTAGCAATGTCAGCCAGCACTGGCCAGAGGATGAACTGAGGTCCAGGGAGGGGATGCAGCCTGTCCAGGTCCCCCGGCGGCTCAGAGCTGGGGCCCGTGAGGCTTGTCCAGCACTCGGCCTGCAGCACCGTGGATCCATCCTCCAAGGTCAAAGCTCATGGCCTCTGGGTTCCCTTGCTCTGACGGTTGGGATGGAGCTGGGTCTTTGTCTGTCTCCCACACTGGACCAGGGGTTCCCTACGCACCAGGATTGAACATGGACCATCTCAGGGCCACCCAGTGTCCATCCAGTCCAGGATCTACCCCACGAGTCACTCAAGGAGAAAAATACAGAAGGGGGGGCACCACACCCCTCTTCCATCCCAAGCCCTGGGTTTCTCAGCTTTGGGATTACTGACATTAGGGGCCAGACAGTTCTAGGGTCTGTCCTGTGTGTCATAGAAGGTTTAGCAACATCCCTGGCCTCTACCCTTAGATGCCAATACAACAGCATGTGCATGCGCGCGCGCGCGCGCACACACACACACACACACTGCCAGTTGAGAAAACCAAAAATGTCTCCAGACATTGACAAATGTCCCCTGGGAGGCAAAATCAGCCCTCTGCCCCCTTCCCCCCACCCCCATAAGGAGTCTCTGCCCTAAGCCAAGCTGAAGGCGAGAGCACACGCTATGCAAGAAGGGTCCCCCCCACCCCCTGCCACCCCGCTTCCCTCACTCTGCTGTGGCACAGCTGGGGAACCTGACCCAGCCCGGGATGGGTCCAGTCCATTCGCTGCAGCACCAGCCAGAGGGGGAGGGGAGGAGGAATGCGACCACAGCTGCAGGGTCCAAAAGTGCTGAGGAGACACGAAGACGTTTCCCTGTGAGTCAGGAGCCAGGAATGTGTCGCCCAGAGTGGCCATGAGCCAGAGCCCCCCACACGCCACCCCCGGCCACCCCCCAGAGCATCCGCCTTTTATTAGAACAGAAAAGGCGGCAGGTGCCAGGTCTCCGAGAGCCTGTTAAGCCAATAAACTCCTCGAGTGCCAAGAGGGGGCCGCTGGGCAGGAAGCCACCCTGGGAAGGATCCCCCGGGCTGGGCCGGCCTGGGGAGAAGGATCGGGCGGAGACGGAAACCCTGCGGCTGAGCCCTGTCCACCCTGGTCCAGGCTTCGGGCGCCCGGCCTGCATTTCCTTCTCTATAAAACGTTTGCTTTGTATCATTATTTGATTGGCTTTTTATTTCAACGTTTCTTGTAATGAAGCCAACATATCACAAGCTAAAGCTGCGTCAGGAGAGTGGCCCCTCTACCATCTCCCTCACCGTAACGCAGCTGCCTCAGAGCCCAGTGTGGGCCTGAGCTTTCTCATCTGTGAAAATGGGGCTCACCCATGTGTCTCCCCACAGGGTTGGGGGGATTTGAGAGAATGTGGGTGCTCTAGGACTGTGCATTCCCTTCCTCCCCTCCTCACTCCTCCATCCTGCTCCTGGTTTTGGACAGACCCAGCTAGCCCATCCTCCTGGCTCCCCCACATCCCCTCCCTCCCTCCCTCCAGCCCCAGGGCTCTGCCAGCAACTCCCCAGAGGCCCCCCTCAGGAGCCCCTGCCCCATCTCCTCCTCCTGGTCCTGTTTCCAACCTAGATTCTAACTTAGAACAGCTTCAAACACCACACCTCCTCCAGGAAGCCTGTCTGGATGGTTCATTTCCGGCACAAATTAAGCAGGAACTGCAAGAAGCATCTCCATAGACCCTGCCCTCACCTGGGACATTGTCCACCTGCCAAGTGCCAGGCCAGGCCCTTTGTAAACACTATGTCCTTTAATCCCCATATCACAGCCACCAGCAGGATCTACTCTCCCCAGCTTCCAGGTGTGGAAACTGAGGCTCAGAGAGGAGGGGTGACTTGCTCTCAGTCCATGCATTCCCCAAAGGGCCCGGAGGTCCAACCCAGATGTTTCAGAAGTTCACATGCACCGCAGAAACTCCTGACTCCTTTTGATATTATTCTCTTAAATTACAACTACTTCTTACGGCTGCATCAAACCGTTTCCGACCCAAAGTAGATTAAATATAAACGATTGATGGATGATGGATAGGAGTGATATGGAGTCAGTAAAAGTAAGTGCTCCTGCAACACACCTGAACTACTGTGGCCCCAGGGTGGCTGGGGGCCCACCTCCATCGCCTCCCACTCCTGGGTCCTCAGCATCACTGGAGAAAAGGCAGGTTCTCCCTACGCCGTCTCCCCCACACCTCTGGGCCTAGAATTATATCCCTAGTCCCTTTCTGACACCTGGGCCCAGAGCCAGCTTTTCACTGACTACTAAGTGGGGATCTTTCATTTTGAAAAACTCAGGCCGAGGCAAAAGTAGCTATGGGGGCTCTGGACCAAGTCTGGGGCCAAAAGGCAGGAGCCCTGAGCCCTGGCCTGCAGCTGTGGGGGGCACCGGGGTCTCAGTGCTAAGGCACCTCCCCTGGGAAGGCCCTTCCTCCCACAGAGCATGCGTCCTGCCCCCGCCAGCTGCCTCCACCTCTAACCTTGCAGACGCTCATGAACACTGAGGCACTGTCCACTGCTGATGTCACTTAATGCAGGAGCGTTACTGTCCCCACTTTATAGTCGAAGAAGCAGGGGCTGCAGAAGGGCTATGCCATGTGTCAGGGGCGTCTCCCACCTGCCCTGCCCAGATCTTGCCCAGGCTGGAGCTAGTCTTGCCTTCTTCCCAGAAGCACTGGCTCAACAGGTCTCCGTGAGGGCATGTGCCCAAGGCAGCTTTTCCCCAGGGCCCAGGCCGTGCCAGGAAGACACTAGCCCTGGCCCCAGAGGCTCCAGGGAGGGGCCAGAGCCCAGCCGTCCTCAGGGGCTCCCATGTTCACGCTCACCCTTTCTGTGCCTCTGGCAGGCACTACCCCAAAACAGCATCCCAGCAGCTGGGTGGGTCCTGGCAGAAGAGCTAGGGCAGGCAGGGGTATCAGCTGCTCCCCTGGCCTCAGCTCAAGACCAGCACAGGCCAGCCCTGAGGGCCCACCTGTGCCCGTCGTGACTTCCAGGCACCAACCGGCCCCTGCTGACCCTCCTATCCCCACTTCCCCCCCAGGCCCTCCCGCTCTACTCCATGGCTGTGCCTGGGAGCAAACACGCCTGCTGGGCCACCCTACCAACTAGTCATAACCTCAACACACTGCAGCCAGGGCCCCAGGGAGCCTCCTTCTGGAATCTTAGCCACCGAACCATCCCTCCCCAAAAGCCAGAACGTTTATTCTTTTTATTCTTAGAGTCCTAGAAAGTTAGAATTCTCCCTGTAGTCTTAGAATATATGAACCACCCCCTTTTTCCCCAAATGCATGAGGGTTTTTCCCCTTAGCCGTCAAGATGATGGAAGACTGTTGCTGAATAGGGCCCGAGGTCCCCAAATGATACAAATGGAGAAACTGAAACCCAGAGAAGGAGAGTGACTGGCCCAGGGTCACACAGTGAGACGGCCCAGGTGGGATAAGGACGCAGGTGTATGGTTCCTCAGTCTATGCCTGTGGCTCTGGAGCCTCCAGCCCCTTGAGCAAGGAAAACATCCTCTGGGACCCTGAGCCTTCTTGCCAAGGCTTCCCACCAGCCCCAGGAGGAGGTTCCTCGCCCCACCCCCGGCCCCTGCCCAGCCCTCTGGAATGGCTCACAGATCAGGGCCTATGTCCCAAGCCTGCAGCAGGGGCGGGAGACACCCCTTCCCCCAGTCAGGGTGCCTGGGCCTCCGGTGCCACCCCCAAAATAGCCCAGCTCTCCGGCCCACAGATCAGGTTGCAGCCTCCCTGTCCAGATGGGGCGCCTGGCAGGGCGGGAAGCGCTTCTCCCTCGCGCTGCCTCCACCTGCTCCCCCCTCACACGTCAGCGCTTGAGCCTGGACTTAAATCACAGCCTCCCTCTTGAGGACACAGCCTTTTCTGGAGGCTGTTGGGATGGGAGCAATGGCAAGGGGGTGCTTGACTATCAGAAATCGGGAAGAAATGTGGAGGTGGTTCCAAGCGAGAGGGATGATTTGAGAGTTCTTTTACCGCCATGGATCTGCTATGTGGTTTGGAAGAGTCAGTTGCCCTCCCTGAACCTCAGTTTCCCCCTCTGTAAAGTGCAGAAAGGGCTCGGTCCCGCCCGGGGGTCAGTGATATAGCAGCAAACAGACAAACGTCCCTGCCTTCGAGGAGTCCACAGCCCAGGTCAGCAAACCCTAGCCGGGCAGTCGGGTTCCAGAGCCTGTGCTGTCCCCCCACACACTGTCTGCCAGTGGCACGGAGCAGCCAGGAGTGCACGGAGTTGTGCTGTTTTATTTAGGGTGGCCTAGGAAGAACTCTCTGAGGATTTGAGTTGAGACCCGCTACCCTGGACCAGAGAGCAGGGGGTTATGGGTAAGACCAGAGGAACCTCCTCCCCTCCCCCAAACCAAGCCTATAGGAGCGAAACTGAGGTTTCTGTTGCAAACCTCGGCAGGACTCAGCCCAGTGGCCCCCAACCACTGAGACTCAGTGGTGCCCGGCCCTGCAGTCCAGAGGAACCCATAGAGAAGGGTGCTGGAGAGGCCGAGGTCCAAGGGCCTAGACTACCCAGGAGTCCCAACTCTAGTCCTGAGGCAAAGGGAAGCAGCTGGAGTTCCAGGCGACCTCACCTGGGGTCTAGGGAGTAAGAGGCCAGAGTGAAGGCTACCAGCCTCAGGAATATTCCTGCAGTACAGCGCTAGGACCCTGGAGCTTCAGGGGTGCAGGTGTCTGTGGTGGGTGGGATCATGAAGGTCCCATGGTAAGGGCTCCTTCTTACCATGGCCACGCCCCCCTCCTCTCGGGGCCTGAGTGCAGCAAGAATACCCTGGGAGTTTATGGTCATCGCCCCATTCAACCCTCTCAGCATCCCTTTTTCAAGGTGAAAGGTAGGGAGAATCAGACACGGGGAGGAAAAGGGACTTGCCCAAGGTCACACACCTGGGACACGGTAGAGTGGCTGTCTGAGTCTACAACATGCATGCTTTATGTCTTAGGGAAAGTAAATATGATTTCAACTTATAAAATCTTATACTTGGGGGTTTGTTGTTGTTAAAGTAGTGCCTCATTTAACCTCTTTTTTATTTAAAGGGTTTCATATTTGCTCTTTCCAGATGCAAACAGAAGAGTTTAGAACAACCTACATGATGCACGAAAGCAAGTAGGAAAACAGGTTGGTCACCTTAGCACCCACCTTGCACACCTTTCTCCAGGCCAAACAACCCCCTAACCCTCAGACTCCGCCTGCCTTCCAGATGGTTCTTTCCTTCTTCAACAGGAAACATTTCCTCAGGGCCTGCCATGTGCCAAGTTTTGTCGTGAGCACTGGGCAGGCTCACGGCACCCGCCCCCTTCCTGGAGGCCCGGATAAACGCATAAATAGATAAGCACTAGCCAGTCGGCCCTACCAGACAGGAACTTTGGGTCTCTTTCTTTGCCGATGTACCCGAGCACTTAAAGCGAGATTTGCCACAGGTCGGTGCTCAATAAATATTTGTCCAATGAATGAATTCGCTGAGATGGAAAACCCAGAGTATGAAGCCAGTTTAGGGAAAGTTGATATTGAACTTGAGGTGCCCAAGGGCCACCTGAGGGAGGAGAGTGGTCGGGTACCCACCGTGCTGCGTGTCAGAATGTGGAGCTTGGCAGAGAATTGGAGCAGAGAGCAGTGTCTGTTTGGCTCAAACTCAGCTGCCCGCCCCCCCACAAGCTGTCCCCTCCCTCATGCCCCCAAGTTCCCTTCCCAGGGAACTAAGAGGGGGTCTAAGAGCTGCCCCTCCAGCCCCAGACTGGCCGGCCCTGCACCCTCCCTCTTCTAAGCTGCCCAACAAAAGCTGCCGTTGTAGGAGCCAGGACCATCGTAATTAAAAAGGAAACATAATAAAGCCTCACTCTCAAGCCAAATCCCCGTCCCTACAGCGGACGCCCGGCCCGCCCCGCACTGCCCATGGAGGACACACGGCCCCTTTGTGAGGCCTGGGCGAGGGCCACTGCCGGCCCTGCCCCGCCCAGCCACTGGCCTCCCTCCCCTCCCTTCCCACACACCCGACCCCTGATGGCCTTCAAATCCTAGCGGAGAGAGCCCGGCCTCCTCTTCACACAGGTAGGAAACTGAGGCCCCAAGAGGCAGGGCCCGCACCCAGGCCCCCTGCCCCTTCGGCCCAGCTCTGTCCAGGGAGTGTCCTCTCTCCGGACTCCATGCCCCAGAGCAAAGGACCCAGATGGACAGTAAAAAGCTCTATCATGGAGCTCTTCTCGCCCAGTCAGGCTCAGGGAGGCCCCAACAATTAGGTGTCACCTACTCAGGGAGGCCCAGAGAGGTGTGATTTGCCTGAAGTCGCAGAGTAGGGAGGAGGAAGACCAGGGACCAAATTCCAGGTGCTCCTGGCCCAGCACAAAACTCGCAGCATAGAGCGACCAGCTTGTCCCGAGCACGGAGCCGGGTGACCTGGGCTCCAGGCCTCGGCATCAGGTCTCTGCGCTGTAGAAGGGGTGGGGGAGGGCACCCCAGCCCTCCTCCCGCGGCTGGAGTCAAGCCCCCTGCGGGGGGAGGGGGGGGCAGGGTATGAGAACTCCAGGAGGCTTCCAGACCTACAGGACAGGCCTCCCGCCTCACAGCAAGGTTGACCTGACCGTGAGCCCTCAGTGAGGACAATACCGCGTCATCCCTTCTGAATTTCCAGAAGTTAGAGAGTCCCCCCTGAGGTCCAATTCGACATCCCCCAAATCTGCCTCCGCCCCACCCTGGCCGTCTGCGTGGCCTCAGAATCAGGTCTCTGCACTTTTGCCTTTTGGCCTCATCCCAGGGACCACTCCCACCACCCGGGGCTCCAGCTGGAGCAGCCTCAGGTAAAATTGTGGTGCTGGTTGGGGTCCTGCCCACCTGCCCTCTCAGGGGTCCTGTTCCTGACCCCCATCAGCCTTCCCCTCCTACTACCACCCCCAACACTCACACTCACATTCTCCCCGGGCTGTCGGGGACCCCCACACGCAGAGGTGGTCACAGCTGGCAAAGGCCTGGAGGGGGCCAGGGAGACATGACGAGCCTTCAAATGACCAGGCAGCGGGACCCCTCCCGTGGTGCAATGTCAGGGGACCCAATGTTAGCGCACCGCCACCGTGCACATATGCAGACATTCAGATGGGCGCCTGCTTAAGCCATGGGCGTCGGTGGGCGCGCAGAGAGGCAGGCCTGTGTTCGGGATCATTGTTTAAGTGATAGAAACAAACCCCCGCCACTTACTGAGCTTTCGTGCCAGGAGCTCTATCTGTTCTGCATGTAAGCCGCCCTCCCTTACAGAGCTCTGGGGGGAAACGCTCTCATTCTTTTTGTACCTCAGGAAAGGAAACTGCCCAAGGTCACTCCGCCAGCGGGTGGGAGAGCTTGACTTTAGCGTGAGGTCTGTCTGACCCCCACACGTGCAAGGGGGGTACAGAACGCTTGACAGCCCCCCATCCACCCCCTGCTGGTGTCATCAATCCTGCGCTTCGCAGGCTGACCCTTCGGAACGAAGCCTGGGCAGAGGCGGCGGTGCCAGTCACCACCCGTTCTAGTCACATCAGCAAACTCCAGAAACTCCGAGAGGTGTGCACGGGTAAGAGTGAGTGTGAGTGCATGTACGTGCGTGTACATGTGAGTACACGTGTGTGTGTTCAGGGAGGAGCTGACCAGGCCTGGCGCATGGGGCCCAGCCATGGTCTGCCATCTCCACCTGTCCCCATGATGCAGCCCCCTTGGCCAGAAGGACTGCGGAGGGGGCACCCCCGGGCACCCCGGGCAGGTAGCCGCGGCCCCCACGGGCTCTGCCCCCCGGGAGCCGGCCGGAGCAGGCGGGGATTAGATAATGCCTCTTGTAAGAACAAGGGATTGTTGCGAAGGGGAAATGAGAGTGGGGGGCCAGGCGGCCAGTTCAGATTTCTCCCGGGGTGAAAACTGAGCCCCCCGGGGAGGAGGAGCCCCACCTGCCAGGCCCTAATCCCCCTCGTTCTCACCAAAACCCCAAAGAAGAGGCCGTTCAGAGGCAGCAGATTCCTGGGATTCATTAATTCTGGATTTGCAGGAGGGACTGCCCGGGGTTCCTCCTGCAGGTGGCAGCCTGAGCGGGCAGGCGGGTGCTGGTGGGGAGCGGGTGGGGCAGGAGGGAAGGTGGCCCCGCCTCCAACTGCAGGCCTCTCTGGCCACGCTGGGCCTCCTGGGCTACAGGGCCCGAGGGATGCACCCTGGGCTTCCCCAGGGAGAAGAGGCCCCCCGATGCCTGCCTCCCCCCCCACAGCTGTCTCTCTTTGGCCAGTTCTCAGCTGCTAAATTTTATTTTCTTCTCTTTATGAGCTGTAATTTACACACAGTAAAATACAGTAAAATGCCCAGGTCTTACAGGATGAGTTTTAACAAGTAACCACCTGAGGAAGATACGGACCATTTTCCTCCCCCAGAAGCTCCCTCACACCCCCTCCTCCCCCCGTCTGCCCATCCCGGACCCAGGCCCCCACTGACCTGCCGTCTGTCTCCACAGATGGGGTTTGTCTCTTCAGATCCCACTGCCTGCGCTCTGCTGTTTGTGCTCAGCAAAATGTCTGTAGATCCACCCACGTGGTCCTGTGAGACAGTGGGTTTCCGTGGAAGATTTCACCTGAACAGAGGGTTTCCTGGTGAAAATCAGTTTGCAAACCCCAGGATCTTCCCAGACTCTGAGCTAGTATGTGTCCAATCCTGTGGATTCGCCTCCAGGATGTTTTCACATCTTCAACACCCTTCCTGTCCCCACCCAGTCCCCTGCCAACCCCTCCTTCCGCCACAGCCTCCTCTGACCTACCCCCCCCACACACACAAAACCCCCTCACTGCTCACTCAGCCCCTGCCTCAACCCTGCCCCCGCTACTCCACAGCAGGTCTCCAAGTGCAAGTCACTCTCCTTGTAGACTCCTCAATGTCCCTGCATCACCCAGAGGAGAAAGTGCGAGTTTCTTGGCCTGGTACCCTGGGCCTTCAGGGTCCAGCTCCTCTCCATCTGTCCATCTCCTCCATCAGCATCTGTCACCCACAAAACCAGTCCCGGTGGCAAGGTTGCTGTGTTCTTTCTCCCTCTTTCTCTTCTCTGTGCTTCGGCTCCTGTTGTTCCCTCTGCTAGAAACACCCCACTCAGGAGCTGTCCAGATCCAGCTGAAGTATTGCCGAACCGGAAGCCTGCCTGGCACTCCTTTGCCCCAACTGGGCCAGTCTCCCCTCCATCCCTGCCCTGCCCCCTGGCCTTCCATGCCTACCCTGCCCTGGTCTGCACCCTTCCCACACCTTGACTTCCAACTTCCAGGGACAGTGTCTTGTTCCGATCTGGACCCTGGGGCCTAAGCCAGGGCTGGCACATAATAAATCTCAGCAAAGTCCTGCCTCTGCATCTCCCCTTACCCTCCTCAGCTCTGACCTGGCAGGCACCTGAGCACAGAGAAACGGGATTGAATTGCATTGAGTCAGCCATGCGGCATTGGAGCAGAACTGAGACCCAAGTGGGTGGAGAAGCAGGAAGAAAGGGGTCACGTCCGGTCCTCCAAGGACCAGACAGATCTGGGTTCAAATCCTGCCCCAGCAGTTGCATGGCTTGACAAAGTCACTTCAACTCCCCGAGCCTCCATTTCCTCGCCTGTAAACTGGGCATGCACATAATGTCCACCTCACTGTTTGGTGTTTGTTTGTTTGTTTGTTTGTTTGTGGATCCACTGACATTCTGCGTGCAACCATCTTGACATGATGTTGCCTCTGACGGCCACTATCAAGTGGGCGGAGGGAGAGAGAACAGAGGGAAGGCAGGTACGTATCCAAATGATAACAGGCAGGGAAGGCAGTGGTCCTCACGCCCCTTAGGACCTGCGACCTCTTCCCTCCGGCCTCCAGAATCCCATCAGACATCGAGTCCTTGCTTGTCTCCCTGGCCTCCAACACTGGCCTCCCTGCCTCCCAACTTGGTGGAGAGGACAAGAGGCTAAAGTGGTCAAGTCGGGCGGAACCAAGTGGAGAGAAGATGAGGCATGAATGGTCATAGCAGCGCCGCTCGTGACAGACACAACATGGGAACAACCCAAACGTCCATCAACAGATGCACCGACAGCCAAAATGTGCTGTACCCGGACAAGGGCCACGAAAAGGAACGAAGCGCTGACACAGGCTGCAACATGGATGAACCTAGAACACACGATGCTGAGTGAAAGGGGCCAGGCACAGAAGACCACATATTATACAATTTCATTTAGACAGAATGTCCAGACTAGGCAAATCTATAGACAAAAAGTCAACTGGCAGCTGCTCAGGGCTGGGGTGGAGGGAGAGGCTAGAGGAGGGGTAGCTAAAGGGTATGGGCTTTCTCTTTGTGGTGACAGAAATGTTCCCAAATTGACTGTGGTGACAGGGGCACTATCTGTGAATAAACTACTAAAAGCCACTAAATTGTACACTTTAAATAGGTGCATCCTATGGTAAGTAAACCATAGCGCAATGAAGCTGTGTTGAAAGAGACCAGGAGAGGGCAAGAGGGAGGTACGGGAAGAGGTGTCTAGCTCAGGTAGGAAAGGACATGTATGGGAGGGGAGGGGCCGGGGGTGGAGGGCTCGGTCTCAGCAGGAAAGCCAACCGGGATTTCACAAGACCTTACTCTGTTCTCCCACCAACCATGCGGGGAAGGCTGCTTACAAAGGGGAAAGCTGAGGGTCCGGACATGCTGCCCGAGATCACACTGCCTGGGAACTGGGGTTTGAAATGAAAGAGACGGGCCTGGCCCGGGCCTGCCCGCCTTGCCCCTCCTTGGGCTTCCCCAACACTCCAGGAATGTGAGACTGGCATCCCCAGCCTGGCATGGGCTGCCCTCGAGAAGCTGGAGGGTAGAGGGCGAGGCCATCGTGCTGGCACCAGCTCTACCCAGGCAGATCCACACAGGTGTGGGCATCCCGGCTCAGCCTACACAGCTGCTGCCCAGCCCTGCACCCCAGGCCAGGCCCTGTCCCCACCCCGGGCCAGTCCACGCAGCTGGCAACACCTGCACCCACTGACAGGAGCCAGCCCGAGTGCCCAGGAGCCAGGGTGCAGTGACGGCCGTCAGCAAGAGGGGTCCCGGGTGTGTGACCCAAGAGGGGACAGGCCGTGTGTGAGCATCAGGAGCGCACTTGCGGGAGTTTCCCCACGTCACTCAGGGTGTGGGCATGAGGGTGTGTGAATGTGTGGGAGAGAGCGCAGGCCTGGGTGAGGACAGGTGTGCCAGACGGAGAGGGGGAGTGTATCTGGGTGTGTCCTGGGCCTGGAGAAAAGGAGGAGAGGGGTTGGTAGTGAGCGCCCATGGGCGTGTGAGATGTGACTCGGGGAGACCGAGTGTGAGACTGTGGCAGGGGTGTGAGACAGCCGTGTGCCTGCGAGACCTCAGAGTGCCCAGAGCACAGGAGTGACAGAGGCCCAGGATCGAGCAAGTGTGCGCGTGGGTGTGAGTGTGACAACATGAGGTAAGGATGTGTGAGTGGGGTGTGCCCTCACAGATGCCTCGGGGCCTACACACTCCTGAGTGTCCCCTCCTCCCCAAGTGGCTGTCACCCTCCAGGGACTGCCCAGGCCCTTCTCCATTTCTTTGCCTCTCCCTCTGGACAACCCCTCAAGCAGTGAGCATTCAGAGGACAGACAAGCCCCTCCAGGCACCACTGCCACCTCTTACAAACTGGGAGAGCATGTGGCCTTTGAGCCTCAGTTTATACATCTGTATAATGGGGATAAAATCGCTTCTACCCTGGGAGGCTGGCGGGAGACATCCATGAGAGCAAATAACAAAATTCAGGCAAAGAATTCAGCAGCCGAATGAATGAACAAATGAATAGCTGAACAGAAGGGCTGGTCAGGAGCCCTCGTCCTGCCCTGCCTTTGCCCTGGCCACGTCCCCTCTAGCCAAAGCCCCAGAAAGTTCAGGGCTCCAGCCCTCGCCTGGCCTAGGTGGCTCAGGGAGGAAGGAGGCATTTGGGGTAAAGACTCACCTTTCTGGATGGGCCAGGGCAGGCCTCGCAGAGCCGAGGTTCCTGGGGAGACGACGCCCAGAACCCCAGGTCCCTGCCCTGACTGGGACAGATGGAGACCAGAGGATAGGGGGTGGATCATTACCGACGTGCATTCACTCAGCAAACCCCTTGCAGGCACCAACTCTGCCAGGGCCTGTGGCAGGCACTGAGATGTCAAAACCTCTCAGGCCTCCACCCTTGCCCTCCAGGGGTCTGGCAAGGGAGGGTGCGTGTAAACAGAGGTTTTAATCCAGCGCTCCATGCGATAGCATCTCGAGCCCAGAGGAAGGCCCAGCCCCAGGCCGGGGTGTTCTAGGGAAGGGTTTTTGGGGGAGGTTCGATTCCTGAGTAGCACTGAGCCAGATGTTTCAGGCTGAGGCAACGGCCTGAACAAATGCCCGGTGCCGCCTGAGCACCCATCGTGGGGTGAGGAAATGACAGGAGACAAGGCTGAGAGGCCTTCAGGTTTGGCACGTGGAGTGAAGGCCTGAGGTTGGGTCCCCGCGGTGAACTCAGACATGTCCGCAGACACTGTTGATAACTGTCACTCTCACCCCGTCCTGACAGAGGTCTCGTGATGCACAAAATACTTTCATACCCAAGAGCTTGTTGGTCCTTGTCGGGATCCTCCGACGGACGTGGGGTAAGAGCCCGTTCACCCCTTTTTACTTCGGCCACTTGGGGACGCAGAGGCTGACTTGAGCTCTCCTTTGCAGCACAGACAGCCTCTTCTCTTCCCCCACCAGTGATGGCGAACCTTTCGAGCTCGGCGTGTCAGCATTTTGAAAAACCCTAACTTAACTCTGGTGCCGTGTCACACATAGACATTTTTTGATATTTGCAACCATAGTAAAACAAAGATTTATATTTTTGATATTTATTTTATATATTTAAATGCCATTTAACAAAGAAAAATCAACCGAAAAAATGAGTTCGCATGTCACCTCTGACACGCGTGTCATAGGTTCGCCATCACTGTCCTACACCCTCTCTGGAAATCATTTAGGGGGCAAGGGAGTGAAGAAGAAGGCCAATCAGCAGTTGCCTGGTGTTATGTCGTGCTGGAGTCAGGGAAGAGGATGTGTGTGCCCAGGTACCTGTACGATCTTTCATCCGGGCATGCGTGTGCAGGGGTCCATGCGGTGGTGTATACGCATGTGCGTGCACTCCAGCATGCCATGTGCAGGAGGGTGGGTGTACACGGGTGTGAGTGTCTGTGGGTCCCCTGACCCCACCAGGCCCCCAACCCCTCATGTGCTCTCCCACCATCCCCTCTAGCAAACCCTCTCTCAAATCCTTCCCAGGCACATTGCCAGCTCCACGGGAAACTGGGGCACAAGAGAGGGTGTGCCCTGCCCCAAATTCCTCAGCCAGGCCAGGATCTGGGTCTTTGGAACCCTTCACCTACAGGGCTAGCCTTTCCCTACTGTGTGCTCAGGGGCCTGTCTCTTAACCTCTCTGGGCTCCTGCTCTCAGCTGGCTTCTGTGAATTGGAAGCCATTTAAGGAGTGTAGAGGCGCTTGTTAAATGCTGGTTGATTTTAAACCAGGAAGACACCCTCCCTCATCTTCAGCCTCACAGCGTGAGTAAGGTGCCTGCGGTCTAGCCTGGAAACAGCCCTGGCTAAGGGGCTGCGTGATCTTGGGCAGCGGCTTCCCCTCTCTGAGGCTGTTTCCTCATCTGCAAAATGGGAAGGGGAGTGTGTTCCATGTGCATACGCTCTCCTTCCTGAACGTTGCATACCCTTCGGTCCGTCTTCCCAAAACGACAGAGAGAGCTGCTGCCGTGCCCGCTTTTCACAGGTGAGGGAGCCGACGCTCAGAGAGGTGCAAGGACTAGGCCAGGCCACACAGCTCCCGGTCTGCGTGAACTCACAGCCCACTACCCTCCACCACCTCTCAGAGTGAAGTCTCCTGCACACAGCAGGGGTGCCTAAGGGTCTGAGACCACTGGGTCCCCACACCCCAGAACCCCAGGGAGGGGGGCCTTGGCCTCAGAGGGGCTCAGGCCCCACCCTGGGAGCTGCTGGGCGGGGTACCACGTCGGCAGGGCCCCATTAGGCCATGTCAGCCGCGTGTGGGTCAAAGCAATTACACAGCCTAATGGGGCGAAAGTGCCAAAAACACATGTATTTACAAACCAGCTACCACCCAGCCAAGCTGCAGCCCAGAATGCTTGCGAAATGCCGCCTGGCAGGCGGGCGCGGCAGTGGCTCCCAGGCCGGTGCCGGAGCCTAGACTGGCACCATCTGAGCCACGGAGGCCGAGCCAAGCAGGGTCGCTATAGCCAGGCAGGTGACCCTCAGAGGGCTGTCCCATAGGAGGGCTGGACAGAGCCATGCCCACACTCTCAGGGTCCTTTGCCCCTTAGTTGCCCAGCCGGGAGGCCAGAGGGAGGTCTTGGGACCACCTTTGAGGCTCCTTCTGCCTCCATCTCCTCAATGCCAAGTCCAGCCTCCTTTGTGGGAAGAGGAGGACAAGGGAAAGGTCACGACTTAGAATGTCCCCAGACACCCCTTGCACCAGGAACGCTTCTGGTTCTGCCGCTTGTTATATGACTTTGCCTCCCCCTGCCTCAGTTTCCACAACTGTAAAATGGGCTAATTGAGTTGTTGTGAGGATGAGGTGACACAATGTGTGTGTGGCCTGACAACAGTATAGCCTGGCACACAGTGAGGTCCTGCTCAACATCAGCCGGGGGTGAGCTGGGAAATGTCTGACAACGGGCTCTGGGCAGGAGGAGGCCCTGGGGTGTAGCACTGGCCGATTTCCACAGTGTAAATACTCCCACCTCGACCCATTCCGAGCTACCAACATGACACCCTGCACACAAGGCTGGGATGAGATGCAAAGTAGCACACCATTACACAGCAGAATAAAGTGAATAACAGTGCAATGGATAACTCAGAGAATAGATGATGGTAACATAGGACAAGATGAGCTTTGAGTATTACTTTTCTTTGTAATAGAATTTGTTCAATTGTAAGCTTATGTAACTTCGTTTTTAGTGATTGCTTTGCTTAACAACCAGTTTGCAAATTCCTGCGAGTTTCACAATCAGTTCTCGCGAACTGGTCCAAGCCACCTCCGGCTCAGCACCAGTTTTATTATTCACGTTGGGTCATACACCTCCTCGCCTTTGTACCAGCCATTCCCTCTTGGCACACCCCGACTGTTTCCTCGATAATCTGGAAAATGTAATTTTGTATATCCCTTCTCCGGAAAGACACCATCTAAGGTTCATCGGGATCTCACTGAATCCTCAGGACTCTGAGGTAGATGTTTGCAGTCCCATTCTTCAGATGAGAAAACTGAGGCTTGGCAAGGTCTGGCGGTTGAAGGGGAACCTTCCTCGGTGGAGACAGACCAGGCCCAGGAACTGCCTTCCGCAGAGACCAGGTAGATGGATGCCTTCCTGCCGCGGTTTGAATAACGTTCCATTTGCCCACTTGCCTCTTTCCCTCTGTGCTCATTATTCCGGCATTGGGCTTGCATTCTTCGGGGCTAAGCCCTTCATGGGCAGCTTAGGCGCAGGCAGCTGTGGGACGCCCCTGGGACGGACCAGGAGAGTGGGACAGATGCCAGATAGGACTGAAGAGCCCTGGGACCCACTGGGAGCAGAGCAGGAGGGGAGGGCTGTGCACAGGGAGGTGCTGCTCTGCCCACCAGCCTGGGGGAGAAGTTCTGGAGGAATGTGAGCTATGAGAGAGAAGGGGGCGGACAGGCCCAGGCAGTCTCCGCCTGGTCCCCTGGGGAAAGTGGGGGGGGGAGGACAAAAGCCAGAGAAGACCCTGGAAGGGCCCTTGGCTTTCGTGGCCGCCCTGGAAGAAAACATTCCAGACCCATCCATCACGGGGGCTGGGAACCCTGGCGGTCCTAAGGGGAGAGGTGCAGCCAGTGGGCCCAGGGGTACCCAGCAAGGGTAGATCTGCCTCCCGGGCTCTACTGAGGTGGGAGGTGGCCCCGGGAAGGCAATGGGGTGTGGCAAACGGAACTGGGTTCAAATGTAGCCTAGTCACTTCCTGGAAGGATGGATGATCTTGAGCACGGAGGCTGGCAGACAGCAGGGGCTCAGTGACTATGGAATGAACAGAAATGCCCCTAAATGTGGTCCCTGGGCCCCACATTATTAGGCCTCTGCCCCAATGGTCTTTAAGACTTGGGACTAAGTTAGTTTGGGACTGCCCCCCAGCAGCCAGGCCTCCCTTTTCCAACACGGACCCAGCCTTTTGCCCTCAAACTCAGCCCTGGCACTGAGGTGCTGTGCAACCTTAAGCAGGTTTTAGCCCTCTCTGGGCCTTGCCAGTGGGTGACGGGGTGGAGAATCAGACAGGTCGGAGCTCCAGGGAATGAGCTGGAGAAGGAGCCAGAGGCGGATGAAGGGACCTCCTGCCTGGCAGAGGCTCAGGCCTGAGCAGGACATCAGTCCCACCACGACCTGGCAGTTTCTAAATCACTGTAACAAAACCCAGAGATGACCCATGAGTACCCCCCACACACCCGCCAGCCCTTGGGGGACAGGAGGACGCTGGCTGAGTAAAGACAGTCCATGGGAGGGGGAGGAAAAGACTGCAGGGAGCAGGAATGGCAGGGAGTGACAAGGCTGCCCCCTTGCCACCGGTCCAGCCCTATGTGCACAAAACACACACGCACACACACGCACACACACACACACACACACAGTTCAGCCTGGGGAGGCCATTCTAATGTCCACCAGGCCAATCCCTCCTTTTCATACTCCCTTCCAAGGGCTGGGGCCCCAGGAGCCCTCACACTGTGCTTCTTAGGGCCTTGGGTGCCCTCACAAATGCCTTAAGGGCTGCCAAGGGTGGGGGCTCTGAGAAACAGAGCAGCCTCTTAGCTGCCATGGGACCAAATCCACGGTTACCTGCTTTCTATGTTGAAATCTGAGGTGCAATTTCATTAGGAGAGAAAAATCTGTGGCCCAAACTCAGTGAAAGGCACCAGGCTCATAAGAGCCTCTCCGGGTTTGCGTGTGGGGGCGTTGGGAGACCACTTTTAGGATTAACTAATGCTGGCTTCTCCTTAGCACCTCCAGGCCTTGAGACGCTCACCCAGAATTTGAATCTTTTTATTCCTCCCACTTATTCATGGAGCATCAGCAAGCGGGGCACGGAGCAGAGCACGTGGTCCATTTTGTCCCATCCTCCCTGCAGGTGTGTATTTCTCCCCATCTGATGAGGAAACTAAACAGCTCAGAAAGATGAGGCAACTTACCCAGAGTCACACAGCATGGTAGGGACAAAGCTAAGACAGAATCCAGGCCTGCCCTACTCCAAACTTGGGCTCCATCTACCAGGGGACAGTCTGTGGCCTCTGCCAGTTATATATGCCCCCTGCGCCCTCTGTTATATAGGTACTAGAGGCCCAGTGCATGAAATTCGTGCACGGGTAGGGTCCCTAGCAGCTGCTGGCTGCGGGCCAGGGCCTCCCTTCCCCCAGCCACCTGCCACACGCCAGCTGGGGCGGGCCTGCCCGGGGGGGGGGGGGGGGGAGAGGAGCCGTGGGCGGTTGGCTGGCCAGCCCCGCCTCCTGGTCGAACTCTTAGTCAAACTCCCAGTTGAGGGGATAATTTGCATATTAGGCTTTTATTCTATAGGATGGCAAGGGCTCTACAACCAAGGCCCCTTGGAGGGAATGAGCTGTTCAGCCCATCTGGGTTTGTGTGATGGTGATGGTGGTGATGACAGGGGAGGGGAAATTCTTAGTGAAGCCAGGGCCTGGAACAGCTGTGCCAGGTTGCTGTAACTGGGAAAGAAACTGGACTCAAGTCAAGGGGACCTGGGCTCATGCCTGCACTAACATCCCCTGGCTGTGTGGCCTCAGGCAGGACACTTGCCCTCTCTGAGCCCCAGTTTCCTCAAATGTACAGGGTGTGGGATGAGAATGCCCACTTCCTAGCGTTGACATGAAGGTTCAGAGAGAACCACTATGCAGAGGGACTGGCACCCAGTAGATGCTCAATGATGACTTTCTGTCCCCACTTTCTCACCGGCTTTTTGACACATTCTCTGTTGGCTTCTTTCCCTTCCTCTCTCACTTCCCAACGCATCCACCTGGACAGAAATCACCTCCCAGGCAAACTGCCTTCAAATCCTTGATTCAGGGTCGGCCTTTGGGGGACTCAACATAAGACAAGCGCCTCTGCTGCTTATCTGTTCTAGGACCTTGGACAAGTCATTTTATTTCCTGTGCCTCATCTTTGAAATGGGAATAATTATTTAACCTTCATGGCAGACCCATGTGATCGGCACTGGGTCGGGTCTACCATGTGCCCCACTCATACTGGGTGCTGAGGGCACAGCGAGCAGAGCAGCACAGTCCCTCCCTGGAGGAATTCATCGAAGACGGTGGAGACAGTGGGGACGGTGGAGACAGTGGGGACAAGTCCAGGCCATGGGGTTGGAAGACCCAGAATCAAATTCTAGCTCTACATATATCCTCGCTGAGTGTTCCTATGCAAGCTACATTTAAAAATACACTTCTCTGTGTCTCGATTTACCTTTCTGTCAAGTGGCAAGAGTAACAGAACCCACCTCACTGGGTTCTTGTGGAAAGAAAGTATGATCTTGCAAGAGCAGTGGCCAGCACAGAGCCTGACACACAGAGCTTAACAAAGGGAAGGAGGTCATGGTCATTGTCGGACAGAAGTACATAAAGCAATGCAAACTGTGAGACTGTGTACCTCACAGTTCAGTTATAAAACAGAGGGGTGGCGTTGGTGCCCTGGGACTTCAAAGAAAGGAATCAGGTGGTCCAAGAATGAGGCTGAGATGAGGAATCAGGCCTTGAGCTGGCCCATCAAGAGGACTGCGTGAGCCCAGAGGAAGACAGGGCGTGGCCCTTCACTATTAGCCCACACACATCTGTCCCGCCTCCTTTTCCACCAGCTTCGCCCCACAATCCATGCTCCCAGACTTTTCCAAAGGCCACTTGGCTTCCCTGGCCTTAGCGATGCTGTTCCCTTGGCAAGTGTGCCCTTCCCTCTACCTAGAGCTGAACGAAGCCTTCATG
Source organism: Myotis lucifugus (assembly GCF_000147115.1). Taxonomy (NCBI): domain Eukaryota; kingdom Metazoa; phylum Chordata; class Mammalia; order Chiroptera; family Vespertilionidae; genus Myotis; species Myotis lucifugus. The sequence continues at coordinate 2,359,507 of NW_005871176.1, read as the reverse complement.
AGTAGCACCCATGAACAGGCAGAGGGCGCCGGACCAGCTGCACCAAGCTGCCCATGGGGTGTGGTAAAATGCAGATTCCCGGGCCCTGCCCCCTCCAATTCTGCTTCAGTCCGTCTGAAGGAGGCACCGCTAGGTTGGAGAATCACTCCTTTCATTCACTGCACACTCTCCATTCATATGGGGAAACAGAGGCCCAAAGAGCTGACATGTGGAGCTCAAGGTGATACCGCAAAATGCCCAGACTTCCTAGTTCCCAGTCCTGTGCTCACTAAGCTCCTGTTGTCCCTGGAGGGGCATCAGGGCAGCCCCTCTGGCGTCCTGCTTTGGGAGGCACATCTGCCAGCCCCCTGCCCCAGTCACAGAGCTCCGTGAGGGGCTGCCAGGTGTGCGGCCCCAAGAAGCCTCCCAGAGGCTCTGCCAGCAGTTGGCAGGTGGCAGGGCCAGGGTGCGGGGGCGGAACGGGCCCAGCCTTGAGTATTTAAATATTTGCTTTCTTACAGAATGGCATTCTTTGGAATATAAGCCAATTTGTATAGAATTAGTCAGTGCCTGCACCCCCTCCCCCAGCGCGGCAGGAGGAGTCCAGGAAGGAGGAATGTACCTGCAGCTTCGCCTGGTGTGAATGCTCTGGCAAGTCCCAGCACAGGATCCACCGCCTGCCTGCCGTGCCCGGGACAGGGAGGGGTGTGGCAGCTGGGTGGGCGGGGATCCCAGGCGCACCTCAGGCAGCCTATGCCTCACACAAATCACAGGCCGCAGCCACCAGAAACCACCTCTGGAGCAGCGGGGTGAAGCCACTGTTTTTTCCTTCTCACAGGCACACACACACACCCTGGCTGTACAAGCTCAGGGCCAGCCCTGCCCCTGGGCCCAGGCCCCCATGGACCATCCCAAGGACTACTGGGGAGGGGCCCAGGGAAAGCTGTCACACCAGAGTTCTAGAAAAAGCCCCAGAGGTTATACATGAGCAAAATTCAAATCTCAACACTCCCTCCTCACTTGCTGTGCGGCCTTGGGTGAGACCCTCACTTCCCGGGCCTCACTTTCCCCATGTGTACAACGGGTAATATAGCACAATGGTAAAGCTGTTTTTGAATATGTGTCAATGCTGATGTGACTGCTGACATGTACAGGACTCCAAAGTATTAGCACATTAATAGCAGCATCCAGACAAGTGTGTTCTGAACCCATCCTATATAATAAAAGCCTAATATGCAAATCAACCGAAGGGCGGAACAGCGGAACGACCGGTCGCTATGATGCGCACTGACCACCAGGGGGCAGACGCTCAACGCAGGAGCTGCCCCCAGACCGCAGGCCCCAGGTCAGCCAAGGCGGGTGCCAACAAGGGGGCCCCCCAATCGTCCTGCCGGTCGCCCCACAGATCGGCCCTGATCGCCGGCCAGGCCTAGGAACCCTACCCATGCATGAATTTCATGCACCGGGCCTCTAGTTGACATATAAACCTTAGCTGCTGTTATACGGATAACGGCAAACTATTTTGATTGCCTATCTGCAATCATGCATTGAGTATGTCCTCGGACATCATGAAGTGGTACACACATGCTGGAAGTCAAGGCAGGATCACCTGGAATTCGGCAAACGAGCCAGGCTCCCTCTGGCTAGAATATATGTGTCTATGCTGAGTCCATCGACAGGCACTTAGTGACCACCTGTTGGGTAACTTTAAGGACGTTTATTCTTGCTTCCCGGACCTCAGTATCTCCACTTGTAAAATGAGCAGGTTAGAACACAGCTTCTGACATTCCTTCCATAGCTACCACGCTCTGCATCCACACAATCATTCATGCAAAATTCTCTTGCTACTAAGAGAAAAGATGAAAAGAAAGGAGTTCTTGAGAAGGCAATGTTTAAGCAAAAGGAATGCATGTCTAAGAGTGAGATTTCAGGTGCTAAGAATTTCAGCGTACGACTAACTGTGAAATCCAAAACCAGCAAGGGTTCTTTTCCTGGATGCCTATTCTCTATCACTAGATGGGATAAACTACTACTAGGAGCTGCATGGCCTTGGTCAAGTTATTAAACCTCTATATCCCTGGTCTCCTTATCTATAAATAAGGTAAAAATATTGATTTTATGGGGTAGTTATAAGTGTTAATGAATAGATTCAAATTGAGCAGGATCACTCCCTTCACAGATATTTTTCCTCGCTCCTCCTCAGGTAACTCTGCCCTTTCACATTCATTCATTCATACACTCACTCAGCACATAGGCACTGTGAACCCACTCTGCACTGGGCATTGTTCTGGGGAGGGGGAAAATGGGTAGGACTGCATCAGATGAGGCCCTGCTCTCAAAGGTCTCACATTCCAGGAGGGGGAGACAGACCAAGGAAAGACAACAAAGACCAAGACACAGGGTAATATGACAGTATGGCTATGAGGCCTCTGGAAAGGTCCCTTGGGAGAGGTGACATCTGAGCTGAGTCCTGAGTTACAAGCAAGAGCAGCCATGCAAGGATCACGGGAGAATCATTCCAAGCAGAGGGAAAGTCTGTGCAAAGGTCCTGAGGCAGGGATCAGCTTGGTGATTTTTAGGAACAGAAAGGCTCATATGGCTGGAGCTTGTTGAGTAAGTGATAAAGTTAAAGAGGAAACTCCCGCCTGGCCGGTGTGGCTCAGTGGTGGAGCATGGACCCATGAACCAAGATGTTACCAGTTCGATTTCCGGTCAGGGCACATGCCCAGGTTGCAGGCTTGACCCCCAGTAGGGGGCGTGCTGGAGACAGCCGATTAATGATGTTTCTCTCTCATCGATGTTTCTATCTCTCTATCCTTTTCCCTTCTTCTCTCTCTAAAAACCAATAAAAACATTTTTTTTTAAGAGGAAGCTCCCATCTGGCCTCAGAAGCCATTAAACCCCCAGGCAAGTCTCCGTTCTTTCCAGCATCCCTTCACCCATTCCTCTGATAGCATAACAAACGGGCCGGGTCCCGGGGGGGTGGGGGCGGGGGCGGAATTGGTGTGCAGAGACCACAAGCCCCTTTGAGGAAGAAGACCAGACATTTTAATTTTTTCTGAACTTAGGAAAGCTGTTGAGACTGTTTTCCCCCCAAAGGTGAGAAGCACCATCCCGGGAAGGGCAAGATCCTGATGGGTCTCCTCCTAGGAGCAGGGATGCTGTGGGCAGGAATGCAGGCCCCTCTGGGAGCCTTTCAGGCCAAAGTCAGATCTTGAAAAGGCTCAGCCCCGCGGGTGGGGATTAGACAGGCTACGGGGAAGGGCTGGGATTATGGCAAATCCCTCGGACACAAAGCCAGGCAGGACCCCGCCTGCCCTCGGTGCTGCCCCGGAAAGGCCCCTCAGCTGACCCCCACGCTGGGTGGGGGCTGAGACTTTGTCCTTTCCTGCCCGTCAGCATGGCTGTGGAGGTGAGCCTCTGGGCCGGAGCCCTGGGGAGTGGGAGGTCCCCTCACAGCCACTCCAACCTTTTTTCTCCCCACCTCACAACCCAAATGCGGGCCTGCTCGCAGGTCTGCGGGCCTATAGCCTCTAAGGCAGTGTGCATCCGACAGCCAGATGTGATCCCCAATGTGCACAGGTCGCCCACACGTGTCTCATTCCAAATGGTAGCATTTTTTGTGTTACTTTCTGTTGAGGTCTAATGCACAAAAATGCATACAAATCATAACTGTACAGCTCAGTGAGGTTTCCAAACTGAATACGTCCCAGATGGAGAAATCCAAGCAGCACCCAGGAGACCGCTCCCACCCCCGCCCAAGGGTAACCATTCTCTCGACGTCTATCACCACAGGCTAGTGTTGCCATTATTGTCCTGACAGGAGTGGGTCACACAGTCTGTGCTCTCTTTGGTCTGGCTTCTCTCCCTCGCCATGTCTGTGAGATCCGTCCACGTGGATGCCTGTGGCTTAGTTCATGCCTTCTCATTGCTCTGTCATAGTCCACCATGCGAATAACCTTCAGCTACTGCCCATGGGCAATGGAGCAGTTTCCACCCAAGTGAATGGTGCTGTGTCCCAAATGATCCCTGAACTCAGCAGCACAAACAACAATAATCACACATGATCCCCCCGTTTCTGTGGGTCAGAAATGCGACAGCAGCTGAGCTGAGGGGTTTGGGCTGAGGGTCTCTCGCCAGGTTGCTAGGGAGGGCTGCAGTCATCTGAAGGCTTGACTGGGGCTGGGATCCACTTCCAAGGTGGCTCGCCCACAGGGCTGTTGGCAGGAGGCCTCCGTTCCTCACCAGGTCCCCACAGGATTGCTCGAGTGTCCTCATGACATGGTAACCAGGTTCCTCTAGAGCGGATGACGCAGAAGAGAGCCTGGAGGAAGCTGCAATGCCTCTGTAACCTAACCTCGGAAGTCACACACTTCTGCCATATTCTACTCATTAGGAGTGAGTCACTATGCCCACACTCAAGGAGAAGAGAATTAAATCGCCTCTTCCAGGGAGAAATATCAAGAACGTATGAGAATCTCTGAAAACCACCACAATAAGTGGTTTTTACATCAAGTTCAATCTCCTGGAGATCGAGGCCACACTCCCCCTCCACCTCCCCCCCATCCCCGTTCCCTACCCACCTCCCCTGCTCAGTTGGCACCGATGAGACACGGACAGATCCAGCCTCTGGTCTCAGCTTGGCCAAGAGCCTCTCTGAACCCCAGTTCCTCCTATAAAACACAGGGCTAACAGTAGTGTCCACTTTGGGGCTGTTCTAGAGATTGATTCCACCCGGAGAAGTCCCTGATCCCTGAATTCCATTCCCGCGTGGCACTTACTTTATAGTTCTTGGTGTGAGATTGAGCCAAAGGCGTTTAAAAGATTCAGAATAAGTCGGGCAAATCTTAAGAAACCCTGTTGCTTCCCTTCATCGCCGGCAGTGGGGGTGTATGGAGATGCTCATGAGCCTACCCGGTATCGTGCGTCCTGTCACCGAGCCGGCTGTGGAGAGGAGACCCCACACACAGGCCCAGACTCCCTTTGGGACTCTGCGCATGCCAAGATGCCAGCCTGCCGTCCACCACTCAGTGTACCCTCAACCACCCGTGCCAGGCCCTGTGTAGATGCCGCCCATGTGTAGCAAAGCAAGAGCACAGCTTCTGTCCTCACAGAGCTTCCCTTTGGCAGAGAAGACAAACCGTAAACAAGTCCGTCTCACTTTACGTTGTGAGAACTGCTGCCAGGGCTGTGCCAGCTTAAACGGGGCGCCTGGTCTTGCCCAGGTGGGGAGGGGAGGGGAAGGCTCCCTGGAGCTGGACTCTGAGAGGGGGAGCTCAGGGAGGGGACAGGCCACCGGCACCGAGAAGAGGCCTCATGGCTAGAATTCAGACAGTGACTGTCATTGAAGTGCCGCCCAGGGCGGGAGGGCGGCAGGACACAGACCCACGCTGTCAGGTTGGGCGCTTGTCTCCCCTGGCCCATCCTCAGAGGCTCCTGGGTATCACAATGGGTCACTCCTCCCCAGCCATGCAAGGGCTCACCCTCCCATCCGATTTGCTCCTCCGGTGTCACCATCCTCTTCACCCAACTCTCGGGGACTGACCGTGAGAGGGTAGAATGTGAATTTCAACCAGTTTGACTCCAAGCACCTCTGCCAGGCAGTGGAGGGAGACATTGCCACAAATAGACTCCTCACCCTGGCCCACTCTCTGGCCCACTTACTACTGTTATTATGGTGGGTGCCAGGCACATTTATTAATTATTATGTTATTGTCCATACAAACAACACTATACACACACACACACACACACACACACACACATACACATATGTATATACTAGAGGCCCGGTGCATGAAATTCATGCACTTGGTGGGGGGGTTCCTCAGCCCAGCCTGTGCCCCTCTCACAGTCTAGGACCCCAAGGGGTCCTTAGCGCTACTGTGGAGGTGGGACAGGCTCCTGCCACCGCCGCTGCACTTGCCAGCAGTGAGCCCAGCTTCTGGCTAAGTGGCACTCCCCCTGTGGGAGCACACTGACCACCAGGGGACAGCTCCTGCACTGAGCATCTGCCCCCTAGTGGTCAGTGTGTGTCATAGCGACTGGTCGTTCTGCCATTCAGTCAATTTGCATATTAGCCTTTTATTATATAGGATATATACAGATATATATATATGATTACCTTTAATCCTCACAATAGCCTGGAGATGGGGGTATTATCTAACTCCATCTTTCAGATGAAGAAACCAAGGCTCAGGGAGACAAATCATTTGTTCAAGGTCACATCATGGAATTCAAGCCCAGGTTCATTTGCTTCGAAGCATCCATCTATCTCTCTCTCTCTCACACACACACACACACACACACACACACACACGCACACACTCACTCATGCGCCCACATATATCACTGCTGCCATCACTTCGACAGGCTGCTGTATTACCGAGCACTTACTCTATGTACCTAATCTCATTTACTCCTCACCACAGCCCTGTGAGGAAGACTGCGTCACTGCGGCTTTGCCGATGGAGAAAATGAGGCCCCGGGGGGGGGTTACTCAGCGGAGCCGGGGTTTAAATGCAGGTCCTTCGGACCGTGCTGACAGGCTGCTTGTGAGGGATCAGTAGCCTCAGCTGATGCCACACACCAGGAGGCTTCACACCCCACATCTACGCCACCTGGGGCGTGGAGCCCCCGAGTGGGGCCCCTCATTACCTCTCCTCCGCATCTCATGGAGACTGGCTGGGATCCCCAAGGCCCTTCACCTATTGACCCAGCCTTACCATACCTGGCCTCTGGGGTTCTGTCTGGCCAGGAGTCCCCCACCCTCGGGTTCCCGGGCCCCCAGGCTCTTCTTCTTTTCTTCTTTCACTCTGAGCCAAGCAAGTTAAAAACATGCCAAAAATGAGCCCCCTCTCGCTTTAGTGCACTCACATAATGTGTGGCAAAGAAGGCTGCATTAATCGCTCGGGACCCACATTTTTCAGTGACATTAATCTCTAGCCGGAAAAGCCTCTCTGGATGGTTCTTTTCAGTCTGAAGGCACTTAACGTTGGCCAGGGGAGCAGAAGGGGCCCGCCTGGAATTCCTCTCTCACTCCCAAACACCACACCCACCAACCCAGCCCAGCCAGCTACCCTGGTGATGGCTGGGTGGGTGAGATGCCTGCAGGGGATGTGGGGGGACAGAGGGAGGGCGGGTGGTGAGTGAGCCGTGGGTGTGCCGCGGTGTGTATGCATGAAGGTGAGAAAGGCTGAGTTTCAGCCGTTGCTTGTTCTGTGAGCAGAGCATCTACGTTCACACCCCCACGTCTGCTGGCTCAGAGAAGTGCATCCGTGTCGTGTGAGCCAGGGCATGCCCACCAGCGACTGAGACACCTGTGTGTGTGTTAGCAATTGAAAGTGTGCACCTGTGTGTTCATGAGCACCAGTCAAAGGTGAGCATGGTGCAATACGCACCCATTAAAGAATATGTTTGCAGCCCTAGCCAGTTTGGCTCAGTGGATAGAGCGTTGGCCTGCAGACCAAAGGGTCCCAGGTTCAATTCTGGTCAAGAGCACGTACCCTGGTTGCAGGATTCTCCCCGGCCTGGGCCCTGGTCAGGGCTTGTGTAGGAGGCAACCAATCGATGTGTTTCTCTTACATCTATGTTTCTCTCTGTCTTTCCCTCTCTCTTCCACTCTCCCTAAAAATCAATGGAAAAATATCCTCGGGTGAGGATTAACAGCAACAACAACAACAAAGAATGTGTGCAGAAAAAGCTGCAACTCTGCCCATGAGGGGAACTTTAGGTGAAAGTGTGATTTCTGTGTGCACACATTGCAGTAAGCAGGATTGCAAGCACGTGTTTGCTGGAGCACACCAGTGACTGTGAGCTGGTGCGGGTCCATCTGACTCTGAGTGCGCACAGTGTGGCTAAGGTCATGGTCAGGTCTGGGGTAAGTCAGCGGGGGTCAGAGCCCCTCATCGATGCACACAATGCATTTTGACAGACCTAGTTTAAGCACTAAATACGTGCTGGCCACTGTGTCAGGCAGCAGGGAGACCGTGAGGAATAGGGTGTAGTGTCCTGGAGCCTGCTTGAACCCATTCACAGGAGATGATTGCACATCTCTTTCCAACTCCGCATTCAGCAACTTCACATTGGTAGCTTGCAATTGACCGTGGTGGAAGCATTTACACCATGGAAATGGGCAAATGCCAAATCAGGCCCTTCTTTATCCAGAGAGCCTGTTGTTAAACGTTACCACCACACCACTAAATAAGACAGTCTATCCCCAGTCTAACAGGATCCTACACATGTTGATGTTCTTGTACATGAATGAACATGTTTGTGGGTGTACCTATGTACCCCGAAGTAGCTCTGAAGTTGTGCGTGACCAGCACACAAGATTAGCAAACAGATTCAGAGAAGCGGGAGAGAGAGGCGGGCTGAGGAAGGCTGAAGGACACTGGTTTTGCAATACTCCAGGGGATACAGCCCTTCCTATCCCAAGGGCTGTTTGTGAAATTATCCAAAAGTAAAAACAACCCATAAAGGTGTTTTTTTTCTTATCCAAAGAAAAAAACTTTAACCCATCAGCATGAAAACTGCCGTGATCCTCTCTCAACATGGAGCAGTGTCCAACCAAGCTGGCAGGGTCACATGGCTGCATATGGTGGCACTGGGTCCTGAACCCCAGTTTTCTGGCTCCAGAGCCCACACTCCTAGCTTTTCTGGCTAGAAGTGAGTCCAGAGGACAGAGCAGGCATGGCCAGAGCGGGGAGAGGGAGACACGAAGGTGTGTGCTGGGTCACGCAAGCCAAGAGGAAAGAGAGTTTTGGGAAGGAAATGACCTTCAACTTCAAGACCTACAAGAAAGGTGCCTTCCCCCCATTTTACACAGGAGGACCCGGAGACTCCGGGAAGCCAGTGTCACATGGCTACTCCAGAGTCAAACCCAAGAGGGTCTGAGGTCAAACATCCAGAAGGGGGCTGGGGCAAGAAGGAAGACTCCAGACCCTTCTTCTTAGCTTCCCAAAGCTCCCACACAGGCCCAAGTCCTCTGACCTCCTCTGACCTCGGTTACCAGCTCAGCTGCCCAGTCACACTGACAGTCACCCCCACACCCAGGCAGGACCCAGCCTCGGGAGGCCTCCTTGGGAACAGCAGCCCCAGCCGGCTCCCAGGAAGCGGAGCACCAAGGGAGCCAGTGGCACTGGGGAGAGGCCATCGAGACCCCATCTCCTGGCCGTCCCACTCCCCTCGGCTGCATTGATCTCCCCGGTGGGATGACATCAAGGGATGCTTTTCATAGGAGGCCAGGAGGCCTTGGGAGCTGCCCGGGCCGCGCCAGTGCCGGGTTATTAATCACCCGGTTGAGCAGCCACAGCCATGGCAACCGGATCCTGGAGAGCGTTAGGCACACCCGCCTTTCGTCTCTGCCCATGGCCGCTCTGCGTGGGCTCTGCGTGCATCTTAACTGCGGCCCCAGGGAACCAGGCAGGCGTGAGGGGGCCAGGTATCTGTGCATGGGCACCTCGGAGTATGCACAGTGTACAGGTGTATTGACACACAAGTGTATGCATGTACAGGTGTGTGTGTGTGTGTGTGTGTCATGGCACGTGTGTCCACATATGTGTGAGGCAGACAAAGAGCACTGGCTTTGGAATCAGACAGATCTGCACTCAAGCTCAGACCCCACCTTTTTCTAACTGGGTCGTCATGGGTGAGTTAACCTCTAGAGCCTCCATTTCTCCCCCCATACACTGGGGATCACAGTAGTTTAGTAGCTACCACACATGCTAGTGGGGAGCAAGTAACACTACTCACATGGAAGTGTCTGGAACTTAGTGCGTGTTTAATAAACATACATTCCTACTCCTACGGCACATTGGTGGGTGTGTACATTTGCGTGGTAGGCAGGATTCTAAGAATGACCCCCAATAACCCTGCATTATCCACCACCCTGTGAGTGTGGGCAGAGCCTGAGAATATGATGAGATCTGTTGCATCATAAGGCAAAAGGGAGATTATCCAAGTGGCCAAATCTAATCACAGGAGTCCTTTGAAAGCATCATTTTCTCCAGCTGCTGGGCAGAAGTCAGAGCAATTGTTAAGTAGAAGGGGGACTGACACAGAGGAGCAAACTTTTCTGTTGCTGAGTTGAAGGGGGGCACACATGAGTGGCTGCCAGGAGCTAAGAAAGCCCCCCACCAATAGCCAGTAAGAAGATGGGGATCTCAGTCCCCAACTGCAAGGAACCGACTTCAGCCAACAACCTGATGAGCATGGAAGTGGATGCTCTCGAGAGCTTCTGGATAGAAGGCCAGCCCGACTGAGGCCTCGATTTCAGCCTCATGAGTCTTAAGCAGAGAAGCCAGCCAAGCCCCTCCTGACCTCTGACTGCTCAGGCGAAGGTACAATTAGTAGGATGTTGCCACCTCTGAGAACATCCAGGGAGGTCCCAGGGCCCTGGTAATCCAGTGACACACACATATCTGCTTTGGGCTCTGCAGGATACCTACTCTAGTCTCCAGTCCAAAACTGTTTTAAACAGAGGGGACAAAAAGTGAGAGAGCAGGCTGAGAGATGCACCCTTGGGGAGTCTGGCTGAGATCTGTGGGGACTCCTAGCAAGTCACTGACCTGCTCTAAGCCTCAGTTTGCTCATCTGAACGATGGGATACCAGCCTTAGCACCACCATCATCTCAAGGATAATTTGATTAAATAATTAATCAAAAGAAAGAGAGGTGGTGGCCTGTCCTCTGAGTATCAGTCTCAGGCCTGCTGGCCAACTTCAACCTACACCGGGGCACCCGTGGGAGAGGCCCTGGCCCCCCCTGGCCAGCCCTCCCTCCCCAGCCCTCTTCAATACTCAGCTCCCCAAATCTTTTCAATCACCTCCTCCTCGCTGACACCACTGCCCTGCCTGCGGTCCAGCGCCTGCGTCTTGCCTGGATGACCGCACAGCCTCCTCCTTGCATCCCTACCTCCAGCCTCACCCCCTGCCCACAGCCTACCCAGGGATCCCATTGCCCTAGAGGCAAAATCTAAACTCTACTCTGAAAATGTAGAATCATTTTCAGTTTTGCCAAAACAACAAAAATTATTTTTTCTTTTTTATTTCCCTGGTACTAGTAAATTTGAGCAGTTTGGATATTTATCCCCCTACTCCCTTCTTACCCAGATAATTCCTGCTCATCTTTACATTTCTTAATTATTCCAGTTTTTAAAAGGTACCACGTGCACCTGGTTCAAAATTGAAAAGGTATGAAAAGGCAGACACCAGAAGGTCACTTCCCCTCCAGCCGCTATCTGCAGCCATCCGTTCTCCACTCCAACAAAAACCCCTCTTCCTAGCTTTTGGTGTGTGCACCCAGATTTATTCTAGGTAAATACTGGCAAATACGTATACATGCTCTTTTTTTTAATATATATTTTATTGATTTTTTACAGAGAGGAAGGGAGAGAGAGAGATAGTTAGAAACATCGATGGGAGAGAAACATCGACCAGCTGCCTCCTGCACATCTCCCAGGGGGGATGTGCCCGCAACCCAGGTACATGCCCTTGACCGGAATCGAACCCGGGACCTTTCAGTCCACAGGCCGACGCTCTATCCACTGAGCCAAACCGGTTTTGGCTATACATGCTCTTTTTAAAGCAGGTAATAGAATATCATACTTCTCTCTCTTTTTTTTCAGCTAACAATACAGTATATCACGGCAATTGTCAGTCTTGGTATATAAAGAGCTGCTTCCTTTCTTGTTGATGGTTTTATAATGTTCCGCTAGAGCAGAATATATAACCCCCCTCTTCCCAGTAGACTCAGGCTGTTTCCCACCTCTTTCTATCACAAACCATATGTCACTGAAATATCATTTCACATGCATGTGAGTTTATTTCTGGGAAAAGCTCCTTGAAAAAAGATTGTTGGGTCAAAGGCAAAGATATTGCCAAATTGCTTTCCACAGAGGTGGTAACAATTTGCATTTCTACCCGAATTTTATCAGCATTCCTGTATCCCTATACACTCATCAGCCCAGTGATTTGTCCAATTTCATGATTTTTATCTGCTGGGTGAAAATGGTATCACACTTGTAGTTTTAATATGCAGTTTTCTTATTTTGAGTAGGGTTGTCATCTTTTCATAGTTTTCCTTCTCCGTCAGTGGTCTGTCCATATACTTCATCTATTTCTCAATTGAGTTGTCAGCAGTTTGTTAGTGACTTACAAGAGCTCTTTTTATATGAAGGAATTTATATGGACCAATTTAAATAATTTAAATCACTTAAATAGTTTTTTAAATACTTGGTAGAATCCCTTTGCAAAACCATCTGTGTCTACTAATTTTTTTTAGGAGTAACTATTTCTATTTCTTCTATTGTTGATTCATCTATTTATAGATGTACTTCCAGATACATTTTTAACATTTTTTAAATATATTTTTTTATTGATTTCAGAGAGGAAGGGAGAGGGAGAGAGAGAGAGAAACATCAATGATGGGAGAGAATCACTGATAGGCTGCCTCCTGCACATCCCACACTGGGGATCGAGCCCACAACCGGGATAAGTGCCCTGACCAGAAATCGAACCGTGACCTCCAGGTTCATAGGTCAACGTTCAACCACTGAGCGATGCTGGCCGGGCTTGATTATTTCTTCATAACCATTTCTTATTTTATGAATATGTGTCATTTCCATTTTACTGGATTAGATTATTTACTCTCTTATCTATTTTACTTGGCCTTTTTTAAAAAAAATGATCCTTACTAGTTCTAGTATTTTTTTGATTTCTCATTCATTAATATCCACTTTTATCTTTATAATGTGTTCCTTGTGATTTCTTCAGGTTTGTTTTATTGCCGTGTTTCTAACTCCTTGGATTGGACACCTAATTTATGAATTCCCAATCTTTATTATATATTAATAAAAGCAGTTAGAGGCATGACGTTCCCACTGAGCTCTGCTTCAGCAGGAGTCCGTAGTTCTGACATGGAGTGTTATTACTATCTCAGGTCTCCAGATTGCTGCCATCTATTTTTATTTTCTTTTTGATGCAAGATATGTTTACGAGAGAGTGGTAAACTTCATCTTTTGTTGTTAATTTCTTATCGTATTGAATTGTGAACTGTAACTGTTCAAAGTAATGACAGAATTTATGTATTTCTTCTTCCTCCCTTCTCCCCTCCATGACCCAAATTTATTAATTTATATTTCTTTTTTAAAATATATATTTATTGATTTGAGAGAGAAAGGGAGAGAGAGAGAGAAAATCAATAATGAGAGAGAATCATTGATTGGCTGCCTCCCGCATGCCCCACACCCGGAGATCGAGCCCACCACCCAGGCATGTGCCCTGGCTGGGAATCGAACCGTGACCTTCTGGTTCATAGATCAATGCTCAACTACTGAGCCATGCTGGCTGGGTTAGTTTATATTTCTTAATGTTTATCTTTATATCTATAACGTGATTAAATCTATTACTTTATTTTTCATATTTAAATTATACCTTTCACCCTCTGGCTATAAAAGTTAAGGAATCTGTGTATTTACATTTACTTTGTACAGGACTTTTGTTCCCTGAGTTCTTACGTATTTAAAAAGTGAAATTGTTTCTCTAGAGCCCAGCTTGGGAAAGGTTGGTGTAGTGCCAACTGCCTTATCATACTTATGAGGAAACCGAGGTCGAAGTAGAAACAATGGCCCAGGTCACGCCGGCCTGTGCCAGGGACTGAGCCAGGACAAGAACCCACGTGGCCGGCTGCCCTGGCCGGGGCTTTCCCCTCAGCTGGCTCCCACCTCTGCCTTCCTGCTTTCTTGATCAGGGGTGGGAAGGTAGCATCGGGCCTCTGCTGGGCTGGGGAGACCTTTCCTCCACTCTCACCTGGATTCGGATGGAAGTGACCGGCAGAATTCTCTCCCCTCCCCAGAGGACAGCGGCCAAGGCCGAGGCCGAGAGGCCTGGTGGCTCATCCTCGGGAGAGGGGGGGAAGTATGAGCTCATCCCTGGGGCAGACGGGTGGGGCGAGGGGCTCCACCTGTTCCTGATGATCTCTCTAATCCAGCCCCATAATTATCCTTTATTAACGGAGGTCGCAGCCATCATTCCATGCTGAAAGGAAGGCGTCAGGAGTGAAGACACAGGGATCAAACACTGGTCACATTTTCCAGAGCCACCACCAAAATAACCGCCCCAGGGAAGGCTGAGCTTCTGTCCAGCCCATCCCAGTGCCCAGCATGGGAGCTCCAGGACCCCGATGCCCCGGCCAGGCCCAGCGACCCCTACCAGCCTCCCGCAGCCCACCCGCCTTCATTCACTCAAACATCTCCTAAGAGCACCGTTTACACAAGGCCTCATACAAGACTTTGCAGATATACAAGTAAATAACAGGTGGCCCTGCCCTCCCGGCTCAGCATCTAAAAGGAAAGAGGACAGGTACCCCGGGGACTGCTACACGGGCTGCTGAATGGTGACAGGTGGCTGGGAGGGCGGAGGTGGGTCCCAGGCCAGCCTCGGGGACGGGGTTGTAGGAGCAGCCTTCATGAAGGGGAGACATGGGAGCCCTGTCTTGAAGTCCCCCGGGGGACAAGGCGAGGAAAGGACATTCTGAAGAAGGAACGACCATGACGTACGAGGGCAAAGTTGAACAGAGGTTCAGTGTGGCCAGAACAAAGGCTGGCGGTGGGAAGGGGTTGGGTTGGGTGGGGCTGCAGGGGTGGGCAGGCTGCACGGGGCTGAGGGGACTGGGGTCCTTGAAGGTGTCGGTAGAGAGGTGACTGGGCAGATTGTGCTTTCGGAAGATCCTCTGGGCTGCAGAGCAGATAAGCTTGGGGAGCTGGTGGGAGCAGGGAGTAGGGGGGACACTTGTAAGGGCCTGGGTGAGAAATGGGGAGTTTGGGGCCTGAGCAGTAACAACGGGTAGAGAAGAGAGCCAGAGCAGGGCATTCGGCAACGGTGACACAACCCGCGGACTTTCGTGGCCATATTGTCCCTCGGGCACATGGCCAGACAAGAAATCAGCATGGTCCTCAGGCCATTTGCGACCCTGGCTCCATCCACCACCCTCTGTTCAGCCTGGCACTGGATCTGTGGGTAACCAGAGGACATCGGGCCACACTCCCCACCCAGAGGCCCTCATAACCCAGGGACATGAGGTGTAGGGACAGGAAATCTAAGCTCAGGACTCGCTGGCCTTCCCAGTCCACCCACCTACCCTGCCCCCTCCCCTCCT
>NW_005871176.1:2293559-2344273 GCF_000147115.1 Myotis lucifugus | reverse complement strand
CTGCTTCACTGGTTCTTCCTAACCAGCCTGTCCCTGCCTATTTCTTGTCCTTGCCCAAGTCCTTCTAAAAAGCCTCACTTGAGGCCACTCTGCCAGGAAGCCCGAGCCCCCAGTGACAACGGCCTCGTGTCTCCTCCCTCGGCCTCTCGGCAGGTCTCTGTGTCTTGTCTGTCCATTTCCGCCTCCCTTGTCGACTGGGCCCTCCCTCTCAGTGTGAGTCTCAGCTTGGAGTCCCCCTCTTGGGTCTTCCCTACCAGTTTCTGTGTGTGTCCCTCTCCGCTCTTCCTCTCTCACTCTGCACCTAATCCCCTTCTCGGAACTCATATATCGCATGATCCCTTCACCTGAACAACACTGTGAGCTGAGTCTCAGCCAGGCCGATGGAAATGAGAGGGCGCTGGCCCTCTGGTCCTTCCTCGCGGCTCACGCTCCAGCCGACAAGGTGGGCAGCATGAGCCAGCGGAAGTGCTAGAAGGGGGATCAGAGAGATGGAAGGGTGCAGGCTGGGCTCTGAGAGGTACCAATCGCAGCGGAGCCCCAACACTTCATTCCCACATCCCCCAAAGGGGCAGGCACTGGGGCCCAGGGTCCGAGATAAGGAGGACTCTCTCCCTGCCCTCCAGGAGTTCACCGCCTCGACGGGGAGGTGAGCAGTAAACTGGGCAGCCTGCACTCTGAGTGGCCGTTCACATGCGGGGTTAGAGGTGCTGAAGGCTGCAGGAGGTGCTCTGAACTCAGGCAGGCATGCCTTGACCCACCAGCTGGCCTTAGCAAGTCCCTCCACTTCTCTGATCCTCAGCTTCAGCATCTGTATAATGGGTATCTCATAATTCCCTTGAGATTCATAAATGTGAAATATGCAATATAGGAGCCAGTGTACGTAAAAGTGGCTTCGCAAAGAGCGCTGTGGAGTACGTGTTCAGTAAGTGGCACATGTTGTCATTTTTTATTGTTATTTTCCATTTCAGCTGTGGAGTAGTAGTAAGAGCCATGGGCTAGGCTTTAAGAGACCCACTTCTGGTCTCAGTCCTGCCACTGCCTGGATCGTAACCCTGGGCGATTCCCTGTCTCTCCCTGGCACGTTTTCCAGAACCATGAAGCAGGAGTTAAGACCAAGCTTCCTTTCTGCCTTGACCCCTAAGATTTGAAGGGCAGGCTGCCCTCTCACTCCCCCATCTTCTCTCCCCTCCTCTGCCCCTCACACCCTTCACTCCAGCTACCATGGCCTCCTTGCTCTTCCTCCAACTCCCCAGCCACGCTCTGGTCTCGAAGCTTTTGCATTCGCTGGTCCCTCTTCCCAGAATCCCCTCCTGTCCGCTTCCCATACCCACACGCTCCCGCTCTCACTTCCTCCAGGCCTCTGTGTGAATGTCCCCTCCTCTTCTCCGGTCCTTTCCTGCCACCCTCGTCTCTGACTTTCTCCTCATCCTACTTTATTCCCTTTGTAGTGCCATCGACACCTGGTGTGTGGTATACGACCCGGTGGTTCATTGGCATTCCATCTCAACTCACTAGATGCCAACTCCATGGACAGGACAGTGTCTGCTTGGCCTATAGCTGTGCCCCATGACCCTACACAGTGCCCAGCCACTGTCAATACACACGAGTCAATCACACAATGCGCACAGTCAGTCCACAGTCAGTCCAGGCATGAGGACTAGGTGCACAATACACACGTGAGAACTACGCAGAAGTGCTGTGGGTGGGATCAGGGGAGAGAAGTCTACAGAACCCCCTCCATGCCAACTCCTGGCCGCACAGCACTCTGGGACTCGCCCGCCGAGACCTCTCCCAGCCTGGAAAAGCACAAAGCTTTCCTCCGTCCCTGCTGGGCACGGGCCCCCTGCCCTTGGGGTCATGGACCTGAGTCGGCCACCCCCGGCCCCAAAGCCCTCAGATGTTTCCAGGTCAGAGCCATGGAGGAGGGGATGGTCGTCTCGGGCTCCGTCCTTTGTCCCAGGCCCCAGCAGAATTTAATTCCAAGGTTCAAAGCGCCTTTGCCCCTTCCCAGATAAAAGGCTGCTCAGCCAGAGAGATGAGCTGGTTAATAAAGGACAGGAGGGGGGCTCTGAACAGGCAGGCCCACCACCGCTCTCTGCCCACACCCTCTGCCGGTGAATGCTCTCAGACCTCTGCCGCCGTTCCGGCCCGCTGCCCCACAAGAAAAGCCCATTAATTTAACACTAATAGGATTTTCAATTTGTCACAATCCATGGAGATCCCGGGGAGGCGGGGAGGGGGGAGGGCGGGATCATAAGAAGTCTGTATTAAAGGAAATCTCTGCAGAGAAACTGGCCTGGACCCTAGACAGTCCCCTACCACTCTCGGGCCTTCAGGGGAACCACGGCCCCTCCTGGCCTCAGTTTCCCCAACATTAATAAGACCAGTTTCAAAAGGTGGCCGGCTATACGGAGTAAATGAGGTTATGAAGGACTAGCATCCAACAAATGCTGCCTGGCTGGTCGTTGGCGCTCTGTAACTACTCCCCCTCCTGTCTCGGCCTCTCTCCCAGATCTGCCCCAGGTAGCACTGGCTACACAGGCTGGATATCTGCCCCCTGTCCCCCAGCCACTGTGTCTCCAGCTCTGACGATAGTTTCAGCCAAACACCTGGGGGCGGGGGGCGGGGGAGGAGGGGGCCAGGGTGTCTGGGAACCCGTGGCCTTTTCATCCTCAGTGGATCAGCGTCCTGAATTCCTCGTTGTTCAAGGAGAGCCAACGATTTGGAGCTTCCAAACACAGCGGCCCAATGGGAAGGCCCGAGCCCGTGCCAACCAGCTGCGTCTCCGTTACAGCTAAGAACACAGCACACCAGCTGCCGAGCCCTGTTCTCCAGGCGAATTCCTCCCGGATCAGGAGGTGGCCAGACAGCGCGGCCCACGTCTGTG
Organism: Myotis lucifugus; assembly: GCF_000147115.1. Taxonomy (NCBI): domain Eukaryota; kingdom Metazoa; phylum Chordata; class Mammalia; order Chiroptera; family Vespertilionidae; genus Myotis; species Myotis lucifugus. The sequence goes on along the minus strand of NW_005871176.1, from coordinate 2,341,386 downwards.
CCACCCCGGCCATGCGCTCAGCTCGGCGCTTCTCCGCGGTCTGAAAGTAAGGGGCACCCTGGGTCTGGGGGCAGAGGCTGGGGGCGCAGTTGACAAGAGACTGAGGCCAGCACGCTGAGAGCACTGCCTCCAGGGAGCCCAGAGCCAGCGGACCAGCACACCTGGCCAGGCCCCATGCCTGGCTCGGAGCCACGCACCCTGGGTTTGCTGCTGCTGCTGCCACCACCCAGGGGAGAGAGGTGGGAAGGAGGCCTCAGGGTCCAACACCCACCCACCCCAACCCCCCACCCCAAGTCTGGCTCTGGCTCTGCTTCCTTAGCTAAGCCCTCGTACAGACTGGACAGGCTGGGGCAGGGTGCTCCAGCCAGCGCTGCCTGTGGGCCCTGTTAGCTTCACCTCCATCCAGGCCCCAGCCATGATTTACAGCCTCTCAAGTCCTCAGCATCACGTGGTCCCAAACCAGACAGAGGTGAAAGGAGACAGCAGGGAGGCAAAAATGAGGGTGATTTCAGTTACTCTGTATTTCAGTCGCCACAGACCTACTCAGGTGCAGAGAGAATCATAGATCTTGTGAATAAAAGAAAGTGGATAAGCAGATTGGCACCTGCTCATTTGAATGGTTGCGGGAGAAAGCTTGATGGGGAACCCACACGGGGGAATGGCAGTGAGCCTTCATGAACCAGTGTGAATGAACCCAAAGATGCTGGAATGAATGAATGAATGAATGTGGGTTCTCGGGCCCGGAATGCTGGGAGTGGGGAGGGGGGTGCCAGAGGTAAGATTCTAGAAGGAAACGCTGTCCGAGCGCCACAGTGCAGACTGTGGGATGTCACCGGGGGTTTCGGGTGGAATTCCAGAGGAAGCTGAGAGAACGGGCGGCCTGCCTGAGACAGACAGAGACGGTGCAATGGATGAGGAAGGCAGGGAGAGGACCCCCACCCATGGACCCAGTTGGCCCCATGAACTTGTCAGGACATCTTGGCTTGGACCTGAGTTGAACCCTTGGCTCAAGCAGCGAGTGGCCAGTTCTGCTCACAAGCAGGAAATGGGGCCCCCGGGAGGCAGTGGCAGCATGTGCCCAGGCAGGAAAGGAACCTCGTCACCATACCCAAGAGTCCCTGGAGGCGCCCCCCCAGGCAGCACTCAGAATGCCCGTCACTCCTCCACTGGGGCTCCCCGAATTGCCAGCTCTCGCATCAAGAATGCTCCTCAGGCCCGGCCACGTGGCTCAGTGGTTGAGCATCGACCTGTGAACCAGGAGGTCACGGTTCAATTCTCGGTCAGGGCACATGCTTGGGTTGCAGGCTCGATCCCCAGTAGGGAGTGTACAGGAGGCAGCCGATCAGTGATTCTCTGTCATCATTGATGTTTCTATCTCTCTCTCCCTCTCCCTTCTTCTCCGAAATAAATAAAAATATTTTAAAGAAAGAAAAAAATGTTCCTTCGGCTCCACCCAGCTCCCAGCCACACTTCAATTGGCTGTGTGAGCCGAGGTGAGATGCTCACTCTTCTGCTTTCAGTTCGCTGGGTAAAAGGTGAAGGAGGAGGAGAAGAGTTAAGACGGGTTCTGCCCTATGGAGGGTGACTGTCCCCTAGAAAAGAGCTCGGTGAGCCACACTCAGGATGAGGAGAGCAGTCTGTCCCTGTAATGAGGACATGGTGCCATTTATTTCATTAGAAAACATTTTAAGAAGGGACGGAAGCTATGAATCGGGAGATCTGTCATTCATTCATTCATTCATTCATTCATTCATTCATATAAACACTGTTTACTGAGCTCTGACCTTAAGTCAGACCCCACTCCAGGCCACAGTGGAGAACCAGAAGCAGCCTTTCCTCCAGGATCCGACAAGCAAACAGGAGCCTTCCATAGTGACAGAGGCTCCGCCAGAGGCCACAGGGGCCTGGAAGGCACACAGAAGCGGGCCAGGCCGGGCGGACAAGGAACCTTCTAGTAGACGTGGCCTCTAAGCTATCGCTTGAAAGTTGAGACAGAGGCAGCCAAGGAGAGTGAAGGTAGACAGGGATCAAAGGCACAGGGCATCTTCCTCCTTGCCTCCCTCACTTCTTAACCACCATGCAATGCTGCTGCCAAACGAATGGATGGATGAATGAATGAATGAATGAATGAACAAGTAAATAAATAAAGCGGAGGGGATACCGACATACGTATTACGCCCAAAAACATCCAAGTGCCTAAGAAAGAAAATCCTTGCGGACAGTGAGCATTTTCCATCAGGTGGAGCCAAGCCTCTGGTTATCTCTGCACCGAATGGAATGGCCCAGGACGCCGACTTCTGATTGCTTCAGCCAACCCTGGGAGGAGACGGTGGTTCTGCCCCCTCACCTGCTAATGTGACCTCTGCTCCCACCTGCAATTCCCTTCCACTCAAAGGCTGGGCACCGTCCCATTCATTTGCTCATTCAACAACATCTCTTGATCTCCGACCACGTGCCAGGTACGTGGAGTGATCACTGACATATAAGCCAGCCTTGGTGCTGCCCCCGGGACGTGCCCACCCACCTCTGCCGGCCTCCACGATCACAGCAGGGACCTGGAAGCCCCTGGGTGGGTGCCGGGCTCTCGGAGCCTTCCCAATAAGCCACCAGTCAAGGGCAGGACCGGGCCTGCGGAGGAACATTCCTCCCTGCTCTCCCGCCCAAACTCGTGGCCAAAGGCAAGGCACACGCATGGCTGAAATCCCATCAATGGAACCGGGCCAACTGGCTGCCACTTGCTTATTTGGCTTGGAACAGGAAATACATTTTTCTACTATTTATACTGCTGACCTCAGGAATAAACTAATTACGGCTGCGAAGCTGCATTCCCACAGTGTCAGGCTCACATCTGTAACTCCCGATTGGGACCGAAGCAGAAGGTGCCAGATGGCTGGGAGGTCTGGGGGCTCGGGCCAAGTGGACACTCCTGCCCTGCTCCCCAAGTCTTCAGGGGATAGGCTTCTCCTGGATATTCAAACCAAGAAGAGGTTTGCCTGCTTGAGCTAATCACTTCCCTTGGCCTTGAGCTAATCACTTCTCTAGGTCTCGGTTTCTTGGCCTGCACAGTGGAGGTATAGCGATGTTGAGCTCAAGGGACTGTCATTTAGAGAAAATGACACCACATCTAAGAAAAGCTTTGTGTAAATGTGATTACCCCAGAAGACACATAAGCCTGAACCGCCCAGCCCAGAGGCCAGTTTGGCTCAGACAGGCCCCACATCTGGACCAGCAGCGGCAGCATCCAGATGTGCTGAGGATCCCACTGCAGTCTGCACGTCCTCATGCGTGAAAGCAGGCCTCTGCCTCCGAGACCACTGCCCACAGCAACCAGATCAACCGTGCAGACAGACCAGTTATTTGGACACAGGCAGGCAGGCCAGGCACCAGGAAATAGACGCTGAAAGAATGAATGGATGGATGGATGGATAGCGATGCCTAGGTCATAATATCATTTTAACTGATTTTTAAAATATACTTATTTATTTCAGAGGGAAAGTGAGAGGGAGAGAGAAAGAGAGAAACATCAATGATGAGAGTATCATTGATCCGCTGCCTCCTGCACAATCGGGGGGAATGAGCCCACAACCCGGGCATGTGCCCTGATCAGGAATCAAACCGTGACTTCCTGGTTCATAGGTTGACACTCAACCACTGGGCCACACCAGCCGGGCTAACTGGTTTTTTAAAGAATTTACTGAAATGAATGACTGGTTGGCTAGAGGTTAGCAAACTTATCTGTAAAGGACTGGATAATAAATATTTTGGGCCATAACATTTCTGTCACAACTTCTCAACTACTATTGCAATGTAATACCAGCCATAGATAATACGTAAGTAAAGGGTCTTAGCTGTGTTTCAATAAAACTTTATTTACACAACAGATAGTTTGTGGATTTGGCCAACAATAGTTACTATGTAACCTCAACAGTGTCCTTGATTCTTCCTTACCCCTTCATCTGCTGGGTCACTGGGTGCTATCAGTTCTTCCTTTCAATAGCATCCCCTCCTTCTCGTACCATAGCTATTGCCCTGGTCCAGCTCCATTGCCCTCCACCAAGACACCCCAACAACTTGCCACATTACCCTCTTTCCCCTCCAGTCCATCTTCCACCCAGAAGCAAGACAGACTATCTAAATCACCAATCTCACCATGTTATTCCCCTTTCCTGGCTCCCACCGTCCTGATCACATCGTCATTCATGCTCTGGGTCCCACTGTCCGACCTCATCACTCACTGCCCTCCTCAACTCCCAGTCTCAGCTCTAGCAGACGTCATGCCCGATCTTTTCTATGCAAAGAAAACTCCTCCCTCCTCTTCCCCTGGCCAATTCCTGTTCACCCTCCAGGTCTCAGGTCAGATGTCACCGCCCTGAGAGCCTTCCCGAGGTGCTCAAGCTCACCCCTGACATGAAGCGATCACTGTTGTAGCACAGCCATGTGCTCAAAAACCCATCTCCCTTGCGTCCTAGACACACAGCTGGTCTGATATTGGCAAAATATGCAAATAGATCAGTGGAACAGAATAGAGAACCAAAAAATGGACACACATACATGTAGTTAACTGATCTTTGACAAACAACCATAGGCAATGGAGAAAGGATAGTTCTTTTCAACAAATGGTGCTGGAACAACTGGACATCTATATCCAAAAAAAAAGAAAAATAAGAAAGAATCTAGACAAAAACCTTATACATTAAAAAAAATAACTCAAAATGAATTATAGACCTAAATGTAAAAAGCAAAACTAAAATACTTCTGGAAGATAACATAAGAGAAAATCAGGTGACCTTGTGGTTGCCAGGGCTTCCTATGGCTGGGGAAGGGGAAAGAAGGGTAATGAGTAGGTGAGGCACAGGGGGTTTTAGGGCTGTGAAACTATTCTGTTATACTGTAACGGTGGATACATGACATCATGCATTTGTCAAAACCCATAGAACTGTCAAGGGTGAGCCCTAATGAAAACTATAGACATTAGTTAATAATAGCATATCAATAATATATCAATTATAACAAATGTACCATCCTAAAGCAAGATGTTAATTTAAAAAAAGGAGGTGTGTGTGTGTGTGTGTGTGTGTGTGTGTGTGTGTGTGTTGAGGACTGTGTATGAGAACTCTCTACTATTGCTCAATTTTTATGTAAACCTACAACTGTTCTAGTGATGATTAATTTAAAAGAAAAGCCCTATATGGACAGATTATTGTTACTCCTGTTTTATAGAGATTAGTATCACCTCATTTTAAGGAGGGATATTATATTTACCCTTTTTTACTGAAGAGGACATTAAAGCTTAAGGAAGTTGCATGCATCATTCAAAATCACACAGCAGACAAGGGGCAGGGTCAAGTTTTGATTAATAGATAGATGGCCAGAAACCCGTCAGGGTGTGGCGCCCAGACCTACCAATGCCTAGAACAGACACAGGAACGTTTGAGTCCCTGCTCAGCTACCTCCCACCCACGTCCCTGCATCATGGCCCCTCTGGTGGACCCGAGTATGGACATGCAGCCCCACACTGATCCTGCTCTGTGTGCAGCCATCACTCGGATCTGTCTGCTCACAGTTCCTCACCTTCTACATGCAGGAAACCCAGGAGGTGTCTGGGAAAGTCATCCCAGTCAAGCTGATTCAGGACCAAGTGGGAAGTTGTAGAACAGAAAGGTAGCCTAGGGTGGGGATTTGACCCTTGCCTTCAGTTGCCATGGCACCAAACAGACTAGAAATACAGGGTGTGGGTACAAGCCTGTGCTGCCACCACTACTTCTTCTAGCACAAGAAGCCCATGGTTGAATGCGATCTCCAAAGGCGTTGGTTCCAACCAGCACCTTCCATCATGATCAGGACCAAAGGGCCCCAGTTCATGGGGAGGTGACATCTGCCAGGGGAACTGCCAAGATCACCCTTGGAGGGGAACGAGGGGTGGGACAGAGGGTAGTTGTCCCGAGTGTTGACTGTGAAGCTAATCTTGGGCAAGTGGGAAGCGCCTAGGACAACTGGCAAACCCCACCGAGCTGCTACCCTGGGAAGCCCTGCTATAAACTGAACGTTTATTACACACACACACACACACACACACACACACACACACACACAAACGAATTGATATGTTGAAGCCCTAATCCCAATGTGATGGTATTTGGAGGTGGGGCCTCTGGGAAATAATTAGGTCATGAGGGTGGAACCCTCATGAGTGGGATTAGTGCCCTTATAAAAAGTGACACAAAGACATAGACACAGACAATAGGGTGATGGAGGCCTGGGGGAGGGCGTCGGAGAGGTCAATGGGAGAAAAAGGGGACTTATGTAACACTTTCAACAATAAGAATTTTTTTAAAAGAAAGAAAAGTGAAACAGAGAGATTTCTCTCTCCTCCACACGAAGGCACAGCAAAAAGATAGCCCTCTGCAAACCAGGAAGCAACCATACTGGCACCCTGATCTCTGACTTGTCATCCTCCAGAACTGTGAGAAATAAACGCCTGCTGCTTCAGCCACATACTCTGTGGTATAGTTATGAGAGCACCCTGAACCAAGACGGGCCCTAGATTCTTGTCAAGAGTCTCAGAGCCATGGGGGATGGAGGAAGCATGTCCATCTGATACCTGGTCCGAGAACCACAGCGCAGCCTGGAAGCGGGAAGAACTGTGACCACAGACCCTGGGTTAGCCCAGGGACGGTCTTCTGACTGAGAATAAAAAAGCAGGGAGAATCTGAAAACATGGTAAAGGACTCTTATTTGGCTCTAAGAAGGCTTTTCATTCTGAATCCCTGACCTGAGCTCCTTGCCTGATCCGTTTACAAAAGACTTTCTTCCCCATAAGCTTGTTTAAACTCTCAGCAGCTCTGCGACAGGGGTGTTTCTGTCCCCATTTGACAGAAGAGGCGACCAAGGCTCAGAGAGCTGAAACCACCTTGTGCTCACAGTCACACGGGAACTGGTGACCCAGGACTCCTCCTCAGACCTGCTGACCCCACCCCTTACCTCTTCTCCTACAGTCACACATAGCAATTGTATAGGAAACCTTGGCAAATTTTCCCCTAAAGGAATGTTGTCCTTCAGCTCCACTCCCACAGGGGCCCAGCGAGGGCTGTCTCTTCCCAACATCACCATGATTGATGAGGGAGGGTGGCTCCCTCTACCACCCTGAGTCACAGTTACCCTCAGCAGAACAGCCCAGGCAACCCTGGGGTGGGGCCGCTAAGAATGACCCACGGCCAAAGGAAGGAGGCTGTGTCTCCTCCGCTGCCTGTCCGTCCTAAGGCCAGCGGCCCTTAAAGGAGAAAACTGGATGGGGTAGGGCTGTGGCTTAGAGTCCCAGCTCTAATAAGAATCAAGAGCCTTAAAATGCTCCTATCTTTGACTCAATAATTCCATTTCTGGCTTAGGATTAGATAGCTAGCTTATGGAATACCAACTCATAAGTGACTTTCTACTCAGTGAAATGTATGTCTATAAACTTTTTGAAAGAACATGAAAACTTATATTCTAGCATTAAGTATTTAAATGGAATACTTAATTGCCCACTAAGTATAAACCCAACTATGTAAACTAAATGTATAGAAAACAGACCATGGAGTTAGCACTGATGGGTATGGGCATAAAATAAATATAAAATAACTGTTGTCTACATTTCCAACTTTTCTGCCTTATCACGTCTATAAAAGAAAATATAAAAATCAACTTTACTTTTTAAAATAAAATATGATGGGTCAGAAGATTCAGTATCAATTCTCCTCAAATTGGTGTGGAAATTCAATGAAATCACAATAAAAGTCTTAGCAGAGCACTTTGTGTATACACTGAGTGGCCAGATCATTATGACCGGCCAGATTATTATGACCACTCCATCAGTACTTCATTGACACTTCCAAAAATACTCTCAAGGTTTTATTATTATTATTATTTGCATAACTAATTCACTTCATTGTACTAATGGGGTGGTCATAATAATCTGGCCACTCAGTGTATATGTGTGTGAAAGGTGACAAGATGATCCTGAAATTTGTTTGGAAATGCAAAGAACCAAGAATAGCCAAGTCAAATGTGAAGAACAAGCTAGAGGACTTGAACTCCTTGCTTTAATAGAGGGAATGTCTGTGTCCCCCCAAAACTCATATGTTGAAATCTAATGCCCAGTGTGATGGTGTTAGGAGGCAGGACCTTTGGGGGGTGATCAGATAATGAGAGTGGCGCCCTCATGAATGGCATTAGTGCCTTACAAAAGAGACCCCAGAGAGCACCCCGTCCCTTCCACCACATGAGGACGCAGTGACGAGACAGCCATCTATGGACCAGAAAGTCGGCCTGTGCCCTGATCTTGGGCTTCCCAGCCTCCAGAATGGTGAGGGGGAAATCTCTGTTTTATAAGCCATCCAGTCTATGGCAATTTTGTTCAAGTAGCCTGAAAGGATAAGACACTAGCACATATCATGACTATTGTTAATCTATAGCAATTGAGACAGGGTGGTATTGGTACCAGGATAGACAAACCCATAAGATAAAGTCCAAACAGACCCACACATGCGGTCCAGCTGGGCGGGGCAGTGGAGGAAGCAGTGGTCTGAGATCAAGTGCTTTTGGTGCTCCAATTACTCAATCCAGTTACCCAGCTCTGTGGCCTCATGGGACTCCAATTACTCTCGAACCAAGCTCAGCACCCTAGGGGCCTCCCGGCATATCCACCATCCAGTACAACCCTCAAGAAGCACCCACTATGTGTACCCAGCACCCCAGGGGAGAGAGGCCAAGATGCCACACATGTGATCCTGCCTTTGAGAAAACCCTCTGGCCTCCGCATCCCTCCTGGCTCCTCCCCCAAGACAACGGGAGCTAGGTAACGTGAATGAAAGCACCAGGCCAGTGCTTGGCACTCAGTAGGCACTTTGTTAGCACTCGCCTCTTTACTGTGAGGAACACCTCACCTGACAAGTGCAAGGAAGTGGCTGCATCTGTCCAGAGGGAAATAGGCCCAGAATATGATGGGGCCAGAGGATGCGTCAGTGTCCCAAGCACTGTTTCATCTGAGCCCCTCCTCCCCCTGGCCCTGTGCTCTGATGGGACCGACTCTGAGTGGAATCCAGGCACTTGGGGCTGAGTCCTGGCTCTGCCGCCAATTCCATTTGAGACTTTGGGCCTCTGTGTCCCCAGTGGTAGAAAAAGAGGTTTGGACTAGGTGCGTGTGAGCTCCTACAGCCCTTCGGCCTCTATTCAAGGCACATGCACTGGTGCCTTACTCTGTGCAGGCTCTGAGCTTGAGGATCCCACGATGCTGGAGGGGATCCTCTAGCAACGTGTGTTGGGGGCACACACTTGGTCAGTCTCGGAGGACTTCCTGGAGGAGGCGATGCCTGTGCTGATTCTCACAGGATGAGAAGGGGTTGGGCAGGTAGAAGATTGAGGATTCCAGCTTGTGGCACGGAGCAGTCACGATCAGACTAGTATAATTTAGAGAAAGCACCATGGCAACCCCCTGCCGGAAAAACCAGAGGGGATGCCTGGAGTCCACAGAACTATTAGCGGCAGGTGGTGGGATCCAGGTGACCTGTGGACATCCCGGGCTGGAGCTCATTACAGAATGACCTGGACTGGGCTGGGGACTCCTCAGGCTGCAGCTGGGGTCCGAGGCCCTGGGAGCAGATAAGACTACCAAGAAAGCACATGCAGAGGGGAGCAGCCAGCAGAAGAGTGAGGCGGGAGGACACCAGCATTCCCCAGCCAAGAGCAGTAGAAAAGGTGCATCCAGGGACAGCACACGGTCCTCCCTGCTCAGGAAGACAAGAGCCTCAAGGGTCTGTTCCCCATGTCTCCCCCCAGCTCAGCAGAGTGCACATGGCAGGTGCTCAACAAATGTCTGGGTTTGTAACAATCCTTTAACTCAGTGGTTCTCAACCTTCTGGCCCTTTAAATACAGTTCCTCATGTGACCCAACCATAAAATTATTTTCATTGCTACTTCATAACTGCAATGTTGCTACTGTTATGAATCGTAATGTAAATATCTGATATGCAGGATGGTCTTAGGCAACCCCTGTGAAAGGGTCGTTCGACCGCCAGAGGGGTCGCGACCCACAGGTTGAGAACTGCTGCTTTAACTTAAGAGATTAAGGAACCCCAGGAGAGGTGGGGAGGGTAAAGCCCAAGAAGAGAGAGCAACCTCCACCATCAGAGCTGCCCAGAGATCAAGGCCATTGGGTTTGCCCCAGGAAGGTTCTCGGTAAACTCAATGGGTTGGGGTGTGGGGGCAACAGACCGCAGCGGGGTAGAGAGTGAAAGACACGGAGACAGCAAGTGCAGAAAACTCTCTCTAGACCTTTTGATGGAAAACAGATGAGGAGGAGGGAGAAGGGGGTAGTGCAACAGAGTGAAGGAGGGTGGGGAGAGGGGGCAGAGCCGTAGCTGGAAGGGTGTGGGGGCAAGGGAAGGTTTACATTCCAAATTGGTTACTTGCTGGGTGACCTCAGATGAGTCGTCACCTCTCCGAGCCTCAGTTTCCTCAACTGTCAAATGGAGGGAGATGGCCGCACTCTAGACGTTATTGGGAGCACTGAATGCGTGAACCATGCAAAGCATCTTGCGTGGCGCCCAGCCCGCCACAGGTCCCCAGAGAACATGGCTTTGTCACCCTCTCACCTGAGCCCCACGCCAGCTCAGGAGTAGCAGGACACTCTCATTATCAAGTCATTATCCCCATTTCTATACAAAGAAACTAAGTCACAAAAGACAGTCTCTCTCTGCCTTCTCAGTCCTGGCCCCCCAAACACACAGAACACCAGTTCTTCACTGCTGCAGGGAAGTAAGTATCGGGAGTAGGGCCTTGAACAAGAAACATCTGTTGATTAAACGAATGTGAGAGGCCGAGATAAAACCAGAGGAAGGCTGCCCTGGTCTGATGGCAACAGTGCCACAGAATAAAAAGAGGGACCCCAGACGATAGCCAATCAGAGCCAGACATTTGGGTCTTGGAGGCCAATCAGAGCCAGGCATAGGAACCATCTAGTCCAGAGGTTCTCACATTGAGGTATCCCTCAGGTTGACCTGTAGAGCCTGTTAAAACTCCGATTCCTAGATTTCACCCCAAACCTATTAAATAAAAATATCATTGGGAAGAGTCCAGGAGTCTGCACTTTCAACAGGACGCCCAGGTGACGCTGAGGCAGATGGCCTGTGGGCCACACTTTGAAAGAGACAAATGGACTGTGCCCTTATTTGATAGAGGAGAGGACCCAGGTCCAAATAAGGGAAGACCTAAGGGTAAGATCACATGGCCAAGCCGTACAGGGACTGACTGATAACCCGGGTGCCCAGGCTCCAGGCCACAGTTACCCCTGGGGCCTGCAGGTGCCCTAAGGGTGGGAGGCAGGGAAAGGAACAACAGAGGGGAAGAAGGAAGAGAAGGTACAGGATAATGGGTCACATCTAAGCCAAGCAAGGTTCAAGACGTGAAGCCATTGCCCGAGACCTCGCAGCGGCTCTGTGTCAGGATGTAAACCCAGATCTGTCTGATGTTAGAGTCGACTCCCTGACCAGCCGGGCACGCTACGTCCCAGAGAAGCTAGAACAAGGAGAGGACGAGGAGAGCAGCAGGCCGCAGCAGAGGGTCTTGCAGATGCCCCAGGAGAGGGAGCAGTTGCCTTCTGTGCCTGCCCAAGTGGCCAAGCCAGGCTGGCTGGTGTGGGCGGGGAGCGCCTACCAGTCCTGGTGCCCTGCGGTTGCCATGCCGACCCCCAGGCTGTGTTTGCGGATGTTGTATTTGATTTCACACGTTTGGAACTCTAATTACGTCATTTCGCAACACAGGGTTGCCATGACAGCTGGCCCCACGTTCCCTGGGTGGCTCACACCTTGGGGGAGGAGGAGGGGCCCGCTGGCACCCCCCACAAACCTCAACTCAGAAGCCCCTTGTAGGGAGGAGGCCAGGAATGTGGGTTTGGGAAGCACTCGTGGAATCAGTCAACATCTATATTTCACGATGGGGAAATCGGGGTCTGGGCGGTGAGCACGTTCTTCCTGACCCCCACGCCAGCGCACTCCCCACACCCCTTTTGATGAAGTCTTTGCACACCTGGCTGCCCATGGGCCGAGGGCCTGACAGCTGGCACCCAGCAACCAGCCTGGCCATCTGCCCTCCCTGGCTCTCCGGGCCTAGGTTTACAGACTCATGCACACATGGCAAGTGGGGAGGTGGGGCAGAGCAGCTCAACACACCAGCTTCGGTGGCAAATCTGGGTTCAAATGTTGGCTTCCCACTAGCCAAGCACAGGAAGATGAACTGCTTAGTGCATAGAGTGCCTATTACTGAGTGGATGCAATAAATAGTGGGGTTCCTTTTCTCTCTCTCTCTCTCTCTCTCTCTCTCTCTCTCTCTCTCTCTCTCTCATTGTTGTTTTGGTCATTGCCCTGTCATTGTATCTAAGTTCTGGACTCAGTTCTGCCACCAACCGCTCTGCTCTGTGACTTTGGGCAACTAACTTTCCCTCTCTGATCCTCTAAACTAGTAATTTGATGATTTTTTCCTCAGTGGTCACTCCCTCACCATTAAACTCTCCATCCCTTACCCCTAAATTCCAAGTATTTAGCTTCTTAACGGCTGGCTTCCATCTATTGGGTACAGTCCAACAGAGAGGCTGCGGGGCTTGGTTCGAAACCTCAGCGGTCAGCTCCCTCTCTTACTAGCTGTGCGAAGAGAACAGATCCACCCATGGTCAGAGGTCCGTCTTCCTTATCTGTAAACTGGGCTCGCGACCCTTCCCCGCCTCTGTGCCTCAGGCTCCCTGAGATGTTTTCATCATCAGCCAGCCCTGCAAAGAGTGTATCCCCCAAAACCCGAGACAGACAGTATGTAAATTCTCATTTTTTAGATGAGGGAAATGAGCCAGAAAGGTGACAGGAATTGCCTGAGATTAGATAGATAGATAATAGATAATAGTTATCAAAATATGTGAGTTGTTGCTGCAGAAAAGGGGCGTGCCCTTGGGGCAGCTGGCACAGCCCAGGGCTTCCTGGGATGACCAGGGAGATTGGTCTACGCCCCAATGCCACCCATTTCTCCCCCCACCTCCACAGCCCTGGGTACTTCCGCAGACCGGAGCCAGGACCAACACAAGCTGTTTCCCCTCGATGTCACCTCCAACCTGTGGGCAGCCGAGTTGGCTGGGAAAGCAAACACCGCCGCATGTAAGGGAGACATCCTCAGGGTGTGTGCCCCTTCAGCCCAGTCCAACCCACCAAGGCTTTCTGGAGCCAGCCTTTGACCAGAAGCAGAGCACAAGCTTAGGAGTCTGCCTGGCCTGGGTTCAAATCCTCACTCCCCCAATGCCGCACTGCGTGCCCCCAGCCCATTGGCCGCCTGAGCTGCAGCCGCCTCATCTAAAGAGTGGGAGCGATGATGCACATCTCACAGTCATCAATCAGGAAGGTGAAAGTACAGGACAGGTGCGAGAGGGCCTGGCACAAAGCTGCCCACTACATGTCCACATGCCTTGCTTCCAGGCAGCCAGCCCCCTGTTGGAGGCTGGGGAGCAGGAGTCCTGAGGCCACAGTCCCTGCCACCAAGGAGGCTTCTTACCAGCTCACCAAAGAGGAATAACTAATCCCCATGAGAGAACTGAAGAAGACAGGCTCCAATCAAATGCGGAAATGGTGCGTCCAATGAGTTGTGAGAGATTGTGAGCTCAGAGAAGGAGGATGTCGCTGTGGGCTAGAGAAGTCCGGGAGGACTTCCTGGAGGAAGAGGGGGAGGGAGTTGAAGGATTGCCTGAAGACAGAAATGCATGCAAATAATCACAGAATAACATGATGTGCACAGTAATAGATGTAGATGACAAGCAGTGATATGGAGGCCAGAAGAGACGTGTCGTGATGGCGTCACAGAGGAGGAGACTCTAGAGCAGTGTTTTGAAGGAGGAATGGGCTGTGTGTGCAAAGGAGAGAAGGAGGAGGCGTCATTGTGAGCACGCAGGCAGAGGGAACAGCACCTGCAAAGGCACAGAGGTATGAAACAGCCAAGGGACACTTGAGGAATTACTGAACCAAAAACAGGTTAGTGTTGGCTAGAAACACAGATGGGGCAGATCAGGGAGAGTCTTGAAGGCCAGGCTTAGAATTAGTCACACAGGCAATTGGGAGCCTGGAGGGTTCTGTGGGAAGATCTGACATGAACAGATTTGAAGTTTATAAAAACCACTCTGAGTGCCCTTGGCGGTCCCAGATCTGTCTCCTGCTTCAAACAGTGTTTGAACAGAACAGACCCAGGGACGCCCCTTCTTCCAGCCTCCGGCCACTCTCCTGCCCCTCATCCAGTCACCACCTGCAGAACCCCCTCCGGGACCAGCCAACGCACCGGTTTCCTTCTACCTTAACTCCTTATTGCCGAACAACCGTGAGCTCCCAAATCCGTCAGAATTACTCCACCGAGGTGGAGGCTGCGGCCGACCGACCGCCTGGCCAGCCTGCCCCTGTGGGCCTCCCGCACCTACCTCTCTGGGCTTCTATTTCGCCCCTGAGGACGTGGCTCTCGAGGGCGGGCGTGGGCCACCTCTTCCCCGAGTTGGCGGAGAAGACGCGCGAGGGCGCTGAGCATCTCAAAGTTGAAAACCAGCGAGGCGGCCGCCTTCTCTCCAGGACGCGCTGAGGCCTCCCAAGACGAGTGGGCAAAACTCAGGGCCCATGGCAGCCGCCCTGGCCTTGGAGAGGCACCTGACCAGGCCCTGGTGGAGCTGCCGGCCCTGGTTCCACCCGCAGGCCCTCAGCTCTGGGACTTCCCGGAGAACCACTTCCGGGTGAGGAGGTGAAACTCATCAAGAAGATGGGGGACACCTGACTCACCTCCGCAGGCTGCGGCCCCCAGGCTGGGCTGGGCGAGTGTCTCTTCGAAAGGCTCACCTCCAGCACAACGAGGAGCCTTTGGAGCCCAGAGGCCTTTGGGGGCCCCTCTGCTTCCCCTGGTGTCTGGCTTTTACCTGAGCCTCTTCCTGAAACTACTAGCCATTCTTTTAACCACCCTGAAGCCCTCTCCCATGCATTGGACCAAATGAAACAATAAAGCTTTTTGCAGAAAAAATTAACAACACTCTGTTTAAGGGCTGTGAGCACCGAGAGGAATATTGAAGGCAGACACCAGAGCAGTGGTCCCGCTGAGAATCAAAAGCCACGAAGGAGACAATGGATTTGAGACCGTTTAGGAAGTAACACTGATAAATCTTTTCTTTTAATTGTGGTAAAATATATATAACATAAAATTGACACTTTACGCATTTTAAGTGTACAGTGTTGTGGCATTAAGTGTATTCATACAGTTGTGCGACCATCACCACCCTCCATCTCTAGAACTTTTCCATCTTCCACAACTGAAACTCTGCACCCATTAACTGCTAACTCCCCACTCCCCGTCCCAGCCCCTGGCGGCCACCACTCCACTTTCTGTCTCTATGAGTTTTATTACTGTAGCTATGGCAGGTCCTTGAATAACATCGTTTCATTCAAAGTCATTTCATTATAACATTGATGAGAAAACAGGGGAAAAAAAGAAGAAGAAAAAAGCCTGATACCTGGCTGGGGCTACTGTCTGTGTGGCTTGTTCTCCCATGTCTGCGTGGGTTTTCTCCGGGGACTCCGGCTTCCTCCCACACCCCAACGCTGTGCACGTGGGTGAATCCGTGTGTCTAAATTGTCAGTCTGAGTGAGTGTGGGGGTGTCAGGACATGCAAGGGCATCCTGTCCAGGGCGGAGTCCCACCTTGTGGCCTGAGCTGCAGGGAGAGGCTCCAGCCACCCAGAACTGGAAAACAATGTTAGCAAATAATGATCTTATTTGTTTTCCTTAATCTTTCTTAAATGCATTCTCACATTTATTTTAATGTTTAATATTAGAAGTGTTTGGAGTCTTTATTTTTTTAATATATTTTTATTGATTTCAGAGAGGAAGGGAGAGGGAGAGAGAGACATCAATAATGAGAGAGAATCATTGGTCAGCTGCCTCCTGCTTGCCCCACACTAGGGGATCGAGACCGCAAGCCAGGCACGTGCCCTGACCGGGAATTGCACGGTGACCTCGTGGCTCATAGGTCAAAGCTCAACCACTGAGCTACACCTGCTGGGCTGGGGTCTTTATTTAGAAGTTTGGTGATGTTTCTGTGGCCAGAAATATGCTGTAGGAACTTGACTCTTGTTTATATCAATGAGCCTATGGTAAAATTGGTCTCGTTATAGTCATTTCTTTTAAAGTTGCCAATTCTAAGAACCTATTGATGACATTAAATGAGGACTTACCTCATTTAAGTGGAACCCTACAATTCCACTTGTCCTTTTGTGACCGGCTTATTTCACTTAGTGTAGGCTCATCCATGTTTGTAGCATGTTTCAAGGCTGAATGTGTATGGAGATACCACATTTGCTTATCCATTCATCTGCCCATACACATTTGGGTTGCTTCCACCTTTTGGCTATTGTGACTAATGCTACTATGAACACAGGTGTACAAATATCTCATTGAGACTCTGCTTTCAATTCTTTGGGGCATATACTTGTAAGTGGAATTGCTGGATCATATGGTGATTCTGTGCTTCACTTTTTGAGGCATCACCATCCTGCCTTCCACAGGCTGCCCCGTTTCACATTCCCACCCAGCAAGGCACCAGGGTCCAATTTCTCCACATCTTTGCCAACACTTGCTATTTCTGTTTTGTTTTGTTTTTATAACAGCCATCAACCTCATGGGTGTGAAATGGTAAATTGCTAGATCTTGACGAATGATTGCATATGAGGAGTTGAGGAGGTAGCAGGGGGAGGCAAAGAGGAGACTGACTCCTGGGTGTACAACTTGGCCAACTAAGTGGATGAAGATTGACCCGCTGAGCTGGGGGCGGAAATTGCATGAGGAAAACTTGCAGGCCATTGAGCTTGAGGGTTCTGTGGGACATCCTGGTTGAATCCTGGAGTCTGTAGGTCTGGGAGGGTCTGTGCTGCAGACTGGAAGTCACCGGTTTATGATGTTAAATTGTGATTAAGAATAAAATTACTTAGGAATATAGGATACAGAAAAAAAGGGGAGGCCCAGAAAAGAAGCTTGGGGTCCCTATATTTTAGGAGCAGGATAATGCGCACCCACAAATGAGACAGAGGAGGAGCGCCTGGGAGACAGAAGGAAAGCCAGGAAACCATTCTGAAGTTGCACGATCTAGGATCAGATTTTGCTGCAAGCAACAGAAAACCCAAGTGAATGGCTTCATCAAAATACCGTTTCTGTTTTATCCTACATAAAAGAAGCATGGAGGCAGGCGCCCCATCATCACCAGAGCCTCCGGATTGTCTATCTCTTGCTCTGCTAGTCTTAGTCCTAATTTCCACATTCAAGGTCACTTCATGGTCATAGGATGGAAGTTGCAGCTCTAGCCATCATATCCATGTTCCAACAGCAAGAAGGAAGAAGCAAAAGCAGGCTGACTCCTAGCTGAGACTGCCCAGAGCTTTCACTTACACCTCACTGGCCACCCCAGGTGCAAGGGAAATGGGGAAATGTGGCCTGTTAGCAGATCACACTGTCTTCCGGAAGATCTTGGTTCTGTGAATAACAAACTAGGAAAGAATGTCTGTAGGGGAGGAACTTTCCAGAAGGAGAAAATGGTAGGAGGCGTTAGCTAAGGTGTAAAGGGTTAACCATTGAACTTGGCAATGATGTCATTGGTATACTTCGGTAAGATGATGGGGGAGGGGAGATGGCAGTGAAGGGGGAAATGAAGGCATGTTAGGTGACCACCCTTGGAAGTCCCCCAGCAAGGGACGAGCTTGGTACCTAGAGAGAAGACACCAGTTCGAGGGAGGTTTGGGATCCATTATTTAAGGTGTGAAGACAGACATAACAGGCCACGAGGGCTGAGCCAGAGAAAGGGGGTGAAGGGCTGGAGGAGAATGGGGATATTGAAGGTGTGAGGTCCCGAGAAAGATGAGAGAGAACAGGATCCAGAAGAGAGTGGAAGGAGCAGCCACGCACCAGGCAGGAGGCTTCAGCCTGGGAGCCAGAAGACAGAAGGTGAAGATGCTGTGCAGAGAGTGGACGGGTGGGGCTGGGAAACCAAAGGTGTTCCCACCACCTGGGGGCCATGATGAGGTAACAGGCAAGGTCACCTTGTCTGTGTGAGGGGTGGAGGCAGCGAGGCCCGGTGATGAAGGCCAGGCCGGGTGATGAGGCCTGGTGAGAGGACCACCGACAACAAGAAAAAGGCTGGAAGGGAGGTGCTGAGGGCCTGGCTGAGACTGAAAACAGTGGGTCTGCAGTGACCATGACCCACTGGGCAATGATTTTCTTCAGTGATGCTCAAGTGAGCAAGCAGCAGAGAGAGGAAGGTGGGGTGATCGAGACCAGGGGTTTGGGGGCAGACAGAGCCTGGGGAGGGAGAGGGAGCACTCAGGAAAATTGCACCAGGGTCTCAGGGCGGGTACGGAGGGCAGGACATGGTCACCGTCAAGGAGGAGGGCTCGGAATTCAGGTTTCAGCAGGGGCAGGGTCACACAGAGTGACTGAACGTGAACTGAACCCAGGCCTTTGCTCCAGCCACTCAGGCCCGCGCTGGTCTCTTCCCCTCCCTAGGCCTCAGTTTCAGCTCGAGCGCTGGCTGAACCTTAGCTGTGACCCATGCCGATTTGGGGACTACACCAACGTTCTTGGGGTGAGAGACTCCCCTCCCCCTGGCCCTGCCCCTTTAACTGAGTCACCTCCAAAATGACACACTTTAAGAATTCCTCCAACCCTGTGTGAAGCCCTCAGGGGGCTGAGTCACAGGAAAGGTGGAGACGGAGGAAGCTGGTGACGGATGCAGGTGAAATCAGGCTGCCCCAGGACCACCCCACAGGTGCCCTCCTTCACAAAGGCTGCCTCACACCCACCTTGGTAACCCGCCTGTGTTGGTGCGGCCACAACAAACCCTCTGGTTCTCAACCTTCCTCATGCCGCGACCCTTTAATACAGTTCCTCATGTTGTGGTGACCCCCAACCATAAAATTATTTTCGTTGCTACTTCATCACTGTCATGTGCTACTGTATGAATCGTCATGTAAATATCTGATATGCAGGATGTATTTCAGGGGTCGCGACCCACAGATTGAGAACCGCTGCCCAAGTGAATTGTCCTCAACACCAACTGCTCATTCCCCTCCTACTTCCTGTGTCCATCCCACTCCCCTGCACTCACTACATGCTGCTGCTCCTTTTCCCTCTCCTGCTCTGAAGCCTTCCATGGCTCCCCATTGCTTGTAGAAAAAAAAATCCAGTTCTTGCCTTCCAGGCCAGGCCCTTTGTGACTCAAACCCGTTGCCCTCGGCAACAACACCATCCACAAGCCCTCCACTCCGATCGCATGCTTCTCAGCTCCAGGCCTGGGTCGTGCCATTCCCCCACCCACCCCCATCGACGGGAATGCCCTTTCCTCTCTGCCAGTCCACACTGTACAACAAAACCAAGACCCCAATGTCTCCATGTCCTCTAGGTTCACTGTGGCCTTCATTTCTAAATAACATCTTTCAAAACCCCAGGCCCCAGGCCGCGGGAAGCCCAATGCCCTTCTTGATATCCTGAGACCTCCCACGGAAGCTCCCAGTTCCAATCTCTTTTGACCCCTAGTTCTGCTCTTGGCCTGAGCTGCATCTCCATCGCACCCTGCTGTCTGCCAGCCCCTCTCTGCTCCTGTGTGCAGCCTCTGCCTGACTGCCTCATCCCCAAGCCCCAAGTCCAAGGCTGTGTGTGCAATAGACCTGACTGAAGATTGGGGACTGGAGAGATATATTTCTGGACCTAACCAACAGCAACATCAAAGTGAGCATTTCACTTACTGTTCAGAACATTCTGAGGCCCTTAAGCCAGCTGCTCCCTGGCTCTGGCTGCCCCCGTGTTCCTAAGTCCCTCTCTACTGAGGAACCCCCTGTCCAACCCCACTCCACTCAGAGTCCTGAGCCTCCCAAAGCCCCTCTCCAGCAACAGAGATAACTCCCAAATTCCCATTCCTCATTATACAGATCCATGTCCTTCACCTTGTGGTGACCATCTCCTTCTGGACCAGGCCTGGTGGAGGGTGGGGCAGGAGATCCTGCCCTTCCACAGCCAAAAAGGGCCTTCCAAGGTGTTCTCCGAAGCAAAAGTGCAGCTCTGTCCCAGCAAGGAGCAGCTACCTTCACTCTTCTAAGTAGCAACATTTTTCGTTTTCACAGAATGAAACTTTAGCGTCAGGAGCAGGACCACCAAGCCCAAGGTCATCATTTAACAGATGGGAGGTTGATTGAGATCCAGAGGTCAAGATCCCACTCAGAGAAAGCCCATCAATTAGTGCCCACCCTGGGGCAGAACCTAGTTCTCTGCATCCGGGTCTGGGCTTTTCTACTCCCCACACCTCCTGCTGTCCCCCATCCAGCACAAAGAAGGGAGATGGTGGGGAGGGAGTTGACAATAACTGAGCACCTGCTATGTGCCACACGTAGTGCACTTTCTGTCATTTAATCCTCATGTCTACTCTTGAAATTATCCCCGTTTTACAGATGAGCAAACTGATGCCCAAGGAGGAAGCCTATAGTCAGGTGCCCAAGGCCCATCAGCTCAGAACTGGAATTACAACCAAGGCAACTCTTCAAAGAATTTACCCAGCTTGGTCTGAAGTCGGATTTTTATTCTTTGTAACAATAAAAGCAAACATTGGTGCGCTCTTTGCTTGTGCCAGGCATCAGTATCAGAATTTTACATGATTCACCCTTGTTTCATGTTCATAGTAATCCCAGGAAGCATACGGGATTATTCCCATTTTACAGGCGTGGAAACTGAGGCTCAGAGAGGTGAGGTGATCTGCCCAAGCCCTCACCGCTGGTTAGTGACAGAGGTATATTCAAAACTAGATCCATCTGGCTCCAAGCCAATGTTCTTTCCACCCCCCTTTCCCCAAGGTCCCCGCACCCCTTTCAGCTGGGAAGGATAGGTGTGGGCACCAAGGCCTGTGCCAACCTCTCTCCTCTGCTTCCTACCAGCACCTGTCCCCCCACATACACATTCATGGATTCACTTTGGCACCTGGAATGGGTTCTGGTCCTGGTGCCAGCCTGAAAGGCACAATTCCTCCTTACTCCCCTGTACCTCTCCATCCCCACTCCCAGGTCTCAACAAAAAAGTTAAGTTGGGACTGGGAGGTCCCTCTGGGCAAAGTCCTGGCTGCCAGGCCAGTCTGCTCGTCACTGGCTGTTCACTGGGGGTTAACCACTGTGGTCCCGTCCAAGGCCAAGATGGGCATTCCCCTCCTCCAGGCACCTCCACCACAACCCTCCCCTCCCCACTGGGGCCCTGGCTCTCAGCTCCTTCTAGCTGCAGCTGAAGAGGCACTGGGTTCCTCTACACCAGGAGTTAGGGGTGACATGTGTATTTGAGGGATATCTTCCTTAGAACTCCTTGATTGCCAGCAACAGACTCCAATTTGGCTTCTTTATGCTTGAGGAGCATTTACTGGGAGGCTGCGGAGAGCTTACAGGGTGGAGGGCAGGCTGAAGAACCAGGACCAGACTCAAGTCCAGGAGGAGGAGGGCTTGGTCTGTCCAGCAGCCTCAGCGACATCTCAGTACGTCCCACTGGCTCTGTCTGAACCCATCCCTGTGGGAGAAGGAAAGCAATGGCCAGACTGGCTTAGGCAGGTCACATGCTTCACCTCAAGAGGGAGGAGCCTCACACAAAACAATAGACTAACCGTGGGCAGGGGAGGATCCCCAGGGATCCTGGGTGCGAGACGATCAAAACCCAACCAACGGCCTCTGCAGTGGGCCTCAGACACTGTGTCTTCCATGCGTGTAGACCAGAGGCTTCTCTGGCTTGGCACATAACCTAGGAGCCCACGTAAAGGTATGGAGATGAGACACAGTGAGAGCGCTGAGTGCTCAGGTCTGGAGGCAAGGGAGGAAGGGCAGGGGAGGAGGCTGGAGGGTTGGACCAGGCAGGGCCTGGCTGCAAAGAGCCTACAACATCAGGCCATAAAGCTGGCCTCTTGTTAAGACTGAGCAGGCATCTCCTCCCTCCAGGGTTCCAGCCACCCAGTACCCAGCCCACCCCACTAAAGGGGACCCTCCTGAGCAGTGCTCCTGCCTGGGCCCCAGACACTCTCCCGGGGAACTGCCCTGGATCCAAGTTCAGACGCTCCACTTGGGGGGCCTCCATCTGGATCCATCTGGATGCAACAGGGAAGAACAGACCAGCAAAGAGATGAGCAAAGAGATGAGCAAAGAGAGCCACGCAGCTGAGACACAGGCCCACATGCATCTGGCCAGCCTGTCTGCAGGGGGCAGGGAGGGGAGTTCTTAGCGGAGATAAAAAGACAATAATAGTGATTTTTAAAGGCCCTTTGTAAAGGCAAAAATGAGCCGGACAGCAGAATAATCACTGCGTTTTTAGCTAGGTAAACACATCTAACTTTGTTCTTATTTTTAACTCAATGAAAATGAGTCTTGACCTGGGGGGCCACAGATTCATTTGGTTGATGTGTTAACAATTGCCAGCCCAAAATCGCCCTGCGATTTATCTGTGCAAATGCCCACATGTCTCTGTATACCTCTCATCTCAGGGTCAGGTCTGAATGAGATGCCTGTGGCCTGTAAACGTGCTACTGAGCCGTATACACCTGGCCTGTTAGGGCAGGACAGTTAGGCCTTGGGGTCTGGAGTGAGGGGGGGATTGGGGAGGGGGGTTTTGAGGATGGGCCTCAGGACATATCTAGAGGAGATAAACGGCCAGAGAGCAACCTGGACTCAAATCACAGCTCCATTGACAAGCCATGAAACCTTGGCCAAGTCACTTCACCTCTCTGAGCCTCCGCTTCCTTGTCTATAACGTGGAGATAACAACACTGACCCCTCAAAATTGTGAAAATTAAGAAATCAGATATAAAGGCAGCTAGCATGGTGCAGCACACAGAGGAGGCACACAGAAATGCCCACTTTCCTCTTCTCTCTCAGTCCCACCAGTTGATTGAATCCCTTCTCTTGCCATACCCAGAAGGACCCCAGCCCCATCCTTGAAGCCTGAAGTCCCTTATAAGGTGACTACAGGAGCAACGCTCACTGGGTGGGTCTCACCAGCCTCAGACAGGGTCACCTCCCGGGGCCCAGACTAGAGCCCACGGCATAAGGTGTCCTGGCTGCTGCCAGGTGATGACCTGCCCTGAGTCATGGCAACAAACAAAGCTCACAGCATCCTCGGCAACGGCCCCAGCACCAGGTGAGCCCATTTATCTTCGGCATCTTGGCCCAGCAGCACCCTCCTGATGAAGACCCAAGTCTGAACATGCTGGGCCTTGTAGGAAGCAGAGCCGCTGGGCTCCACTCCCTGGGCAGGGCCACGTGGGGCTTCAGAGATGCTGGAGGCTATGACAGATGGCAAAGCGCTCCATTCTTCCATTCATTCAACGAGTGTCTGATGCAGCTTGCCACCCTCTGCCCACTCCTTCCTTCTTTTTCATCAGGGCCAGGACTCAGCGCCTGGCCCCTTCTCCTCTTACTCACCTGCCAGGGGTCACAAACGCTGGGCCCTGGGCCAGATCCAGGCTGCAGACGGGTGCTGTGGAGAAAAGCGTGGGCTCTGGAGCCAGACTCCATGGATATGCTTCTTGGTCCGGCACATTCTAGCTCTACGTGAGTTACAGAGCCTCCGTTTCCTCATCTGCAAAATAGACGTAAATACCTCATAGAGTTGTGAGGATAAGGCCCTTAACAGCCCAAAGTAAGTACTCCCCAATTTTGCCTTTTTTAAAAAGTTGAGCCAACATCTCAAAATAAGGGGGTTTCACAGAAAAATCCAGATTTCTGGCTTTCCTTGAAAAATCAAAAGATTTGGGAAGACACACTCCTGCAAGGCACCAAGAGGCATTCCTTTTGGACCAGTGGTTCTCCGCCTTGGCTGTACCTTAGAATCAAGTTAGAACCAGCTGGGCAGCTATTAAAGTGTTTTGCTGCCTGGACCCCACTCTAGACCAATTAACTCAGATTCTGCAGGGGTGGGGTCCAGGGATCCCATGTTGTAGAAGTGCCCTGGGCGATTCTAGTGGGCAGCTGCTTTAGCCACTAGCTCTTTGTCATTTCACTGTGGTTTAATTAGAGAACAATATTGGGTCCCTGCCCTTTTAAAAGTGGGAAACTGTCGCCCTAACCGGTTTGGCTCAGTGGATAGAGCGTCGGCCTGTGGACCAAAGAGTCCTGGGTTTGATTCCGGTCAAGGGCACATACCTAGGTTGCAGACTTCTCCCCAGCCAGAGCCCTGGTCAGGGCTCATGTGGGAGGCAACCAATCTATGTGTTTCTCTCACATCGATGTTTCTCTCTGTCTTTCCCTCTCTTCCACTCTCCCTAAAAATCATGGAAAAATATCCTTGGGTGAGGATTTAAAAAAAAAAAAGGTGGGAAATAGAATCCAGCCCCAGAAAGCCACAGGATCTCCTTCACGCCTGACCAACGTAGCTCATGCATGTGCCCAGCAGGCTCCCCAACACAGCAGCCTGGGACCCTGGTCTCTCCCCTCTCCTTGGCCAGCTTCATCCTCATGGCACCTCGAGACGGTCCATTTCCAAGTCTTCATCTCTGATCCAACTCCTCTCACCTCAAGGAGCCCTCCTCAACCTGCCAGGCAGAGCTGGTGTCTGCCTCCTCTATGTCCCAGAGTATAGTGTGCCTCTCCCTGTCCTCACACCAAGACGGTATTCATTCCTTAGGGGTCTGCTTCCCATGAGACTAGGAGTTTCTAAAGCAGTGGTTCTCAACCTTCCTAATGCCGAGACCCTTTCATACAGTTCCTCATGTTGTGGTGACCCCCAATTTCATTGTTACAAATTGAACATAATTAAAGCATAGTGATTAATCACAAAAACAATATGTAATTATATATGTGTTTTCCAATGGTCTTAGGTGACCCCTGTGAAAGGGTCATTTGACCCCCAAAGGGGTCGCGACCCACAGGTTGAGAACCGCTGTCTAAAGAATGGGGTCATTCCTGGAACCCCAAGACCTAGGTTAGCTTCTTAACTTCACAGCCTCCTCCACTACCACCACCACCCCACTTTGCACATGCCCCTCACGGCCTCTCAGCCTCTCTCCACCTCTCGGTTGGGCTTCCATTCCTGCTGCCAGCTGCCTTGGCCTCTCTGCATCTCTAAGCTCAGATGTGGGATCTGACTCGGCCACTTCAAGTCTTCTCATTGAGTCACAGTGAAAGTCTGGCCCTGGATTGGCTGCCGTTGGGTCAGGAGCCCATCCTTACCCCATCAGCTACAGCTGGGCCAGTGCTTCCCATTGGTGCCCACCTCACGCAGGGGACTCGTTTTAGAGTTGCCAGATTTAGCAAATAAAAAACATAGGACTTCTAGTTCAATGTGAAGTTCAGATAAATAATGACTAGTGTTTTGGTATAAGTATGTCTCGTGCAACATTTGGGACATACTTATACCAAGTGTATCTGAACTTCAGGGGGAGGGGGTCGTAAGATGCAAACATGGGCCCCTTGAGCAGAGGGGGAGGGCGAGAGAGCTTCCTCTTCAAGGGGGTTGTGGCCACTGCAGGCACAGTGACTGCCATACACTTTCCCTGGGGGGGCTCAGGGTCCCCATGTGGGCACCCTCAGAGACCCCACTCCCCTCTGCTCTCTTCCCTCTCCCCTTCTTCAGCTCCTCCCCAGTCACCTCTCACATCTCCAGGCTCCCACTCCATCCAGTGTCAGCTCACATGCACGTGTTGCCTCCTTCTCCTCTTCAGGAACTAACCTGTCCAGGGCGACCTCGGAGGAAGTCTAGGGAGGGGTTGCCTGAAGAAGTACAGGACCCTCGGTTAAATATGAAGTTCAGATACACAATAAAGGGGGTGGGAGGGAAGGGGAGAGACAGAGAGAGAGAAAAACATTAATGTGAGACACATTGTTTGGTTGCCTCCCACACGCACCCGAGCAGGGCTGGGGATGGAGAGTCCAAAATCAATGGAAAAAAATATCCTCAGGTGAGGATTAACAAATAAAGAAATAAATGTGAATTTGGGAATTCCTTGAAACTGTTTTATATTCTAAGCGTCACTTCGGCATCATTATATATGTCTGTATCTAGCCTGCAGACAATGTCTGATGCCTGACCAGGCACTATGGCTTTGAGGACCCTTCTCAGTTACCCAGTCTGCCTTCCCAAGAATGGACTCATCGAGCGCATAGTCAGAACCTGGTGGGAAATCACCCAGCCTTCATGTGATCACTCTCAACAAATGACAGATGCCTCTCCCACCTGTCACAGCCCCTGCAGACAGTTCATCATTGAGGACCCTGGCTGCAAGCAACAGAAAGGGCCCTCGCTAGCTGCAGCCACTGGGAGCTCACAGGGGCCATAGGGGGCTGGAGCACCAGGCTGGGGAACCAAGGACATTGCCAAGGTTAGAGAGCGGAAGGTACAACTTTGGGTTCACAACGGGAGAGTATGGTAAGATCTCGACTCAGGGATGGATGGATCAGCCTCTTCAGCTCCAGACTCTACCCAGTAACGGAGCTTCTGTTCGCCCACCTCTGGCTGGGGAAGGTGGGACCCCGGAGGTCTTTCCAGGGCAGGAAACCATAGTGCTGGCCTGCCGGGGAGTGGGTGCCGGCAGCCAGAAGCAGCGAGTATTCCCTACAGAGATGCCACACCCTGCAGGTCAAGGGGCACCCTCTTCAATCAGGAGCTTGGTGGTCAATTATTTTGCTGTGAGAGTTGCCACCACTTTTTTTTTTCTTTTTAGTTATTCTGGAAGCATTCACTTGGATTTTCCCCTGCTCTGGTTTTCTTTATGTTTCCATAATCTTTCGACTCCTGGGTGGTCTGGTTTCCGACAGGCAGCAGCGTCAGCTGGTTCTCACAGAGTCCATGTGCTCATGGAGGAAATGTGGCCTGAGCGATGTCACCCCACCCACGGAAAGGAAGTGACAGCTACACAAGGTGGGGAAATGTATGGCTTGTATCCGTAAGAATGATTTTGGTTACTAGGAACAGAAAACCCAATTCAAACAGCCGTAAATAATAAAGTCAATTTATTGGCTCACTTAAAAAAAAAAAAGTCCTTCAGGAAAGGCTTGATCCAGCAGCTTACCAGTGCCAACAAGGACCCAGTTTCTTTCTTGCCTTACCTTTTTCAAGGCTGGCGTCCCTTACACCTGCCAGTAGTTCCAAAGACAAAGATCACCTCACTGTGCTCAGTAGAGTATCAGAGAACCATCTTGGTCCCAGAATTCCTAGCAAAAGTCCTGAGATTCACTCTGATGTAACAGGTCTGGGTCACATGCCCACCTCTAAACCAGTCACTGAGCCAGGGGTTGAAATGTATTTATTGACTGAGTCCCACTCCTGCCTAGCATCAGAAGGGGTCAGCCCCTGGAACTATATGGCACCCCAAACCAAAACCAAGGCCATATGGGAGGGCAGGGGGATATTGAGAAAGCCACCCACACAGGCCCACTGCACTGGGCAGCCGCTTACACTGGAGTCAGTTGATGAATTATCATTGCAGTTCCCAGGATGAGCTGCATTAAGCATTTCACCTGCATGAGTTAATGTGATTTAACAAATCATCCAGAACCCTGGGAGGTGGCCTTTTAATCTTATTTTTCGGAGAAGCAAACAGGTTAAATGAAGCAACTTGAAGCATCAAAGTTGTCATGAGTCAGAGGCAAGATGTGAACCTAAAATCTACCTGATTTCAAAATCCATTCTCCTAATCTCTGCCTCACCTGCCTCTCAATCGTGTGAAAAGCATTGCTGGGGACACCAAGAAAGACAGCCCAGTGACTCAACAGGCTTTAACTGAGCACCTACTATGTGTCAGGCATCCTATCAGGCTCTGAGTACTCAGAGGTTATTGAGGTAAAATTTCTACCTTCTGTGAGGCTCATGGCCTAGAAGGAAGACAGCCACACACCTTAATGATGACCTAGCGAGGAAGACTATTTACTCCTGTATTGGGCACTTCATATACATTATTTCGTTGACTTCTTTTAAAAAAATTTTTTTTTAAATATACTTTTTATTTCAGAGAGGGAGAGATAACAACATCAATGATGAGAGAGAATCACCGATCGGCTTCCTCCTGCATGCCCCACACTGGGGATTGAGCCCGAAACCTGGGCATATGCCCTGACCGTGAATCGAACTGTGACCTCCTGGTTCATAGGTCGAAGCTCAACCAACGAGACCCCTTGGCTGGGCCTCATTGAATTCTTAAACGTGCTCTGGATCCCTGAGTTAACAGAGGGACAGTGAGGTGAAGTCACTCAGCTGTTTGGGCAACTCCACCTGGTCTCCCTTTCTGGGAGCTGCGAAGGTCAGATCACCGGGAAGGCAGCCATGAAAAGTACCGGCCCACACAGAACTCAAGGCCTGCAGGAGAGGCGGCGCACCGTGATGGGCGGGTGGAGAAGCCTTCCCGGGGAGAAGTGTTGCTGAGCCGTGGAGACTATGGTACAAAGGCAAGGTGTCCTGACTGGCACTGGTGCCAACCACTTCCGCCACGTGCTCTGGGGATTCGTGTTTGCAAGATTCCCACCTCTCGGAATTCCCATCCCAGAATCCCAAACAGGGAAACCTGCTCCGCCCTCTTGGTATTACTCAAAGCCCCACATTAGCGTTAAAAGAATTTTAATAGCTGCCATCTACAGCCCCTTCTCGGTGCCAACGCTTCATCACCCTGCAAGTTAGGGATTGCAGACATTTTACAAGCAAGGCAACTGAGGCTTAGAGACAGAGTTCAGAGGTCACAGGGCCAGAAATCAACCTCCAGGCCTGACTCCAGAGTCCTGGTTTGCCCTGAGACTCTGAAACTCCCCAGGCTTCCCACACTGCTTTCCACAGCCTGGCTGTGAGGGGTAGAGAAGGCTGGTGTCCTTCCCGCATCACCCTCCCTCCGCTTCTCTCTAACCAGCCCTCTGACCGGGGCTCCGAGCTATGGACTTTCTAGGACCCTCACCCACAGTGTGGGTGTCCCCTCAGCAGGGAGCTGGGTTCCCAAAGCCTCTCTCAACCTGCCGCTCATTTCTCAAAGTCCTCATGGGGGAGATAAAGGCGGAGAGAAAACCGTAGCAGAAAAGGGCATGGATTTCGAAGGCATGTAGACCCGGGTGTGAATCCAGGCTCGGTCACTCACATGCTGTATAACTTGGACAAGTCCTGTCTCTGAGCCTCAGTTTCCAGAGCTGTTAAATGGGAGCCAATACCCCCCACCATGTAGGTTGCTGTGCAACCCAGAACCCCACAAGCCATCCTTCGAGCTTTTCTCTCTTCCCACCCCTCCCCCATCCAATCGGGTACCAAATTCATCCATTTTATCTCCAAAATATATTTCAAAGGTATCCATCTCTCTGTGGCCTATGTCACTCCCCTCATCCAAACCACCATCATCTCCTGCCTGGGCTACCACGGTAGCCAACCTACTGCTCTCCCGATGCCTCCTGGCCCCTTCAATGGTTCTCCATAGTGTAGCCAGAAAGATCCTTATAGGACATGTATTCAATGACGCCACCCCCAGTTACAACTCTCCAATGGCCTCCTTTTGCTCTCAAGGAGACCCCAAATTCCTTTCTGTTACCCACAGAGAGGCCCATGGGAGCTGACCCTGTCTCCCTACCTATTGACCTCTTGCCCTCTGCCTAGGGCTCTCTGCACCCAACCTCATGGCTACTCTGTTCCCTCTGCCGTTAATACTCTTCCCCATCCTAAGCCTGTTAACTCCTGCTTACGCCTCACATCTCTATTCAAAGGCCACTTCTTCGGGGAAGCCTTTCTTGATCTCTCAGACTAGATCAGATTCTCCCACTTATTGATCTCACCTTGTACTTCTCCTTCGTTGCAGCAATCACAGTTACAATTACGTAAGTATTGGTTGAGTCGGTCCTTGGGTGTCTGTCTTCTCAGTCATGGACACACTGTTTTTGCTTCTTCCTCAGAAGAACAGCCTTCTCCCTCCCACCCACCTACACACACACACACACACACACACACACACACATCCCTAATGGCCTCAGAGGTGGGTCCAGATTAAGATACTGATAGAGGAAGGGGGCTGCAGGGACATGGGATGGGGCAGACATCCTCTGTGCCCCATGCAGAATGTCCAGATGAGAATGAAGACCTCGGACAGAGAACGTAGAACCAAGAGACAGAGAGAGAGCAGCTGAACATATGCCTTTGCCTGGAGTCAGTGGTGTCTGAACTTCTTCCCAATAACGATTACCACCACCACACCCCCACCATGTTTTGCTTTGCTTAAGCTGTTTCACCTTGCAAACTACAGAGGAGAGGAGGCCACTACAACCGTTCTGGACTGCAGCTGCGTGGAGGTGACTCTGAGTCTGACTTCTTCGGTGCTGCACCCCAGGCCTAGCTCACAGCTGCTCCGTGACCTCCTGCTGGATGAACAAATGAAATGGACAGTGGACAGCCCAGTGTGGGATCAGAAAGGAGTCGAGATTCCTAAGAAACGCCATGTCCTCTTTCTCGCCCGTCACGTGGGGGCTGCCAACTTGGCCAGAGCAGAGCCTCCCTGATGTCCCGACTCCAGGACCCCTCCCTGGGGAAGCGGGGCCGGCTTCAGTGCCAGCAGGCTCCTCTGGGGCCCCTCCCTCACTTTCTGGAATATTCCAGAGCTGACCCATCACCCAGGTGCATACCCAAGTAGCCAAGGCAACTGTTTACCCTCTGCCCTTAGAAACCACCTCTGGTCTGTGGCAGTGGGCACCCCACACAGCTGTCCTCTGCCCACAGCCAGGCCGAATAAGCAAGGGTGTTTCCTGCTAGGGGTTGGCATGGCCAGGCTGGGTTTCCTACCCCTCCGTGCCATCACCCCCCTCCACTGCTCCCCGTCCACCCAGCTCCTCACAGCCCCAGCAGGCCACACACTCGCCTTCTGGCCTGCCTGGGGGCCAAGGGGAGAGGAAAGAGCACTCACCTCCTTCTGCTCCTCCGACCCACTGCCCACGGCTTCAGCAAACCCCAGGCCGGTGGTGGAGGACCACCCTTGGGCTCTGGAGTCAGAGGCCTGGGCCCAGCTCCCCCTCTCCACGTGCAGCTCTGTGGCCTCTAGCAGAGCACACGTGGCCTCTCTGAGCCTCAGTTTCTCTGTGTGCAACAGGAGGATAGTCCCTGCCACCGCCCCGTGGGCTGTATGACAATGAGACCAGCATCGTGCCTGGCACGTGACTCAACACTGACCGGCTGAGGAGCCCTGGCCAAGGGCTCGGGCGTCGTGAGGGGACACTGAGGGCTTCGCTCCTTACCTGAGGGGACAAGAGGACTCAGCCCTTTCCCGAGGGGACACAGGCCTGGGAGAGCTCTGCCTTGGCCAGTGGTGAGTCCTGCTTTGGGGGCCACCTTCTCTTAGTCACCGATTGGAAGGGAGCCACGGGGTTTGAGCTGATGCTGCATTTATGTAACCAAAACCCCGTATTAACGTGACTGGTGGTTATGTAGCGAGGCTCTGGGAGGTCCGATGGTGGCTTTGGGGTCTGAAGAGCTCCCAAGTTGTCCCTCAACACTGCTGACACCCTGGTGGCCCTAGTCCTGCCGTGTGACTGGGACCTGTCCTGACCTCTTCAGGACCCTTTGGAGCCCCATCACCCCCTCACCACTCTAGACACAGGCCTGCGTCAGCACGCACACCCACCCAATGCCCCAGAGTTCTGCTGTTTCCTAAATATGGGTTCCCCCGACCTGTGAGCACTGGTCTTAAAGTCGGTGGTTGGGGATGTTCCGCTGGCTGTGTGGCCTCGGGCGAGTCACCTCACCTCTCTGAGTGTCAGGACGGGGAAAACATGACCTAACCCCCTGGACACCGTGAGGATTAAACACGGGAACTAAGGAAGTTCTGGACGGGCCAGCAGGCCCTAAATAAATGGTGAACATACGTGGCAAGGAAATGACACATTTACATTCTTCTTCCCACCCCTTCCCTCGCTTGCTTTCTAAGGAGGGCGCAGGCTGGAAGCGGAGGAACCAGGGGAGAAGTCAGGAGAGGGGGAGCCAGGCACAGGCCCGAGCGGCCCTGGGAACACGACTGGGAACAAGACTGAGTTTTGCGGCCCCTCAGCAAGAGCGCCTCTGACGGCTCCAGCCGCAGCCTGTCCCCCGCCCTTCCCCCCTGGGCTCAGTGTGTGGATACCCCAGCCCACACGTGCCAACTCTGTCCGAGGCCACCTCGGCCTAGCGGTGCTCACACCTGCCGTGCAGAATGGCCCAGAGAGGAAGCCCACTGGGACCCTGGCAGCGGGCACCGGCCTCTGGGCCTTCCAGCGTCTGCAGGGTGGTCTCCGGAGCGGATGTGGGTGGGCACATCACCCTGGGAGATGGAGTGCGGGCAAAAGAGGACCAGTCAGGGTCCAGTGTCAAGGCCCAGGGCCTAGGTCTAAGAGCAGTTAGGAAATGACTGAATCCCTGCTCTGGGGACAGAGAGAACAGAAGAATCTAAACCAGTGGTTCTCAACCTTCCTAATGCCGCCACCCTTTAATTCAGTTCCTCATGTTGTGGTGACCCCCAATTTCATTGTTACAAATTGAACATAATTAAAGCATAGTGATTAATCACAAAAACAATATGTAATTATATATGTGGTTTTCTGATGGTCTTAGGCAACCCCTGTGAAAGGGTCATTCGACCCCCAAAGGGGTCGCGACCCACAGGTTGAGAACCGCTGATCTAAACAAAGAATTCTAAGAAAGTAGGATCTGTGGCACAAATGCCTGTGCAAGAATCAGCCTGGCTTCTCTTGGGGGTTCACCTCCTGGCACCCTCAACTGAGCCCCTACACCCCCTCCTGCTGCACAGGCCCCTCCCAAAGCCTTCAAGGAAGGTGTTCAGGGAGCCGCGCCCAAGGCTAAGCACCAGTTACGCCGAGCTCTGTGCCCCCTGGAGGCCCAGGGTCCTGGGCCAGTGTTTCCCAGGGGATGTTTCCCAGTGTTTCCCGACCAGCTGCAGATTCCTGCCCGCCCCACACCCACCCAATCAGGTCCATCCCTGGGGCGGGGCCTCAAGTCAGCACAGTTAACAAGCGCCCTGGGGTTCTGATGTGCCTTGCCGTTTGAGTCCCACTGTTGGAGGGAAGACGCCCCACTCAGGCATCTACTCAGCAAGCTTTTGTTGAGCACCTACTGTGTGCCTGACACCGTTTCAGGCACTGAGGATACATCTGTGAACAGACACAACCCCTGACCTCAGCGCTGACCTGGGGAGAGAGTAAGACAAACAAATCTATGACAAAATAGCTCCGACAGTGGTAAATACTGTTAGGAGACTGAAACAGAGAAGGAGCGGTCAGGGAAGGCCTCTTGGAGGAGGTGGCACCTGAGCTGAGACCTAAAGGATTCAAAGGCAGGTCTGTCTGCGCCCACACCCTGCCCGCTGTGGTGCTGCCTCTCTCGGTCTGGTGGGCCTCCTGATTCTGAGGGGCCAGGAAAAGCGAAAGTGATGGTGGAAAGAAGGCCAGGCTTCCTCCCGCGAGAGAAAAACCCTCGCAGGCTAAGCCTGGAGGGAAGTGGTGATAGAATGCCCGCCACATATAAATAGGCCCGCCGCTCCGGAGTCGCCCTGGAAACCTGCGGTCAATTTGGACTTTGCTTAGGGCCGAGCTCCCTGCCACCAGGAGCCCAAAACGGCTGAACAAACTTCGAGCTTCGCATGGGGCCGCCCCTCGATGAGTTCAAGGCCGGAGCACTTCTCCAAAGTCAAAACCGCAACAGGAAGGCACCAAAGCCTTCTGAGGAGGGCCGGCCTGGCGCAGGGCTCTGGTCAGCCCCCCCGAAGGCCGTCATGGGGGAGGAAGAGGGGAGGCCAGCAACGTCCCCTCGCTCCCAAGTCTCCACCCTGCCCAGGTGCCACTGTGCCTGAAATCCCACCGTGAGGACTGGGGCTGTGGGGTAAGCATCGCCCAGCGTCTCGCTCCTGGAAGAGACCCTACGTGTAGTCCCTGACCTGGGGAGTGGGGAGGAGGGACGCTGTGGTTTAGTTGTGCTGACTCTGTCCCGAATTTTCCTGGAGAGCCCTGACTTCAGGTCATCTGCTCCCATCTCCCAGGGAACCAACTAGCGTCTTGTCGGGAAAGAGGACGGTCCTAGTGGTTATCCAGAGGAAGTGGCCCTGGGCAGGGAGTCTGGAGCCCAGGTTCTTGGTTCTGGCTCCGCCACTTGGCAAGTCTCTCTTCCTGTCCCTGGAAGGGAGGCTTAACAGAGGGGACTGTGGCCTCAATCAAGTGCAGGGGCCCTCGGGCTAATTCTCTTCTCCCACCAGAGGGAGGGAGATGGGCTCCAGAATGGAGGTGGCGGTGGCCCTGGTGAGGAGCTGGGAGGGGAGGGAAGGGCCGTGGGAGGAAGGATGAGGCGTTGGGAAGTGACCTGCTGACTCCCCGGTGCTGCCACCACCTGCTGCCCACTAACCCACTTCACTTCTTGCTCCTTCCTTTGGCCCTTGGGCCCCCAGGGACCTTGACCCAGTTGCCCCAGAGCAGACCTGAGCCCACAATCAACAGGGTGTCAGCCAAAGCCACACCCCAGGGCAAGGCAAGTCTCCTGTGGGATTGAGGAGAGACTTCACCGGAGCTGCTGGGGCCGTCACACTGGACCTCGGCCGGAGAAGTGAGCAGCACAGAGGCCTGGGCACTGTCTGTGCAGAAAGAGCACAGGAGTGGGGTGGACAGGGACCGGGGCTGGAATCTCCGTCGTTCATGCACTGTATGACCTTGGCCCCGCTGAGCCTCATTTGCACCATCTGCAGAATGGGCCTAATGGGCCCGAAGAGCCTATGGGAGACTCCCAAGAAATCATGGACCTGCTCTGCCCACTTCAGTGCCTGGCGCACAGTAGGAGTTTTAGAAAAGAATAATTCCCTTCTCCTAACAAATGTTCATTGAGTTGTGCTTTTGCTCCTAGTCCCAGCATTTAACTCAGTCTAAGCTTCCTCCACAAGAGAAACTGGACTTAGTTCAAAGTTACAATCACCCACATCACCCCCACTCCTGCCACCAAATTTCTGCACATTTGTGAGTGAGGGACTGCCCAGTGCCTGGTACTACCACCATTGGTAGTAAGTACAGTTTATTGCACACCTACCCCATGCATGGTACTTTACACACTTGCACTACCCCCTCACCTTCTCACAGCAGCCCTATAAGCTGAGGGAACGCCCACTCTACAGATTTAAAACCGAGGCTCAAGGGCCACTCAGAGGTGGAAAGGGAGTCAAGCCCAGGACTCACCATGAGGCTACCCTGCCTCCCACAACTGAGGGGAGCCTCTGCGCTCTCAGCACTTCAACAACAGCTGCTGGGGAGACCCCAGAGGAAACAGCAGAGGCCCAAGGGGCTCCCTACCCAACCAACATTTAGCAATTGCCCTAAAACTCAATGTGCCCTACATAAGGCTCCTCCTCCTTTTTTTCAAAATAAGAACTGGGTTTCAAGGTAGACCCTACAGCTGCTCTGAACTCTGGAGGAGCCAGGAGTGGGGCTAGGATGCTGGGAGCACATTTCTAGGGTGATCACTTTTGCCAAGCCCAACATGGACTCATGAGGCCTTCCAAGGGCAAGGTCCCCAGATATGTGAACTTGGGGCCATTTGGAGAAGTCAGCATCTTGGGACCACTGCTGGCAAATTTCCATGACACTTCAGTGCTCTCTGGAAAAGTGCATTTGTGACTATATATATATATATATATATAAATCGATTTCAGAGAGGAAGGAAGAGGGAGAGAGAGATGGAAACAGCAATGATGAGAGAGAATCACTGATCGGCTGCCTCCTGCACACCTCCTCTGGGGATCGAGCCTGCAACTTGGGCATGTGCCCTGACCAGGAATTGAACCGTAACCTCCTGGTTCATAGGTCAACCTTCAACCATTGAGTCACATCGGCTGGGCCAGTTGTGCCTTTTGACTGCGACTCAGTCAACACATTTTTGGGCCCGCTGTGGTGATCAGGGCTCTGTGAGCCTCTCTGGCCCCCTGGACACCCTGGTGGGGCTGGGAGCTGGTCAGGGAAGGCTTCCTGGAGGAGGGAGGGCTGGGCAGGCCCTGTGGACAGAGAGGATTCAGGCAGGCAGAGGGAAGGGCGTGTCTTCTCCAAAGAGGCATCCTGGCACCACAGAGGAGGTTGGTCTTTATGGTCAAGTGACCTGAGTTTGAATCCTTAGATAGAC
Source organism: Myotis lucifugus (assembly GCF_000147115.1). Lineage (NCBI taxonomy): Eukaryota > Metazoa > Chordata > Mammalia > Chiroptera > Vespertilionidae > Myotis > Myotis lucifugus. The sequence continues at coordinate 2,305,216 of NW_005871176.1, read as the reverse complement.
AATTTGAATCCTTGGATGGATGGATGGATGGATGGATGGATAAATCTATGAAAACATAAAAGAAGGGAGGAAGAATGATTTGTTAAACCCCAGGCTGCAGTCTCGTGCTGGCCCATTTCCCCACCGCCGCATCCCCAAACCCATCAGTCGGGATGCATGGGGTTATGTCACAGTAACAGACAACTCCAAACCTCAGTGTCCTAAGCAGCAAAGGTTAATTCTTGTTCTTGTTCACAGCACATGCTTGTGAGTTGGCAGGGGCTCTGCTCCATAATGTCCTCACTCAGGACCCAGGCCACCACCATCTTGCTAGTCGCTGGCTGCTGTCACATGTCATTGGCCAAAGCCACTCACATAGCCACCCCTAAACTCAAGGAGTGGGCAGGGCACTCCTACCACAGATCTGGAACGAGGAGAACCCCGACATTTGTGAACAGCCCTGACGCTGCCATGTGCCCCCACTCCAGCTGCCTGGGAGCACTGTCCCCCTAACCCAGTGATGGCGAACCTTTTGAGCTCGGCGTGTCAGCATTTTGAAAAACCCTAACTTAACTCTGGTGCCGTGTCACATATAGAAATTTTTTGATATTTGCAACCATAGTAAAACAAAGATTTATATTTTTGATATTTATTTTATATATTTAAATGCCATTTAAAAAAGAAAAATCAACCAAAAAAATGAGTTCGCGTGTCACCTCTGACACGCGTGTCATAGGTTCGCCATCACTGCCCTAATCAGTGAGACAGGGATTGGGTTGGAAGAGAAAACAGAGTAAGTGCCCTGGCCCATCTCCTCAACCCAGGGATCCCAGAGGCCTGTTCCTCCTCAGCTCCGGGGCCTGCACTGTGGGTGCTGACTTCAGGATCAGCCATGAGCTCAAGTCTCCCTGTCCTGGTCCTGCCTGAGACAGGCCCTTCCTTCCAACTGTGCCCCCCGGGGCCCAAGGACCAGCACCCTCAGGAGAAATACGGGGCGTCCACAATGAAATGCTCCCTGGAGGTTGTCATTTTCAGAGAGACACTGAGGCTCAGAGAGAGGGAGCGGCTCCCGGGGCCCAGCTTTTGTAAAAGGCAGAGCTGAGTGTCCAGAAGGTCTGTATGCGTCCCTCTGACCCTCACACTGCAGGCAGGCACCTCCAGAATGGGACATGGGGACAAAGGGGATAGCGCTTGCCTTTCCCCTGGCCACAGCTTAACTGCCAAGCTTGACACCCATACCATGGGGGCTACCGGGAACCTTTGGGGCCTCTCCCACTGGGTCAGAGCCCCTTCCCATATGTAGGGGAAGCACTAGGTTTGAAGTCAGGCACGTTCCAGGCCCTGCCCCACCACGTAGGTCCCAGCTGAGTGTCCTTGGGCAAGTCACTTCTCCTCACTGAGCCTCCGTTCCCCAATCTGTGAAATGGGGCCAATGATAACTGCCCTGTGTAGTTCGCTGGGTTCTGGGAAGCTGTGGGACTGTTTCTTCCATCACGTCCTGGCGTGTAGATGTGTACAAGGAGGTGCTTTCATCCCCGTCTCCCCAGCCATCCCATCAGCCCTGGGTCCCCAGAGGCCAGCACGAGTCCTGCACAGAGTAGCGCTTGGGCGATGTTTTGATGAACTGAATTGTTTTGTTCTTGATTCATTTCAGCAGGAACCTGCCAACCAGGGGCCAGCACTGTGAGTGTGTGGGTGACAAAATCCCTCGGTCAGGGAGGAACCCAAATGCATCCACTAAAGATGCAGAAGAACAGGAGCCATGCTCCCTGCGAGATGTCCGTCTGTGTGTCACTCCTGCACTGATTGACAGCCCATGTCGCCCACCAGGCTGTGAGCTCCCTAGATGCAGGGACTCGCTAAATGTCCAAGGACTCAGGACCTGGCACATGGCTGGTCCTCACTGACTATATGTTGACTGAAGGAAGGCTCTTCTGGATCCCAGATCTGTTCCTTCAGGCAGCTCCTTCTCTCTGAGTCTCAGTTTCTCTACCTGTAAAATGGGGAGGTTGGGTAAATAAACTGAGATAACGATGAACTTAGATAACCTTGTTTGCAGAATCCCTGGATCATCACAGGCCAGCAGTGCACGTGGCTGCTATCAAGGCCGTTATCATCACTGCTAAGTGCTCTAGAGACGAGGGAGATCGCTCAGAGATCCCTGGGGGATCCAGACTTGCCCCCATATTTTCTATGAGGAATTCGAGACTCAAAGAAAAGAGAGAGCTCCCCCAGCTCCACCAGAACCTAGGATATTTGACCCTGGGAGAGAGCGTTTCCTGAGTGTCTGCAGTGTGAGCGTCTACAGTGCCAGGAGTGACGCCTCCCTTACCTCTCAGTGTGTCATCCCCACCTGACAGGTGAGGAACTGAGGCTCCCAGAGGTCGTGAGACTTGCCTGACATCCACAGCCAGTGAGCGAAGGAGCACCTCCCGCCCCTGCCCAGGGCCTCAGCCTCAGACCTCAGTCCCCGCTCCACCCCCAGGAGGCTGGGATCTGAGCAGCGCCCTGGCCACCCTCGGCTGCTCCCGGAAGTGCCCCGTGTCTGCACCTTGATCTCCACGCCCACGATGCCAGGAAACCCCAGCAGGGCGGCCGAGCCGAGGGGTATTTATAGCGGACATGTAGAAAACTGCCACCCCCATCTGTTTACCCAACAACGCTCCTCTAGCTGGACACTCTCAACCCCGCCAGCCACAGACAGACCCTCACCGCCGCCTCATCTATTTTTTCCTCCCCACTTAATTTTGCATCATTCCAGCTTCCAAAATAAACTTCTCCAAACCAGCCGGACTCATTCTGGCCCAGAATCCTTAACGGAGAGCCCCCTACAGCCCCAGCCCCAGCCCCCACTTTAGCCCATAGGGCAGAGCCACCAAACCCGACCCCGCCCCTCGGCTGCCTTTGGCCTTGATTTAGCAGCAGCTGCTCCTGCCCCGGCGGCTCCTGACACTCCAGGGCCGGGATGTCTGTATCTGTGGGGATGCCGGCGGGGCATCTGTGTGCATGGTTCCTGGCTGGAGGCCGAGGGTACTGCCCCCCTAACTGATCCCTCACACATACACGTACATATATGCAGACAGACACACATACACACACACACACACACAGCATCCCACAAGCTTCGTCTCCTTCGGGGCATTCCTGACATGTTAGGTGGCCTCCTCCTCCTGCTCTTGTCCTGGCCCCTGCTGACTACTTCCAGCTTCATCCTAGGACCCGCCCGCCACTCTGAACTTCTTCCTTCCTCAGACAGGCCATGCCATCGCACCTCCAGGCCTGGAACACTCACTTGGTCTCTCATCACTTGCCAAGCCAACCTGACCAACCCTGCAGGCCTGAACTTCCATATCACTTCTGCCAGGAAGTCTCCCCTGACTCGCCAGGAAGTCCTGCCAGCATTTTCCACCTCCAAGGCCACTCCCAGGGCAGAATGGAGTCCCCATAATTCCCCGTGGGCTCCTCAGCCCAGCCCCGGGCCGCGCACACACAGGCAAACCAGCTCTCTCATCCCCGCGAGAAAGCACTCCTTCACCTCAGGATCTGAGAGTCGTCTATTCATCTCCCTGTGGCAGAAACCAGGGACATCTCGACCATTCCAGGCTCACAATTCCAACTTTGTGTTTGCTCTCTTGAGTTGTGGGTTTTTCAGGCTAACAACTCAAAAGACCATTTATTTCTTTTGAGTTTTTTGCAAGTGAGAATAGCAAAGAAACTAATGCTTGTCAAGTATATCTGTTCTCATTTAAAAGAAAGGGACTCATGGGCCCATTTTTTGGATGAAGAAACTGAGGCTTAGAGAATTGTACATCATTTATTCATCCAGCACTGCGTATGTGCCAGGCACACAGTAGCACCAGGAACACAGCAGTGAGCAAAACGGGCATGATCCCCCCCCCCTTCCTGGAGATCATAACCCATGGGAAGAAACACATTACAGATCATTTTACAAATAACTACTTAATAAACATTTTGATGAAGTTGACAGGGCTTTCAAGGAAAAGTCCAGGGGGCTGAGAGAGAATATGGAACCAGAAGCCCAAGGAAGCCTTCTGGGACGTGGCAGGTAAGCTGCCTCTGACGAGAATTAGCCCAGTAAAGGGCGGGTTGAGGGGCATCCCCGGCCCATAAATAGCATGTGCAAAGGCCTGGAAGGGAGATGGAGGGGAGATGGAAGAGAGAAGGAAAACAGGTAGAGAGAAGATGAAGGGGAGATGAGAGGGAGACGGAAGGGAGGTGGAGGGACACCGTAGATGGTTTTCTGAAAGCCATACAGCCAGTGAAGGACATGCCTGGCTCAGGTTTCAAGGCTAGCTGACCTCAGGGCCTTTGCAGTGCCTCTCCAATATGAGGGCAGTTACTGCTGAACGAAAACAGCCCTGGTAGCTGCCTCCATTATTGCCTCATGTCCAGAAAATTGGTTTTCAGACATAAGCAATACAAACAGATTAACATCACTCAGTCTACTTGGGAATGTCTAAGAAAATTAACTCCTCTCCTAAAACATCTTAGCAACCCACTTTTGTAAAGGTTCTAATAAAAACAAGTCAAGAAAATACATATTCAAGGGCTATTTAGCGCCTACGCCGTAATCCTTAGCTGTCGATTAAATTCCCTGTGACCATGAACTTAACAGAATGCCCCTTCTCATTGATCTTGAATATTTCTTTACAGGTCAGACCTTTTTTTCTGAGGCTCCGGGGTTACACGTGTCCGAGGCCTTGTGGGTCATGTGAATTACCTTTGAGAAAAAGTCAAGTTCACGCTGCCCATCCCCAAGTTCCTTCAGGCCAATGCGCTGCTATCGAGTGCTGCCAGGGGCAGCGGATGGGTCTCACAGGGCCCTCCCCACCTGAGGATTTGGTTACCCAGACTGAGACCTAAGAGCAGCTTCACTGCAGACTCAGATTCAAACTTCTAGCACCAGGCATAGCACTAAGGAGGCGGTCACGTTCCCCAGGCGCCTCTTTGCTTCCCGGAGGAACCGGCATCTCTTCTACATCAAGCCATTCTCAAGGTTCAGGCAGAATGCTCAGCACAGAAGTGTTTCACCACAGCTCCCTGACTCTGGAAGGACAGCACAAGCTCCCAACTGAGTCTGTGAGTCTTCTCACAAAGGAGCAGAGAAGAGGATGAAGGTGCGGAGGAATCAGCTTCCAGGATTTGATCCAGAGGGGGAAAGTGGGCAAGGACAGGCATCCCGTTGGGGACCAGAACCCAGACATGACGCTGGGTTGAGGGACAAGACCACAGACCTGCCAGCCAGGGTGCACCGGGGGTGCCAGGACAGTGGGCAAAGGTGAATGTTCTCTTCCCTGGCCCGTGAGGACCCCCATCCTTCAGGTGCGTGGAGAAGGTATGCACAACTCCTTTTGGGGCTGGGGGCAGGAGATTAGAACCACTTCTGGGGGAAGTGATTAGCACTTCAAGTGCAGGATTTAGAATCCTAGAATCACAGGATATTCATGGTTGCTTTTTCTCCTCGGCACTAGAAGAGACTTGAGAGAAGGGAAGTTAAGAGATTCCAGGGTTCCGGGTAGAGAAAATGGGCTGCACCTAAAGCAGGAAAGACTGCAGCTAGACATGAGGTGGAACTGCCTGACCATCCAACTGAGAGTACCCTGGAATGAACTCCTGAAGGCAATTCTTCAGCCCTGAGACCGGAATGTAGACAGACCTGCCCAGACGGGTGAGGCCCAATCAGAAGGACCCAGCCTTCCTGACTCTGAAACCCCTCCTTCGTAGCAGAAGATTCTATAATGGGTGTGCTTGTAGCATATGTTGATGATAACATAACAAAAGCTACCATAAATCTAAAAATGCTTTTCAATAACTCTGCATTTCATTCATCACAGATCATCTTACCAGCATTGGGAAATTAACTGTCCAACCCAGCACTATCTAAGAAGTCTTCTGGCACCCTCCAAAAAAACAACAAAATAAAAATTGAATCTGAATCTATTCAGACTTTAGAGACAGGAAATACGGGAACAGAGGAACACTTTAACTAATAGCACAAACAGCCAACGCAGAATGGGGATCCTCTATAGATCAACCCCCCTGGTGTCTGCAATGATCAAGGGCATAAGAAAGCCGCAGGTGAGGGAGAGAGGGGCATGCCCTAGGGCAGCGGTTCTCAACCTGTGGGTCGCGACCCCTTTGGCGGTTGAACGACCCTTTCACAGGGGTCGCCTAAGACCATCCTGCATATCAGATATTTACATGACGATTCATAACAGTAGCAAAATTACAATTATGAAGTAGCAACAAAAATAATTTTATGGTTGGGTCACAACATGAGGAACTGTATTTAAAGGGCCAGAAGGTTGAGAACCACTGCCCTACGGTCAGAGATATTAAGAGACATAACAACCAAATGCCATAGGTGGACCTTGTTTGAGTCCTGATTAGACAAACAACCTGTAAACACACATTTTTTTTAAACCATTGGGGACATTTGATTAGAATGTTAGCATTAATCTCATTAGATGAGATAACAGCAAGATGATTATGTAAGAAAATTTCTGCCTTTTAGACAGTGGTGGGGAAGTTTAACAACTAGTTCCCTGGGATGGGATTTGGAGGGGAGCCCTGGTTTGTCGCGTTTGCTGATTTCCGTGGTGTCAATACTCCCACCATGACCGATTTCAAGCTACCAACATGACGTCCCTGGCATCAGAATTAAAAAGAAATGAGCACAGTCAGCTCTTAGCAGCCGGAACCGGCTGGCTCCCGCACACCACTGGTTTCAGAGATCAACACTGGAGTACGTGTGGGTGACAGGAGATACCTGGAATGTGTTTTGAAATAAACCAGTAAAGAAAAAGAGAAACAACAACAAAAAAAAGAGTAGATGAAGCAAATGGGACAGAATATTGATAATTGCAGAGTCTGGGTGATGTGTAGGGGGGGGTTATTATACTACTACTTTCTTCTATTGTGTACATTTGAACATTTTGATAATAAAAAATTCAAAGCAATGATCAATTTATTTGAACATAGGTGGGAGAGCTTTATTCCAAGGATTCCAGGTGTACGTATTGATTCTGGGTCCCTACCCTCACTCCACAACCCCCTGGGGAACCACAGGCATTGACATCACCTGCCTAAACCCATCAATCAGCCCATCAACAGGTCATAACCAGGGTTTCTCCATGGACCCTACGCTTGGCTTACGGTGGAAAGAGAATCCCAAAAGTGACAAGTGACAGGGGTGCTGGCTGTACCGCCTGCTGACATTGTGAGCTTGGGCAACTTATCCCAAATCTCTGAGCCTCTACTTCCTCATTCACAAAATAAAGTACAGTATTAATAATTTATGATGAGGACAAAATTCGATATGTGGGCAGAGCAGCTGATGCGGTCCCTGGCACAGAGGATGCTCGGGAAATACTGGCTCTGCTGGGGGCGCAGGGACATGAGTGAGCTGTTAAAGATGTATGGAGGTCGCTCCTCTTTGCCCAAGAATGTGGGTGCCCTGTTGCCAAATCTCCCCATTTTTTAAGAGGAACCGGGGATCCAGCTTCTTATGTGGATCTCCCAGTCTTGAAATGTTGTCAACAAATTCATATATTTAAAAACATTGGGCGGGCCAAGCAAAACACACCTGCCATATGTGGGCCATGATGGCAGGGGGAACCCTCTGCTGTTTAGGTCCTTGAACTGTGCGTGTAAAGGCTTAAGAATGTCCTAGACCCCAAGCCCTCATTTCTCCACCTCAAAAGTCGGGGAAGTTGGACTGGAAATCCCAGTCGCCTGCTGCCCCAGACGATCCCTTCCTGGGCACCTCTGAGGTTGGGCTGGAGACACGTCCACACGTGGCTCTAGACCTGCTTGCCGAGAGCTAGCGATCATTTAGACGCCCTGCATGTGATTCTTTCTGATTGAAAATGGCGTGGCTCGATGGTTGGGCGTCGACCTATGAACCAGGAGGTCACGCAGGTTCGATTCCCATTCGGGGCACAGGCCCCAGTTTCAGGCTCAATCCCCAGGGTGGAGTGTGCAGGAGGCAGCTGATCAATGATTCTCTCATCATTGATGTTTCTATCTCTTCCTCTCCGAAATCAATATAAAAAAAATTTTTTTCCAAATATGGCCAGTTTTCCCTGCCTTGATAAATTTTCAGTATTACGAATAAGAAAGGTCTCACTTCAAAAGTGAGACACTCAGAAAATTAAGAAATTGTTTCCTTCAACCAAGGACTAGGAATGAGCAAGATGTGTTCAGACTCCATTATGTGAGGGGCACCCATGCTCTGGGAACAGAGAGGGGTACAGAGAAGAGAGTGCCCACCTCAGGCCTTGGGGACTTGCAGTCACTTCCAGAGGAGCCTAGAGAAACCCAGGATCTTCTCCTTCTGGACCCAGACATTAGACCAGCGGTTCTCAACCTTCCCAATGCCGCGACCCTTTAATACAGTTCCTCATGTTGTGGTGACCCCCAACCATAAAATTATTTTCGTTGCTACTTCATAACTGTAATTTTGCTACTGTTATGAATCGTCATGTAAATATCTGATATGCAGGGTGTATTTCCATTGTTACAAATTGAACATAATTAAAGCATAGTGATTAATCACAAAAACAATATGTCATTATATATGTGTTTTCCGATGGTCGTAGGCGACCCCTGTGAAAGGGTCGTTTGACTCCCAAAGGGGTCGCGACCCACAGGTTGAGAACCGCTGCATTAGACTCTTGTCTACTGAACAGTATAGTGGGTGATGCCTCACCCAGACCTCCTCCTTCCCAGCCCTGGCTGTGCCGCTGACTAGCTGTGTGACTGTGGGCAATCCGTTATACCTCCCTGTGCCTCAGTTTCTCCATAAGGAAAATGGAGATACTGACAGTGGTGCCTGTGTTATAGATCTCCAAGCACTTTAGCACAGCCTGGGCTTCGGCCCCTTAAATAACAGCAGAATCTACCTCCCGGGGCCGTGGCCAGGATTAAATGACTTAATATAAGCAAAGCGCCTGGAACCGTGGCTGGCACAGGGGAGCACTAGGCACCCATTTGTCATTATGCCGTGCGATTACATATAAAAGAGCTGTTGACAATTGAACTTTTTAATTAATTTGCACTTGTATCTTCACAATTAAACTGTCCCTGAAAGTTAGAAGGACATTTCCTCAAAGAGACTTTCACATTAAGACTTTCCACTGACTCAGACCACAGGGCTCCTCCTCCTCCTCCTTATCACGATCAGGGTGGGCCTCTCTGGCCCTGAGCCTCAGTTCCCGCCCGCCCTCGCTGGCTCCGCTCACTCCAGCTCCCAGGGCTCAGACCCACCGCTTCCTGTGTGTCTCCCAGCCGCCCCTGGAGAAGCTGAGGCAGGTAACGTTGTCCTCAGCTGATGGATACAGACACTGGGTGTCCAGCAGCTCCCCAAAAGTCGGGGGGCACGTGCTGTGGGAGAGAGGGTCAAGCCCAAACACCTGAGCCCCAGGCACAGGGCCGCAGGGGGGCCAAGGACATGGCTCCGGAGTCTGGGGTCCACCACCTTCCTTGGGCAAGTCTTTCGCTTCCTTTTCTCATCCGTAAATGGGGGGAATAACCGTACCTTCTTCCAGGATGTGTTGCGAGTCGTGAATGAGGGGCAGCATGTACAGCACTTAGAACACCGCCTGGCGTCCTCGTTTGCCAGGCACAGTCCTGCTTCGTGCCTGATGGCCCAGCACGCTTAGAAATGTCCTGGTTTGGGAGGAAATTATATGGCCACCCTAAAATAGCTGCCTATTGCCATTTAAATCATTATCAGTATTATTATTATTATCTGCCATACCACAGAGAGATGCCAGGATGCAAATACATTGGCTCAAAACAGTTCAGTAATTTAGTACCACCCTTCAGTGAGAGTGACCCCTGCCCTGGGACCCCGCAGTCTGGCCCTCCTCCAGCTAAGCTCTCATCACAGGAAAACACCGTGAGGCCGAAGGGATGTGCCCACCTGGAGCCTATGCCCCCTCCTGCAGACCACACTCTGGGTACCCAGGACCCTGGGATTGCCTGCCCAGATGGCCAGGACCTGGACGGGTCTTTTCCACAGAGACCTGAAGATTCATCCCCTGAGGGCAGGCTGCGCCACGAGGACGCTCAGCCCTGGGCAGCCCTCGGGGGCAGGTGCGGTGTAGACAGAGCTAGCATGCGCAAGCTGAGTTGTCCACATGTGTGTGCATAGGCCCCTTGCAGAGCAGGACGAAGGCAGAACGGGGGAGGGGAGGGGGTTGGAGGGGGGGAGGCCTCTTCTCCCGGCTCCACTATTCTCCAGCGCAGGGTCCGAGGAGTCTGGGAATGCCACACTCAGAGCTGGTCTTCCAGGTTGTTATGAAAGTGTGCTTGTCAAGGGAGGAGAATAGAACATATTTTATTTCACATTTTGTTAGCTTGATTTATAACTTGCAAATATTTAGACATATGGTATGTGAGCCTCCATCTGTGCTCTTGCTCAGCCCCACAAATCCCTGCCACCTTCTGCCCACTCTCAACACCAAGTGTTTACTGAGCCCCTCCTCTGTGCTGAGCCCAGGGACTCCAGGAGCAGAGAGCACCCTCCCAGCACCCAAACATAACCATCCACAAGGGATCAAACCGCATGCTCCTAAAACAGTGAGGAGCCCCTGGCTAGCGGGGAGGGCGTAGGCCTGGCTTACGGCTCTGTCCCCAAGCCCTAGTGAGGTGAGGCACCTCCATGCCCCTCTCTCGGCCTGAGTTTCTCCATTTAGACAAGAGGTCCCTCCAGGTCTGAGCAGCTGTAGGACTCAGCGGGAGGCAAGGTGAGGAGGGACACAGAATCAGATCAGGGACCTGGTCATAGGTTACCTGAGGCTGGGCAAATGACTCTTACCAGTTATTATGGTGTGGAATTGAACACTCCACACGATCAGGCACAAGCGGTAGCCCATTCCATTTCAATCATTCATTCCACAAACATTGCAGCCACCTACTCTGTGCCAGGCGCTGAGCTAGGGGCCGAATCTGTTGGACTGGGAAGGGTAAATAAAACAAGCGTCCCGAAAGCAAAAACGCAAAGCATGACCTGATGAGTGCTAAAAGCAATAATAATAAAATTTAAAAAGACCTTCCTTACGCTCCTTCCGCCCTCACAGCCCCTGGGTCTAATGTTTATTTCTTGGATGAGAAAACGGAGGCCCAGAGAGGTAAGGGACTTGCTCAAGACCCTGTTGCTTAGGGCGCGCCCAGCTCCTAGGCTAGCCAGAGGCCAGGTTTCGGATTCCCGCAGTCTCGGGCCACTGTCCCAAGCTGCCCGAAGCCGGGGAGGCCCCGTCCAGCTCCCGGAAGGCTGAGGGAGGTGAGCGCCAGGGAGGGGCTGGGCCGGAGGACGCGCTGGCCCGGAGACAAGGAGGGGCCTGGCTGGGGGAGGCCCGGAGACCCCGAACTTTCGGGTGCGCGGCCGGAGCGCATGCAGCTGGGTGCGTGCGAGTGGCAGCAGCGCTCCGGTCCGGCCGCTACGATCGGGCCGGGGTCGGGCTCCGAGGCGCCGCCGGGGGGGGCAAGGCGGGGCGGCGAGGGCGGCCCTGCAGTGCCCGCCGCGACGGGCTGGGGGAGCTGTGCCCGCCTGTCCCCAAGGCCCGGGCGGGGACCGGGCAGCTGGGTCGCCGCGCCTCTAAGCGGGCGGGCTGGGCGGCGCGCAGCCAGGCGTGCCTGGAGAGGCTCGGGCC
>NW_005871176.1:2276307-2292891 GCF_000147115.1 Myotis lucifugus | reverse complement strand
CGTCCCGGCCGCCCTCCGGGCAACCCTCCTGCCCGCTCAGCTCCCCAGCCCAGAGGCGACCAGGGGTGGCGGCAGCGGCGTCCGCACCCATAGGCGGCTTGGCGTGGGGCGCCGGAGAGCGCGAGGGGTGCGAGCGCGGGGCGGACCCCGGGATGGGGTTGTCGGGCGCGGGGTGCCGCCCGGGCCGAGCTGACAGGTCCCGGAGGAAGTCCATCACCGGGAAGGACTCCGGGTCCTCGTAGCAGGTTAATCCTGAGACGTCCAGGATCGAGCTCCGCGCGCCGCGCTGCGGGCTGGGCTGGAGGCGTGCAGAGACCTGTTCCCGCTTGGGGGGCGGGAGCCGGGGAGAGACGGAGCGAAGGGACCAGGACACAGGGCCTCCGAGAGCCCGTGGCCGGCGCTGGCCAGCCTTGGTCCTCCCCGGGGCAGGAAGAAACAACGTGGAGCCCGTAAGGACGACAACAGCCCCCCACTTCTCGGTGTCTGGCCTGGTGACGGCTGGTGTCTGTCCTCTTGCGGAGGCCTGACTCCCTGTGAAGGGACAGAGGTGCGGGGTGTCTAAGGGATGAGCCTGGCTGAGTGAGTCCACAGGGAAGCAAGAGGACCCCGACTCCTCCACCCCGTCAGTGACTACTCCCCAGGCTCCAGGCTTAACCCTGGCCCAGAGCGCTGCCCCATCTTCTGTGGGCAGCCGGTGGGGAGCCGGGCTCCAATATTGATCTGAAAAGCATGAGGTGGGAAGGGGGTTAGCCAACAGTGTAGCTGGGGTTTCCATGGAGACGGCGGGAGAGGAAAAAATTCTCTCTGCATCAAGACCAGAGAACAAATATCTCCCGTGAAATTGCCCCCAGTGTGCAGTGGCTGTTGCTATGAGGTCATTGCGGCCAGTCCGGGCCCTGCAGGCGGGAAGAGAGCGTTCGTTGGGGTCCGAGCCACCCAGGGCTTGGGGGACGGAGGTGATGTGGAATTCTCCCAGCTGTTGGGAGCGAGGACGCTGAGGCCGTCTGAAGTGGCTGCAGAGCTTTTGTTTTTCTTGGAGCTTTAATTTGATTAACACTTCAGGGGTAGTGGCACAGTGTACAGAAACCATGTCCTCCCGCTGCCCCCCTGCAGGCCAGCCCCCTGAGTGGGTCTGAATCACAGAGCTGAGGTGGGGAGCCGACTTGGACTTGGGGGAGCCTGGGGTCCCTGGAGCTGACTCTTGAAAGCACTGGTTCCGAGCTGGGGCTCCACAGTGAGCGTGTGCATCAGGAAGAGTGAGGACGGGGTCTGACCGCCCAGCATAGTCACGAAAGGGCAGAGAGAGAAGTGGTGATTCCAGGGTCTGACCCAGGCCTTCGGGGGAAAGAATGACATCCACCGTGGAAAGTCCTTGAAGAGCATCTAGTGTTTGGGCTCAGTTTACAGATGAGAAAACTGAGGCACCAGGAGCTAGGAACTGAACCCAGGTGCTCTGACTCCAGGCAGTGACACAGCCCCTTCTCTGGAGCCGTTCCAGGGTTGAACCAGTGTGTCCCAGGTGGTGTCACATCAAAGCCCAAAATCCCGGCCCCAGCTTTGGGTCACGCAAACCATGGGGAATTCCAACAGCTCAGTTCTGGTGCTGGCGCCGTGGGGGGCGGGGTGAGGAGGGCGGCCTGGGAGGGAGAAGCAAGGTTGGCAAACCTGTTCTCTGCGACAGTGATGGGTTCAGGTTGCCACGGGAGCGGTCTCTGGATGACCCCGCTCACGCCTGCTCCACCCTGGGCTTCGGGCCTCGGGCCAAGGGTCTCTGCTCAACCCCAGGCAGAAGGAGCGGGGGCTCCCCAGGACCCGAACCCCACCAGAGAGGCTGTGATGGAGAAGAGATCTCTGGGCACATCCAAGACTGGGTCATTTGCCTTGAATTTATCACCCTCCATCCCTGGACTTCTAGGAGCTTGGGGTCTAGGGAGAAAGACAAGATACAGGCAAAACCAGGAATGGGTGGGGCAGTGTATGTGCTGGCCGAGGAAAGGGTTACGTGAGAGCCAGAGCAGTCACGAAGTGGGGCACTTGGCCGGGAGGTTAGAATCGTGACAATAAGAATAATAATTACAGTAGCTCCCACTGTTCTCTCTCAACCCTGAAACACCTGAATCCCATTTCACAGATGAGACAATTGGGGATCACGGAGGTAACTGCCCAGAGTCACCTAGCTCCTCGACAGCAGAAGGAGCTGATACAAAAGCTGCTTCTAGAAGGAAAAGCTTCAGGCAGGCAGGCATGGTGGCTGGCACCGTCCTTCAAGTGTGAGCCACGCCGGAGGTGGCTCTCAGAGGGGCAAGGCTTGGCTGGCCACCCCGCTCCTGGTACCTGGAGTCGGGCGTCAGTCCCGGGGCGGCTGGCTGGCCGGTGCAGGAGCCGGTGCTGTGTGTTGTCTCCGAAGGCCTGGCAGGGAGGCCAGGTGTCCCGCTGCGTGCAGCTGTCGGACAGGAGGAAGCCTGGAGCGGGGAGGCTCCGCAGCCTGCGGCCTGGGCAAGCCCGGAGAAGCTGGAAGCTGTTGATGAGGCTTGTGTCTGGCACCCGGAGTGAGCTGACAGCTTGTGGCAGCTCCCACCACTGAGGGAGGGAGGGATGGACGGACGGATGAAAACAGTCCCTCGGTGGATGGCCTGGACTCTGCCACAGACTTGGGCTCAGAAGTGTCTTTAAATGTTCCCCCCGAGCAACAGGGCTGTGCTGGGAGTTGGGACACCGGGGTTCCAGTCCCAGCTCCGGGGGCCTTGGATGGGTCTCTTCCATCCTCTGGGCTGCAGTCCTCAGCAGAGGACTGAACCCCACGTGGAAGTACTGGGAAGAGTCAGAGAACAGACGAGCTGAGGTTTCACTATGGTGGATTTACTGGGGGAAGCAGTGGTGCACTGAGCCGGGGCCCTAGCAGAGACCTGCGAGGCGAGGGCAGGGAGCCCGTGCTGCACTCAGAGTCCAGCAGAGTGGCTCAGAACTGGGTCTCTGAGACGACAGGTAGCCCACAGTTCCATCCCGGTTCTGCCACTGACCAGCTGAGTGACCTTGGACAGCTTACTCCACCTCTCTGAGCCTCAGGTTCCTCATCTGCACAGTGGCACCACGCTTGGGGGTTTGTGAGGCAAGAGCGAGGCCACGCACGCAGCATCTGAGCACTGCGCCAGGCACACCAAAGGCAATGGCCTGGCTGCTGCTGGAAGCTGAGGGCTGCTGTCAGTGAGATGGGAGTCGTGTCCCTGTTTACAGGGACAATGGAGACAGCAGGCCTTCAGGCTACTGCTCCCAAGCCCTGTTTACCCCAGACTATTCTGTCCGGGTCCTGTGACGTTACACAGGACACTGCGGTGGGAGTTCAGGCTGCCACCGGCCTGTTCTTCGACCAGGGCCCCTGCAAGAGCTTCAGAGAGTGAGGGAGGCCCAGCCTGGCTCACAGGCAAGTCCTGCTGGCCGGAGGAGTTGTGGCTGAGACAGGCGTTCGGTGCCGCCGGGGGAGGCATCACGTGGCTCCACTGGATCTGACTCCCCACAGGTGCGCACCTCCCAGCCAAGCTCCGTGCATCTGCTTGCCCGGCGGGCTATGTGATTCCCTTGGCCATGGGCAGAGTGAGGCCTGGCACTCCGGGCGCAGCTCGCTGGGCCAGGTGTGCCCAGAACCAGCCCGGGTGTCAGTGCCAGCCCCACAGGTAAAGGTGTGGCCTGTCTCCCCCGAGTCTCCCTCGGGAAAGGATACCTCTCTCCCTTCTAAAGAGTAAAAACCCGTCCCCTTGGAGCGCCTCTTAAAGCAGCGGTTCTCAACCTGTGGGTCACGAGCCCTTTGGCGGTCGAACGACCCTTTCACAGGGGTCGCCTAAGACCATCCTGCATATCAGATATTTACATTACGATTCGTAACAGTAGCAACATTACAGTTGTGAAGTAGCAACGAAAATAATTTTATGGTTGGGTCACAACATGAGGAACTGTATTTAAAGGGCCAGAAGGTTGAGAACCACTGTCTTAAGGGCTCTGGGCATTGAGTCGCCATCACTAACACGCCCACAGCCCTTTACAGCTGACACTAGGATTTCTCAAGTCACCCCGTTGATATTTAGGACCTGTCCTGTGCATTGTAGGATATTCAGTGGCATCCCCGGCCTCTACCCACTCAGAAGCCGGGAGGAACCCCTCAGATGACAGCCAAAAATGTCTCCAGACCTTGCCCACTGTCCCCAGCAGAGCACGATCACTCCTGGTTGAGAATCAGGGGTTGACAAAGCACTTTCACACGCGTGACCCTAGTGGGATCACATCACCTCTTCCCCTGCCCTGTTCAGCGGAAGGAGACTGTATTCTTTTCAGTCCCACTTCGGAGGCCAGAGGAGCAGTGACTTCCCCAAGGACATTCTGAAAGTCAGAAGCAGGACTTCAACTTGACTGACTCTCACATGTTCAGACCTCCTGGTCTTTCATCCCCTGCCTCTATCCCCACAACTATTCTGTATCATCTACAGCTACCACCCGGCAGTGTGGCTGCTGCTCCTGCGAGGTTATAAACATCTGGGGGCCTAGGTGTGGCCTAAGCACCGCCGGGCACCCTCGGGGTGCCTGACACGCGTCTGACGTGCCGTCGGGGCTCGGTCAACATGTGATGGGTAAAGGAAAGAAGGGCTTGTTCCCTCCGGAGCGCTTTCAGTTGTGGTCAGATGGTGCCCTGTCTTCAGAGACCTCGAGAAGCAGGGAGGTTCCGCTCCACTGGCCTGAGCCTCCGGTGATGCTAAGATGTGCCAAAGTGGGTGTCAGGAAGTGTGGCTGTCACCCAGCAGATCTGCTGCTCTGGCCTCAGCTCCCAAGCTAGGGCACGCCCCTCGGCGCCAGGCTAGCGCGGCCTCCCCCTCGCCCTCCACGGCAGGGCCCCGGGACCAGGCTCTGCCCCTGGGGTTTGCTCAGGCGGCAGTCACAACCCAGCTGTCTGCTATGGCTTGACTTTCTTCCCTCAACCCTGGATTAGCAATTGAGCAACTCAGCAAGCATCTGACAAGACGGTGCTCCCCAAACCTGTTGAAACTCGCCCAACTCGGGCCCCGTGGGTGCGTTTGGAAAGCTGAGCATTTGCACCAAGCCTCCTCTTCTCGTTCCTCCCTCTGGGAAGAAAGGCTTGGCCTGAGCCAACCTGGCACAGAGCTGGCCAGGGAACCACCAATGAGGGTGACAGCTGCGCACCCCTGGCCCCTCCAGTCACCCCCACCCCAAACACGCCTGCGAGAGCCTCCGCTGCTTTGCTCGGCAAACTCCGCTGGAAGGCCACGCTGCGACCCGGGGTTGCTGTCCAGATTTCCACAGGAGTTGCCAGGTTTTTATCTCTGAGTCCTGAACTGCCTCTTCTGTGATTCAGCCAAACCCAGGAGAAGGCTCGCTCCCTGCCGTGACCCCACCAGCTCCCCTTCCCCATCCGAACCCCTCTCCACCTCCCCCCATCTCCTGGAAAACTTGAAATGGATCTTTAAGAGTTCCCTGGCCAAGTCAGAACCCCCGCAGTGGAGGGGACCTGGTCTGAGAAGAGGGGGGAGGGGGTGGGAAGAGGGAGGGATGTGTCCGGGGAGGGAAGAGCCTCCTGACAGCTCGCAGCTCAGGAGGGAGCGGTGCAGAGGCCCATTAGAAGCAGCAGGAAATTGCTGATGAGACCAGAGGGGCCTCTTTTCTGCTGTGATTCTGAATGGTCCTTTCAGACCCTATTTCTCTCTCTGCTCACACGTCCCATCACACAGGACCGGGTCCCAGGAACTCTGCCTGGGATCTGGAGACCGCTGGGCATTCCTCTTGATCAAGGATGCCCCTGGTGCTGGCACCCCAGGCAGAGAGGACAGAATCGCAGCCATCGGAGTGAGCGGGGCTCTCGGGAATGGTCCGCTCAGCTCCTCCCCAGACACTGAGCCTCTACGCAGGGGAGGGCCTGCTGTGCCCCATTCCCTCACGCAAGCACTAATTTGTCAAGACCCACTCCATCCACCCATCGGGCTCTGTGCGTGGCGCTTGGGGTCACACAGCACATTAGTGGTAGCGCTGGAACTCCATCCCAGGTCTCCTGCCTTCCCAGGACCTTCCCTGCAGCGGATGAAAGCAGCCCCGCAGCCCCACACCCTGGCCAGTCACCACCTCCGCTCATGATGGTCCAGCGGTAGCAGGTGGTGAGCAACGGGAGCAAGAAAGGAACCAAGGTTTTCCCATCTGCCCATTGGGCTGGGGGTACGGGTTTGGCCACAGGGTCTCCCAGGATTGGGCCTTTAGAAGGGATCCATCAAGGCCAAGGGAACTCACTAGAAACCTGGAGCCGCCAGGGTACGAGCCTCACTCCAGGAGGCCGGTGCTGGACAGCTCAGCTGGCGTTTCACCCATCCCCGCTCCCCACCCCCAGGCTCCCTCGGAGGAACCAGGGAGGACAGATCAACGGGTCAGTGGCTACAAGGGCGAGGAAGGCACTCCGGACAAGGGCTGGGCAGGTCTTTGCGAGGGAGAAGCTCTCTGCTGGCAAATTAGGAGCCAAGCAAGGTCAGCAAGTGCCCTCAGTTTGACACCCACTCGCCGCCCCCAAACACCCCTGCCCCAGGGAGAGAAGGAAAATTCGTACCTTCTGGCACAGCCCTGGGGTCATCCAGGCTCAAGTCTGAGTGGCCACTTCCTAGCCCTGAGTCAGCCACCAGCTCCCCTGGGAAAA
Organism: Myotis lucifugus; assembly: GCF_000147115.1. Taxonomy (NCBI): domain Eukaryota; kingdom Metazoa; phylum Chordata; class Mammalia; order Chiroptera; family Vespertilionidae; genus Myotis; species Myotis lucifugus. The sequence goes on along the minus strand of NW_005871176.1, from coordinate 2,286,212 downwards.
AAATACTGTGAGAGGGAAATGGGGGAGTGGGGCCATCTCTCAAACAGGAAGTGGGGGGCCACAGAGCCCTCAGGAATGAAATGTGAGGAGCAGGGACACCAGGTTAATGGGAGTAATGGAAACTGGGAAGCCAACAGACAGGAAATGGGGGTGCTGAATCTGCTGGGGATGGGAGAAAAGGGAGCTAGGAATCCCAGGAGACAGGAAGGGGGGGCAGTGCCCTGAGCTACAGGAGTGGGGACTTGCACTCCAAAGAAGGCCGTCATCTCCCCGCAACTGAGGACGTGCGCTCGGAGCCAAGAGAACTGGGCCTGGGCGCTGAGGACGCTGGTTATGCTAAAATGGGCAGCACCCACGGCCCCACGACCGCTAGGAGTCCTCCAAGGCCCGCCCTCCTCACTGGCTGCCCCTCCAGGGGTTTCAGGCCAGCGGCAGCAACTTCTTTCGTGGCCCCACAAGCTGCAGAGACCACAGTCCCAGATGCTGTCCAGGCAGCCACGCAGCCACGCACCCACCGAGACATCTCCCTCCCCGGGACCCTCACTCCTGAGCAGCCCCGCGCCTTCGCTGTGGGCGCTGGAAAGGCTCGTCAGTGGAAGATGGAGCCACGCCCTCCAGTCACTGGTGCCAAACCATCCTGCCTTTGGACCTGGGCCACCTCTGGACCCCGATCGGCTGGCCCAGGCTTAGGAGCCAGAGTGACCTATTTTCAAGTCCTGCCTGACCACCCCTGACTGGCTGCATGGCCTTGAACACCTGTCTCTGAGCCTCAGTTTCCTAATCTGTAAAATGGAGGGGATAATACCCCCCTGGACACCCCTACCTGGATGCAGTAAGGATACATGAAAGCACGTGACTATTGCTTGAAGAGCACAAGTGACAGGGACCTCAGGTGCCTCTCTTCCCGTCATCTAATCCTACAAACCGTTTCCAAATGCCCTGGGCACACCTGAGCTTGTCCTCCTCACCCAGTGTCCCCAGCTCCTAACAGCACCATTGCCCCCATCCCATCGCTCATACTCCCGGGCCCTGAGGATCCATCTGATGGCCCAGAAACACCGGGAAAACAGGTTCCTCAACTCTACATGCTCCGTCTGGAGTTTCTGTCCAGAGTCTGCAGTTGGGACCGAGGCTGAAGCGACCCACTATTCCCGATGGGCGTGTGTCTTCCCCTAAGTATGTTCAGCTGAAAATAAAGTGTCAGGAACCCAGGACTAAGAGAGCTGATGGCGCCAAGCAAAGGAGACCAATGAGCAGAACAGGTTTCCTTTGCTGGAGGGTCCAGCAGGGGCTCCAGCTATGAAGAGGCTTTGAGATGGAGGTGATGATGATCGATGATAGTAAACATTCTAATGATGATGATAATATAATCATGCTGCCAACAGGGGAAGAGTGCCTGCTATGTGAACACTTAGTTCATTTGAGCCTCCCGAGATAAGCACTACTATTCTCCCATTCTGTAGATGAACACACTGAGGCTCGGCGGTGTTCACTAGCTTGCCTCCAGTATCGCAGAGATGGGATTTGACCCAGTCTGGCCATCTCCCTTGCACAATGTGCCACACTGCCTACCACGCTGTGGGAGAAGGGTGTCGGGGACGGGGGCGCCATCGGGGAGAGGCCAGCGGGATGCTAAGACCATGGGTACAGAAACGCTCAAAGCTCTGAACAGTTGGGGGTGTGGTGCGTGGGGATCACAGTTCTGGACGGGCTCCGTGTCACTGTTGCTTTCATCGGCCCACGTCTCCCAAGGTGGCTCGCTGTTCAACAAGCACGCTGCTTCCCTCGGGCTCCCCTCCCTCCCACTTGGCCCTCCTCCTCGCCGGTGCTGGTGTTGCAGGCAGGACCGCTCCTGAGGAGGCTCTAAATGTGGCCCAAGCAGGCAGGGAGGCCAGAGGGAGGGGGCAGAGAGGCCTGGGCCAGCGTCCCAGCCCCCGCCTGGACACCCGCAGGGCCAGGACCCATGACACTGATCTGCTTGGCCTCCCAAACGCCCCAGCTATTTCCCGTCTCCTCTCCTCTGGACGCGCCGAGTCAGAGCCGGGGAGGAGTCCGAGAGGTGCGGGTTTTGCTCCAGGAATGTGTATATATTTTTTAAAAAGCAAGCAAACCTGGAAAAGCTTGGGACAAGCCCAGCTAATTTTAGTTTCTAATGAAAACAGCAGGTGGCCGAGAGGATCTGATCTCCCTGGCAGGGCCAGGGCCCTCCAGCCTTGCAGGCTGCAGGCACGGGCCCGGGCGCGGGGAGGGCCTCCTGGGAGGAGCCTGAAGGACCTGCAGCCCCTGTTTGAGAAGATGGGGCACGAGCTGGCTGGCAGCAGCCGCCGGGGCAGCCTGGGATGGTGGGGTAACCTGATCGATGGCACGGCTGTGGCTAGAGTCCTGGGTGGCCGGGGCAGCAGGTGGCAAATTGCTAAGCCTGTACTCAGCAGTGGCAGGAAGAAGCCTAAACTGGGGCAATGCGGCTAGGACCGGAGCAGAAGCTGGGATGGTCAAGGCTCTCCGCAGGCCGCCCAGCCCAGCGGCAGCCAAGACTGATCATGCCCAGGCTCTCTGTCTCCCCCAGAAATGGCTTGTGCAGTCGACATTTGAGCCCAGCCCAGCTCCAGGGTCAGCAAGTGGCATGGGTGTCTCTGGGGGAAAGGTTGAGCCACCTTAAGGTGCACAGAGGGGTTTCCTGAGGTCCCCAGGACCAGGTGGGCCCCTCAGGGTCTCCAGGCCCTCGGCAAACTGAAAGGCAAAAGCTGCCTCCCTTGCGGTCCCTCAGCCCCACACACTCCATTCGTCCCTCCCCTGAGTCCTCTGCCAGGAGGTGAGCAGGGGGACCTGGTCAGGACAGAGCCCTCTGTGCAGCTGCATGTTTTTACTCAACGCTTTCTGTGTGCTGCACCCTGTGCTAGGCGCTGAGGAGAGCCCAGGCCGGACATGACACTGAGGGTGGCTTCACCCCCTGCAGCTGTCAACGGGGCAGACCCACCACCAGGGGATGGGGAACAGAGAGGTCCCAGGCAGAGCTGGGTTTGTATTCCAAACGTTGCCATTCGCTAGCTGTGTGACTTAGAGTGAGTCACCACCCCTCTTCGGGCCTCAGTTTGCTCATCTGTAAAATGAAGCCAGACACCCTAAGGATACCCAGAACCAGCAACAAATGCAGGGGATGGCGGTGATGCCCAGGGTCCTAACTCTCTCCACCTCATTTCCAGCTCCTGCACCCAGTGCTTCCCAGGCAAGACCCTGGGCTCTGGGAGAGCCTGGGTGGGGGTGGGAGTGGGGTGGGGGTGGGGCTGTGCCTCCTGTGGCATGGAAGGGGACAGCTGCTGGGCCAGATAAAGGCAGGGGTGGTGGGCATTGGTGCCAGCCACGGGGGCAGGGACACTCCTCAACGGAAGAGGTTTCTCAGCTTCTTCCTGGAAGCTGTCCCAGTGACTCACAGCCCTGGCAGCCCAGCAGCTCACCCCTAAATCCCCACTACTGTTATTTCAGCCCATCTCCCCTTGAGGAGCCCTGAGCCTAGGGGAGGGGGTAGGAGGCCTCTCCGGTCCCTCTCACGTCTCGTTCAGAACTTCCATCTGTCAGGAGGCCTTCGAGGCTTGGAACCCCCATCCCAGTTCGTAGAAGGAGAGCTGCTGGCTCTGGCAGTGGGAATGGCCACACAGACACACCGGCTTAGTGTACCCACAGGGAGACAGCCTTCGAGAGGGGCGGGGACTTGCCCAAGGTCACACGGGGGGTGGGGGGGTGGCTCAGCCAGGCCTCCCTATCCTGCTCCCCCTGCCCAGACAACCCCTGGCCTTGAACCTCCCTTCACCAGAAGCCAGGACCCAGCAGTCCAACCTGGCCCCTGGCTCCATGCAGGGGGAGCACAGGTGGAGATGGGGACAGGCCAACTCTGGTCCCCCATGTCACCGAGGACATAGGGACCCCCACGCTTCTCCAAGAGGCCAGCCCTGGGTCTGAGCAGGAAAGGATCCAACTGGAGGCCCAACTTCTTGTCCCCTCACCCCTGGCCTCCCAAACCTGGACCTGGCCCACAGCCAGTAGCCGGGCTCTTGGCGCCCCCTGCAGGCCAAGAGTGCCAGGTGGACTAGCTGCATAGGGGACCCCTTCCCTCAGCTGGCAGAGGCAGGGGGCCACGCAGGCCCCGCACTGAGGAGCCAAGTGGTCCCCTCGCCTTCCAGATGCATCCTCTCCCTGCCCCTCAGCCATCTTCCCGCCCTGTGTCCTCAGAGACTCAGCTTCTGCCAGGACACTGCCAGTCTGTGCATCCGCCAGGCAGGACCTGGTAGAGAGGACGGGGAGGCCCTGAGGTTGGACCGCCTCAGCCGAGACCACCCACCTCCCTCTCGCCCGTGCTGCCAGGGCAGGGAGAGGTCCTCACAGTCACTGCGCACCCACAGTGCGCCCAGCTCAGAACCAGATGCAGCAGCCACGTCAAATCACATTAGCTTCTCCCAGCAGCCCTCTGGGACAGGAACCGTTATCTCCACTTCTAGATAAAAAGCCAGACTCAGGCAGGCCCCACAGCCAGGGGCTGATGCTGCAGAGAGGAGGCAAGTGGGTCCTAGAGCCACATCTCCCTCCGGCTGCGAAGGAAGCACCCCAGTGGCTACCCAGGAGCTTCCCCTAAAGTGCTCTGCAGGCCAGTGCCAGCCTGGCCTCACAGCTGCTCCTGGGAACGTGTGAAAAGCCCAGATGCCCACCTGGAGTGGGGCCCAGGCACCTGCGCTTTCAGCAAACCCACAAATGTTTCGATGCACAGCCAGGTTTGAAAACCATCACCCTGGTCCAACCCACATGCCTGACAAATAGAATCCAGCTGCCGCTCGCACACCTCCAGGATGGGGAGCGCGGCGACAGGCAGCGCTGACCGCACCTTGGCTGTCATCCTCAGGGTGAACGAGCCCAGCTCCCAGCAGCTTCTGCCGCTGCTGTCGGTTCTAGTCCTTGAGCCACAATGTCTCCACCAACGGCTTTGAAATCAGGCAAAACCAGGTTCGAGTCCCGGCTCCACCTCTCACTACCTGTGATTTTGCGCACAAGGCGAATTGCTTGACCTGTCTGTGCCCCAGTGTCCTCCTCTCTGAAATGAGAGCTTGTTGTCCGGCTGAGAGGCTAGATGCAATAATGTAAGTAAAGTACTTAGCCCCCTCACGAGTGCCATAAAAGTTCACTTTTTTTTTTTGCCATGGCCAGCATGCACAGTGGTTAGAGCGTCGGCCCACACACCAGAGGGTCTCGGGTTCGATGCCCAGTCAAGGACACATACCTGGCTTGCAGGCTCAGAGGCAAGCAATGGATGTATCCCTGTAACATCAATGTTACACTCTTTCTTTCTCTCTCTCTCTCTCTCTCTCTCTCTCTCTCTCTCCCTCTCCCTCTCCCTCTCCCTCACCTTCCCTTCCATTTTTCTCTAAAAATCAATGGAAAAAATATCCTCAGGAGAGGATATTTAACATACAAAATAATTTCCTTTTTTTTTTTTTTGGTATAGCAAAGATGGAGATTTATTGAAGAACAAGTACAGACTCCCACGTAGGAAGGGGGAAGAGTCCCCTCACTCTTTTATTATCATCATCATAAAAATTTCCCATATTTTAACAGGGCTTTCTGTGTACTTTTCTATGTGGTCACCATTCAACAGTTCACTCCTTCATTCAGCAAATGGTTGTTGAGTTCCTGCCCCGTTGCCTCAGGTTCGCGTCAGACCATCTTCCACGTACAAGATCCCTTTTGCCTCTGACAACAGTTCTTGGCTTAGCCAGGATCCGTGGTATCTTCCCCGCATTACAGATGGGGAAAATGAATCCCCAAAATGGTCACCTTCCCCTCTTAAATCTTCTTTGGACAAGAAACTTGCAGCTTCCCTTGTAGGATGCAACAGCATCTTCACCTCCACCCCAGCAAGCTCCCCCGACCGGGTTTGCTGGCCAAGGGTTCCCCGTAGAGGTGGTGGCGAGAGGACACTGTCTCTCTTGCTCTGAGCCCCAGGTCCGTGTGGCTGAGGCTGAGCGTACAGCCAGGGTCTGCACTTCTTCCTGGGAGGCCGTGGGAAGGCTCCTTTCCCTCTCTGTGCTCACCTATGAAATGAGGGGTCTGAACCAGACCCCCTGTCTGGGCATGTTCCTTAAGGCTGTGGTTCTCTGTGCTCTGCTGCTCCCCCAAGAACCCAACAGGCACCCCAGGCCGCCCTGCCTGGGAGGTGAGAAGATGGACCTCTCACTGAGCAGGTGGGAAAGGGAGGCAGGGAGAGGAGAGGGGGCTTTCCAGAGTCACCACCAGCTCTCCTCCCATCATTAGACTGCCACTTGTACACCTACTATGTGGCAGGGACACCTGGGGTGGGGGGTGGGCTGAAGGGCAGCAGTTATAGCACAAGTCATGCGGACATCCATACCTGGGCTCCAATCAGGTCCATCCTACAAATCAGGTGACCTTGAGCCAGTCACTTTGCCTCTGAAACATAACCGACACTTAGTAGGTGCTCAGTGAATGCACTCCTCCTTCCCTTGAGAGAGGGATCACCTCTTCCTCACAGGGCCTTTTCCCTTCCTCGTGAGCATGTTTGTGTCTTGCTCCCGGCCCCCTTGCTTCCTGGTCAAGATCATAAAGTGTCTGCATTAGATGAGACAGAGCCTTCCTAGGCCCCTCAGGAGGAGGGCGGGCAAGAGGAAGGCCGTGGAGTTGGAAGGAGCTTGAGGCTCGGCTCCGGCACTTGCTGTCTATGTCACCTTGGGCACATCACCCTCTTGGCCTGCGTTCCGGCCACCCCCACCCTGCCTGCCTTCACTGCCCACCCCACGTGCTGCAGCACAGATGCTGGTCTCCATCTGGTGGGCCCTGCATGTGGCTGGCAGTGAGGGTCTTGGCTGCAGCCAGAAGGTGGGGTCCGTGGGACAGAGAGACACCAGAGCAGACAGTGACTCCCAGCTAGCAGGCATCTCAGCAGGAAGGGGTGGGGGCCCAGGGGCTGGGACCACCCCGGTCCCATGGGGGCTCGGCCTGCTTTGCCCAACTGGAGGCGGAGGCCTTGTCGTGGGAGACAGCACTTCCCGCCTCCGGCCCCAAGAGCTGGGCCAGAGGGCCTGTCACTGGATCCAGACAGAAGCGAGCAGCCAGGCCCCGGGGTGGGAGAAGTCGGCTCCCAGAGACCTGGGCTGGGCATGGCCTCGTCCTGGGAGTGGACGGGGCAGGGGGAAGGGAAGCTCTGCATCACATTCCACCCCCACCACCCTCTCCCCAGGTACCTGGCCAAGCTGTCCTCGGTGGGGAGCATCTTGGAGGAGGAGACGTGCGAGAAGTTCAAGGGCCTGATCCAGCGGCAGGTGCAGATGTGCAAGCGGAACCTGGAGGTGATGGACTCGGTGCGCCGCGGCGCCCAGCTTGCCATCGAGGAGTGCCAGTACCAGTTCCGGAACCGGCGCTGGAACTGCTCCACGCTCGACTCCCTGCCCGTCTTCGGCAAGGTGGTGACGCAAGGTGAGGGAGGGGCTCGCGGGGGTGCTGGGGGCAGCACGGGGTGTGGGCCCTCCGCCGGGGGACCCCGGGAGAGATGGCCGTTTCTTTGGGTGGGGAACGATACACCCGCCGGTGGCCGGACTAGCCAGTCACTTGTCAAGCAAAAAACAGCGCCCTGCTGCAGCGAGGGCATAGGGTGCCCGATGAAGGTGTGATCCACGTGGGGAGGCGGGGCGGAGGGGGGGGAGGACGTCAGAGGAGGCGGCTGTTCTTCATGCTGGGTGGGCGGCATCCTCAGTGTGCAGCGCCTGCGGCCCTGGAGCTGCCATCCCGGGTGACAAAGGAAGAAAGCGAGGCTCAGAGAGGCCCCTCAGAGGGTGAACAGCAGAATCAGAATTCAGACCTGGGCTCCCGACCCCCAGCCCTTGGCACTCAGCCTCTCGTAGGCAAGCCCCTCTCACTCACCTGAACCTCTGACCACCCACACTGAGAGCCTCGCCGTGCCGGCCCTGAGACCCAGGGATAAACAGGGTCAGCGCCGGCCCTCCTCGGCTCTCCGTCCAGTCAGCCGCAGCTCAGTAGGGCGGTGGCTTGCACACCGATAGCGCTAACTGGGGACCAGACGCTGTTGGAAGTGTTTTAACTCACCTGGCCCTTGGTTACAAAAGAGGCCTCCGTGTTACAGAAGAAGAAACGGAGGCACGCAGAGGCTCCGTAACTTGCCCAAAGTCGCAGAACTAGGAAGACTCAGGCCCCAAAATCCTGCTCCTGGGTGTCGCTCGTACCCACATGAGAAAACACTGGGATGGAGGGGACACAGGAGTGGGAGCGCAGGGTGCACCCCTCCCCTGGCCAGGGCTGGGCTCAGAGAAAGCATTCCCAGAGGTGAGCCCCCCGCGGAGACCAGGAATAGGAGAGGGCATTGAGCCAAGGGCCGTGGGCCGCGGCAGAGGGAACGTCCCCGGCAACTAACTGGAAGGCTCCCTGAGAGGCCAGCGGGTCAGGCTCTGCCCTCGAGGAAGTGCCGTGAACCAGCTGCCTCTCCTCTACTTCCTGAGCGTGAAACTGACACTCCGGAGCCTCCCGCAGCCCATGGGGCCCTGTGACGTGCTCGGGCAGCAGGAAGGCGTTGCCTGGGCCAACCTTTGTCTTGGCACCTGTGGGCTGCTGGGCTTGTGGCAAACCGTGTGGATGTTGTTGGAAACCAACTGTGATAGAAATTTGGAAGCCATTCTCCTGGGAGCTGGCAGAGGCCAAACGGGCACGGTCGTGCTTGGCATGGCTGGACACTGCTGCCCAGAGAAGCTGAGATCCAGGGAGCGGAGGATTTCCCGGGACGACGGTGCCACTGCTGAGGGCCGGGGCTGCCTGAGTGATGAGGCCCAGATACGAGGCTCAAATAACAGACCCTGAGCATGGGGAGCCCCTCTGGCCCAGCAGGTGCTTGCTGTCTGGGGTGGACTGGCGGGTAGATCAGCAGGTGTCAGGCCCTTTCAGACCCCAGGCCTTTGCACATGCTGTGCCCTCTACCCCCACACGCAGCCCCTTTCTCCACCAACTCAGGAGGTCCCTCCCCCCCCAGGCGTCCCAGCTCCGCAAGCAGGTGGTTGCTTTTCCCTCTTGGCCCTGAAACTCTTTGTTCACGCTTGGATTTTCCCTTTTTTTAAAAAATAATTTTTTGTTTTGAAATAATGTCAAACTTACAGGAAAGTTGCAAAAACAGGACAAAGAATTTTTAACCCATTTGCCTTTATCAGCTTCTCTCTCTCTCTCTCTCTCTCTCTCTCTCTCTCTCTCTCCACCTCTCTCTCCCTCTCTCACTCTCAAAACACACACGCACACTTTTGTTTAAACCATTGGTGTTCACCCGCTTTCATGACACCTTGTAGCCTGTACCGTGAGCCTGTCTCCCCACCCCGCGCCCCGTCCCTAAGCCTCCAGCTCTTCCAAGGCCAGGGTGGTACCCAGCACATGGCCGAGCCTGGATGCAGCAGACAGTCCAGGGGGGTCTCCCAATGACAGGACGCGGGTCAGGGCAGGGACTGGAAGGGGCAGAGGAAGGCAGGCATGGGTCAGTGCTGGCCTGCAGCCGGGAGAGACCCCATTCCTCGCCTGTGCTTGTGACAGGAGCTAAGGCTCAGCACGTCTGGGAAGACACTGAGAACCGACCGGGCGTGGCTGGGACCTGCTCCGGATTACAGCTGGAGCGTCCAGTCCCCTCCGGGCTGAGGCAGGGCACCCTCCCGCCAGGCCCCGCACCCCAGGCAGTCGTGTCTGCGGGAGTCTATCTTCCTTTCCTTCCATCTCCTCACTTTTGTATCTTTCATTTTCTTCCTGAGTAAAATTCCTCTTGGAAACGCCTTCGTGTGGCTCCACAAGAGGAGGGACTTGTCCATCCCGAGGGCTCAGGCTGAGGACCTTGAGCAGTGACTTCACTCCTCTGAGCCCGG
>NW_005871176.1:2271897-2273522 GCF_000147115.1 Myotis lucifugus | reverse complement strand
CAGCCCCGGTGCTTCGCATGGGCCTAGCTCACCGCAGGTGGTCAGTAACCGTGTGGCCAGGCAGCAGCAGGAAGGAAGGGTCTCTGCCCTAAGGAAGCCTTTAGCCCAAAGGCAAAGACATGGTCAGCTGACTGGCCTCCAGCGTGTGCGTGCCCCACCGACATTTGTTTGCAAATGAATGAAGTGGCACTAATCACCCAACAATAAGCCTCGCAATAGCTACTGTGTCTTGAGCACTTACTATGTGCCAGGGACTAGACCAAGCACGGTCCCTACTTTACCGGATTAGATTTCCAGAACCAGCTGACGAGGTCAGTGCTGTTAACAGCCCCATTCTATGGGCAGAGAGCTGACGGCTCACATGGGGGGGGGGGGGCAGCGCCAGGACTCCATCTCAGGCCTGCTTGGCAAGCGCCCTGCTCTTTCCCCTCCCCACCCTGTCTCCAAGCAGCTATGAGGGGCCCGCTCTGTGCCCAGCCCTGTGCTGGGGGCTGGGGGCTGGAGGCTGGAGGAAAAGTATGAGGAACAGCCTGGTCCCAGGAGCTTCGAGTCTGGCTGCAGAGGCCAGATAAACGCACAGGACCCTTAGCAGATAAAAGTCTGCGACCCCATCCTGATGGCGAGGCACAGGCCAGGGAGCGCAATGCCTGCCGGGGGAGGAAGTGCGGGAGGAGTGCAGGGTCTGGCCTGTGGGCAGCAGGATGTCCCATGTTCCCATTGGGGAAGGAGGCTCAGAGAGGGAGGTCACACCACCAGTCAGGGTCTCCACACGGCTTGGCCCAGCCCCGAGGCCTCTCCCCTTCCCCCTGTCCTACATCACCTCTTGAATCCAAAGAGGCTTCCTGGAGGTGATAGAATCAGGACTCAGCACAGGTTGATCTCAAGAAAAAGTGAGTTTTTGCCAATAGGAGAGCAAAGGAGCCTGGCCGGTGTTGCTCAGTGGTTGAACGTTGACCTATAAACCAGGAGGTCACAGTTTGATTCCTGGTCAGGGCACATGCCCAGGTTTACAGGCTTACTCCCCAGGTGGGGGTAGGGGGAAGGCAGCCAATCAATGATTCTCTCTCATTGTTGATGTTTCTATCTCTCTCCCTCTCCCTTCCTCTCTCAAATCAATATATATATATATTTTTTTTTTTTTTAATAAAGAGAGACCAGAAAACTGGAAAGGCAGGCTGGAGCAGGGATGAGGAGAGAATGGAGAATAATGTCTTTCTCAGAGACCAGGGCCTGTCCTGCCCACCTCCCAGGACCCCCACTGAGTCTGCTTTGGGAACTTGTGTGTTATGCTGGGAATGGCACTTCCACCAGGACACCGCCTGGTGCCAGGGGATCACCATGCCCAAGGTTCCTTTCCAGACCAACTCAGCCTCGTCTGTTCTCCTCCAATACTCCTTCCTGCCAGGATGCACTTCCTTTTGACACTGGGAGAGACTTCGCAGGGGATGTGCTCGGAAGAGCACAGGTCTTTGTTCCAAATTCCCCTCCTGGGCCCACGGAACTGGGTGGGGGGAACCCCAAAACAGGCCACTGAAGCCTTGGCTTTTTTTCTCCCAGAAAAGGAGAGGTTGGTTTGCTAAGGTTTTTTGTAAGCCGGAATGAGGAGGGGGCAAAGGCCCCGGGTG
>NW_005871176.1:2268577-2270295 GCF_000147115.1 Myotis lucifugus | reverse complement strand
ACCAACCAACATGATCCTGCTATTAACCTCGATTAACTTGGAGAGGATTCCATCTCGGGCTGTCGAGGCCCCCGTGGCCCCAGCCAAGGCCCCTGATGCCAGCCCCAAACGGCCAGGGCAGGGCAGAGGGTGGGCAGTGGAGAACGGTGGTGGGCAGTATCCCCAGTGCAGGGGCTGAACCGGGAACAGGGCATCCTGAGCCACCAGGGCCTGAGCTGCCCCCACCCCAGCTCCGCTTTTTCTGCTGCCCGTCCACAGACACGGGCACAGAGGAGGTGATTGTTTCTGTCTGACCACGGCGACTGCTCCCCAGGGCAGCCGAGAGCGCAGGCCTGGGTGTCGCAGAGGTAATTGCCAACCACGGGGCCAAAACCTGCCCCCTCCACTCCTGCGGACACAGACGCTCCAGCAAGAGACAGAAGGACAGTCACGGGCACACAGAGGCCCTCACAGGGCCCAGGAGAGGAGCTGGGCCTGTCTGGTCACCCTCCCGGCCAGCCATGCACACACGCACCACACTTGCACTACACACACACAGGCACACTCCCTCCCACCACCCACACCCCAGAAAGAGGCTCCACAGAAGCTACACCCCCGAGGCACAGTTCCTAGGAGGATAAAAACACCCATTCAGGCAGGGGGCGAGGGCAGGCACCAAAATAGAACCGCTGAGAAGTCCTGGGCGGAAGGGAAAGACAGGCCCAGAGGCGGACGGACTGCGTCTGAGTCCTGCTCCTATCACTTCCTCGCTGGGTGCTAGGGCCAAATCACTTCCCCTTCCCAAACCTGCACTGTGCCATCTGTGAAATGGGCACAGATAAAGGGCCCAGTGGTAGAGGGCCCGACCTCAGTAGCAGTGGTCCAGGCGAAGAGGAGGGGCCACTGTGATTACAATTTACTCTTAGAGATAGGAGGCAAGAGGAACTCAGGGATGAGCGCAGCCTGAGCAGGAAGGGCCGGGGCAGGACCCTGGGGCAGGGGACCCCTCAGAGCTGGGAAATAGGCGCTAGAAGAACTCGGGTTTTAGAGGAAGCCCGACGGGCTGGCAGTCCAGCCTGCCACGTCACAGCCCTGTCGTCTGGGTAAGTCAGTTCTCGGCTCTGAGCCTCTCTGTCGGAGACGACGTGAACACCACTAGCCTTCTGGGGGGGTTGAGGACAGTAACCCCACAGAAGCTAACAGCGATGACGCCGTGTGACCAGGGACGAGTTGACTGATCTCTGTGGGCTGGGGATCACGGCAGTGCTGACCTCACGGGCGCTGTGAGGATGACACGCTCAGCACACGTCAGGATCTGGCATGCAGCCTGTGTACTCAGCATCGCGTGGGGAGAATGATGGCCAGCAGTGTCGCTCCCGGCCCGTGGGAGGTAGATCTCTCCAGGGGCCTCCGGCGTTCAGGTCCCGAATACCCTCCACCTCTGAAAAGGAGGGGGTGGGGAGGAGCCCCGGGACCCAGCTGCCCTCCCTCTGCCGCCCACAGGGACTCGGGAGGCGGCCTTCGTGTACGCCATCTCTTCAGCAGGTGTGGCCTTCGCGGTGACGCGGGCGTGCAGCAGTGGGGAGCTGGAAAAGTGCGGCTGTGACCGGACAGTACACGGGGTCAGCCCCCAGGGTAAGTGCGGGAGGTGGGGAGGCGTGAGTGGGAGAGCAGAGGCCTGGCCATCACTCATCTGTGGCCTTCTGCCCCATGCCCAGGCTTCCAGTGGTCAGGATGCT
>NW_005871176.1:2224860-2265174 GCF_000147115.1 Myotis lucifugus | reverse complement strand
ACCCAAGCTTGCAATCAGACAAGACGGGGAATGGAATTCCCTTCACTATATGCAACCTTGGCCAACTCACTGTCCCTCTCTGGGACTCATTTTTTCATCATAATATAGTGCTACTTCCCCTTGCCCCAGTTCCAAACGGGGCTAAATAATAATAGAACCTATTTTATCGGGGATGATAAATAAAATGACACATGTAAATGGCAGCTATTATTATAAGTATTAGTATTATCCCCTTTACAGGAGTGTGGGAGGCGGTTAAAATCGCTCTAAGATTGAGGGGGCCAGAAAGGGGATAGAACGAGGAAAGCAGAGACAGTGGGGAATTGGGTAAGAGTTGAAGGCAGGTACCTCAAGGCTGTGGTCCTCCTTTGGCCTCATCCCAGAAATCAGAAGCAGACAGATGTCTCAGGGCAGAGATCCTAGGCTGGGAACAGAGACAGAGAATCCCAGGGTGGGATTCCCAGGCAGCAGAAAGCAAGGCAATGGCAAAGCTGCCCCTGGCACCAAGAGGAGAAGCTGAACCAAGGTCCAATGGGCAAGAGGCAGGGCTCGGACAGGGAGCAGGGGAAAGGAGGGCCCAGTCAGAAGTGGAGTGGGAGTCAGAGCTGTGGGAAGCATAGGCAGTGGGGCCAGGCTCCGCCTGTAAAGACGGACGGCTTTCAGAACTGCCAGGTGGGGTGGGTCAGCTCAGAGGCTGTGTGCAGATCCATCTTTGACAGCTGCCCTCAGAGCTCAGGGCTGAGGTCTGGGTGATAAAGCAGACCTCCTTCTCAGCCCTTTCCTGGCAGCCAGTGGTCCAAGGGAAGTCTGGGAAGACCCAAGGCCAGGTTCAAGGTGGATCTTGGGCCAAGGAAGGGCCAGAGATCATAGCAAGGGTGTAAAAAGAAGTATAGGGTCTAGGCAACTGAGAGGAGCTAAGACAGGCTGAGAAATGGAGTGAGGAAGAAGCAGAGGGTGGGAGCACAGACACGGGAACAGAGGGAGAGAAAGGCATGAGAAGGGAGGAAGGCACTGAGGAGCCGGAGGGCATCTGGGCAAAAGAGCCCAGCAGCTTCCTAGTAAGAGGAGAAAGTGCTGAGCTTCAGGAGAAGGCATCTGACTCAAGAAGGGGGGTATGAGGGGATGTCTAAGGGATGTGGGGGAGGGAGGAGTGTGGCCGGGCCCAGGCGATGACTTCATAAGCATCTCCCCCCACTCCTTCCTGAGCCGCCAGCCCTAGTGACCCCCTGCCCGCATCTCAAGGGTCTAGGCCAAGCAGGCGCTGACAGGGGAGAAAGGGGCCCTCCTGGGCCAGGCCCCCTAGCCTGGCATAGTGCCTGCTGGGAAGGAGGGGCCTAGAGGCCCAGCCCTTGTCAGCATCCCGGCCGGCACTTCGGAGGCAATTAGCAGCCCAGCTGAGCTAATCCCCCGCCTGGCGAGGCCAACACAAACAGGCCCAGGCCGGGTGCACACTCGCCTGCCTGTTTGCTGAGGGGCCCGGTGGTCCGCCAAGAACAACACCAATAACCCGGGGCCTTCTCTGGGTTAAGAGGAGGACCGAGGCTTGCTGAAGAGCTGACCATGCCCGACAGGCATACTCTGGCCAGGCGCCCTGACTGCCCCAGAAAGGCAGCCACTGTTCCCAAGCCTTGGGCCAGCCAGGAAGAGGAAGCTGGACACAAGGAGCCATATACTCTAACTCAGTACCCACCCCTACCCCCACCCATGCCACCTGTGAGGGAGAAGGGCCAACTCAGGCTTGTGTTGCCTTGACCAGCCCAATAACTGAGGCCAGAAGGGCCTGAGCCCTCTGGTCAGAACCCAAGGATTACAGGCTTCATGCTGGACCTGGGAGCCCAGAGGCAATTCAGACCTGGACCCTGCCCTCAAGGGGTTCACGGTCCAGCAAGGGAACAGACCACGTACAACCGTGGAGCAGGGCCAGACTCTACTCCCATCAGCAACTACCTGTCCCCCTAGGATGGTGGAACCCCCACAACCGAGAAGGCAAAAGGGGCCCAGCAGAAGAAACAGAGGCCCATAGATAGATAAATGGAGATATGGCACCAAGAGGGCAGGAGGGGATCAGAACAAACTTTGGCACAGACCAGTAACTCCTTTGCACAACCCAGCAACCACCGGG
This sequence comes from Myotis lucifugus, assembly GCF_000147115.1. NCBI lineage: Eukaryota > Metazoa > Chordata > Mammalia > Chiroptera > Vespertilionidae > Myotis > Myotis lucifugus. The sequence goes on along the minus strand of NW_005871176.1, from coordinate 2,263,052 downwards.
AGAGCAGACAAGGCCCTACTCCTGCACCCCGACTTCTTCATTCCAGCCCAATTCCACCTTCCTCAGCCCTTGACCAGGGAGCATCCTCTCTCTGAGATAAACCCTCTATCTGCAACATGGTTCCTCACCTACGTAGGTGCCTGGACTTTGCTGCAACATCAGAAACTACAGCCTCCTTGGAGCTTCTACTGGGGAAAGCGATACGGCCTCCCTGAATGGGCCAGGCCCCTCGGGAAACGGCGCTGATCATTGATATGCAGCACCACTACCACTTACTGAGCACCTATCAACAGAGGGCCAGGCCCACACCAAATACCACCACCCGCATTATCCCACTTCAGATTCACAAGCAAATGATGGGACATGAATATATCCTGTTGGATAAACCCACTGAGAGGCAGGTGTATGGCTTATCCCCACTTTACAGATAAGGAGACCAAGGCTCGCGGCAGAGACTTGCCTATGGTGGCAGGTGTATGTGTCACTAGGCCCCTCCTTCAGTCCCACCACCTCTCCATTTTCCCTCGCCCCATGCTGGCCTAGACCTGATGCTTCCTGGGCCAACAGGCCTCGGTGCCTTGAGCCCACCCTTTCCCCACAAAACAGCATTATCTGTCTCTGGCTGAGCTAAGCTCCACTCTGTTGCTCTGCTGGGGACCTATGCATTGTAGACAGCTTTCTGTAGGGGAGAGGGTGAGAAAGGCTGGAATCACACTGCTAGGGCTGACAACGCCACAGCTGCAAACAGCAGCCCTGCCCACCACCCCCTGCTGGCTGGAGACTTCAGGTCCACTTCCAAGCCCGCCAGATAGGCTGTCAGGTCCCTGCCCACAGCAGGAAGGAGCTGACAATCCAGTCTGAACTCTCTTTGGGCTGTTCCCACACCTGGCCCTAGAATATCTAGCCTGAACCAAGGTATAGATGAGTAGATGAGTCCTATTCCCCTTTAGTTCAGCCAAAAGGGAGGTATTTTTCAAAAAAGTCTTTTACTAGGAAACTAAAGAAAAACAAACAGACCCTAAGTACACAGAAACAAGCAGATTCCTAAGCAGGACTTTAACCAGTGCCTAACCAGAACCCTGCAGATACTGCGTCTCCCTACCTCCTTCTGGACAGGGGCTCATTCTAGCTCCACTGCCGACAGCCTGTGAAATCTGACGCAAGTCAGTCAACTCTAAACCTCAGTTGTTAGAGAGATGCTGATAATGGTAGAGCCAGGACCAGATCCAGTCCTAATTTGAAAGCCTCCCACCCATGCCATTATGGCTGTTGGAGGACCGAGTGAAACCCTGAACCGGGAAGTGCTTCGTGGAGGAGTTAAGGGATGTTGATGGTTGTTCTCAGCCAGCACTCTGGCTCTTTCTTTAAGTGTGAGGGAAAGCGTGTGTGGGAGGAGTGGAGATGATACTGTAGGTTCCTGGTCCCATCAGGTTGAGATGACACTAGAATGTGCTGGGTCTCTCTTCTCCACCCCTTCTTCTCCCTCCCCAGCACCTCCTGCAGCCTGGCTTCCTCCTCATCCCCTGCTTGGACAGCGGCTGGAGCCACCTGGGAAGCTTCAGGAATGGCTGATGGTTATCACAGCCAGGACAGGGCGAGTTGCTGCCCCTCCGATTCATCACAGAACTGGAGTGGATCCAGAGAACTGACCAAGAGGATGCAGGGCTGCTGCTATGAGTTCAGACTGTTTCAGTCGGGAAAGAGGCTGAAAGAGGGCAGTTCAATCCTTCAAATCAGAAAGGGATGAGGAGAGGGGACTTTAGACTCATTCCTCAAAAGAACAGACACGGTGTGGTGGAAGAAGTCTGAGGGCTGAAATCGCACAGATCTGGGACTGAACCTCTTCTAGGCCTCTCACTAGCTGGGTGACCTCAGATGAGTTAACTCCTATGAGACTCAGCTTCCCCATCTGTACCATCTCAAAGGCTACTATGGGAACTGAACCATATGGAGATAGGTGTCCAGTAATCCCCTGCCCCATTCCATTCACTTCTGGCCTAGGACATGCACTCTCCCCTTTTCACCTGGCCAGTTACCATTGCCATATGTTTGGTGATGGCACCGCATACACTCGACCCCAACCGTCTCCTCTCAGCACCTAGGGTACTTTCAAAATGGCATGATTCCTGGTTGCCAGGCTGCCCAGATGCCCCTTTAACCACAGCAAGCTTCAGTTTGACAGGAAGGCCCCAGCATGGTGAGGGGAAAGGCAGGTTACACCCCTCCAACTTGCCCTCAAGGGTCAGAGCTCTGTCCAGCTCACCCAGCAGAGGCATCAGCTCATTAGCAAAAATGAGGTTCTCAACCTTTAACCTATGACCCCTGCCTCTGAGAGACAAAAGCCCTTGCTCTGTTAGTTCTGACATTTCAAAATAAATCTTGTGGCATTTCAAATTACATACACCATTTGTCAACTGGCTATTCTAATGCTCCCCCCGCCCCAAGAGAAGCCTAGTAGTTAAACACTCTGCAGTCAAATAACCCCAGCTCCACAGTCCTAGCTGTGCACCTTGGGTAAGTCATTGAACCTGTTTCCTCTGTTATAAAGAGAACGAATGCGAAGATAGAGAACGTGAAGCACTTAGCACACTGCCTGTCACACAGCTGCTGCTCAGCCATCAGCTATTACTCCTGCTGTTAACATTGGAGAATGTGCCTGCCGCCACCCCTCCTCTGATCCTGAGACTCGCTGAGCCAGATGTTTCAGTGTGGGCTCCCAAGACTTCAGCTGGGCAGAGGACACTTTAGAGAAAAATGGGTGGGTGCCCTTTTACAGACCTTGTGCCATACACACTATTGTTTACACATTCCACCCTCCCCCTTGAACTGCAAGCTCTTTGGGGGTGCGATCTGGATCTACTATTTTATGAGGGGAGGGGAGTCAGGAAGCAGTGAATAAATGTCAAATGAACTGAGGCATGTGCTCTAGAAAGAAAGGCAGTGCAGTCATCTGCTGGCACTAGAGGCCAGGTGGACGGCCAGCCTGACGAGGGCAGCACAGGATGGGCTCACGTCCCTGGAAGCTCTAAAATGCTACAACACCAGGCTCGAATAGATTAAACCACCTCCACCCACTACTGTCCCTGGATTGCAGGACCCCATTCCCCCTTCAAGGCCCCAGAGAAAAGCCTCAGACTGGGTCTGCAACCCCTGGTCCCTGTGCAAGGCCCCCTGGAGGGCCAGCCCACACGGCTTTGTTATAAATGATGCCCTGGACAGCCATCTGACCCACTGTCTCCTGGTCTCATCCTCGAGTTCCTGGAGCCTCAGCCAAAGACAACAGTGTGGACTCATTTCTTCAGGGCCCAGAGTGGAAGGCTCCCCAGCACCTGGGAGCAGCTGGAAGTTGGAACTCAAGGACTCATCGCTGCTGGTCTCCCCATCCTGTGCCAAGTGCATCTGTAAACAAGCCTTCTCAGTGGTTCCCTGCAGCTACTCCCAAGGGTCAAAGGGAGAGAAACAGACTAGAATCCGGGCAGCCCACGGCTTGGAGAACTGAGCCAGGCAAAGCCTGGTCTGAAAGATGGTCCCTGGGTGTGGCCAGGTCTGCGCTGCTGGCCCTGTGCCCAGAGCCTTGGATGGGTTTGCCATTGCCCAGGATTGCTGCTCTATGCCAGCTGCTGAGACCCCAAGAGGCATGGGGCCTGTGTCACACTGCTGTAGGTCCCACTGTTTTACAAGTTGGCAGAGAGAAAGAGCTTGCTGGGGTGGAGATGCCTGGATGCTGGGCTGTTGTGCGTGATTCTGTTTGCTATAAAACAGCCAGACATTCCTAGGACCTGGAATCCCGCCGAGGCCATGGAGCTAGCCTTCCCGGCCATATATCTCCAGGCGGGGGACAGGCCTGAGACATCTGAGATAATAAAGACATGATTGTCTCAGCCCTGGGGCTTGTCTCCCCTTTGTCCCAGGGCCCAGCAGCCAGCAAGAAGTTTAAAGACGTCCTCCCCCTTCTCCTGGGAAAGTACAAATGCATCAGATTCTATAGCCCCTGGGGTGAGCTTCCCAAGAACCAGGCCTGGGATTCCTGCTCTGGCTCACCAGAGCAGAAGGCCATCAGGGGTCCATCCCAGGCAGCACACAGGAGAGACTGCGAGCAACCAGATGTGGAACACTCACTCGGGGCACATGTCCTCCCCGCTGGGCACGCATCTCTAATTCTCACCAACCCTCTAGCATGGGAACTCTAATTTTAGGAATTAAGAAACTGGAGCTGAGAGAGGTAAACGAACTTGTCCAAAGTCACAGATACTCGATGGCAGGGATGGTCTGAAACCTAGATGTTTTACTCCAAAGCCTGCAACTTCCACAGTAACTCTAACTCACTCCATCCCCTCCCTTAAAAAAATGTATTTTTATTGATTTCAGAGAGGGGGGAAGGGGGAGGGGGAGAGAGAGAGAGAAACATCAACGATGAGAGAGAATCAGTGATTGGCTGCCTCCTGCACGCCCCACACTAGGGACCAAGCCTGCAACCCAATCATGTGCACCCACAAGGAATCAAACCGTGACCTCTTGGTTCATAAGTGGACGCTCAACCACTGAACCATGCCAGCCGGGCCCCAACACCCATTTTTTATAAAAACTCTCAGCAAAGTGGGAATAGAGGGAGCATATCTCAACATTATAAAGGCCATACATGGCAAACCTACAGCGAACATCATACTCACTGGGCAAAAACTAAAATCATTTCCCTTAAGAACAGGATTAAGACAGGGATGTCTGCTTTCACCACTCTTATTCAATACTAGAGACCCGATGCATGAAATTTGGGAGGGGGGGGCGGGGAGTTCCTTCAGCATGGCCTGCACCCTCTTGCAATCTGGGACCCCTCGGGGGATGTCCGACTGCCAGTTTAGGCCCACTGGCTCCTAACTGCTCACCTGCCTGCCTGCCTGATCACCCCTAATCATTCTGCCTGCCTGCCTCATCGCCCCTAACCCCTCTGCCTGCCTGATCACCCCTAACCACTCTGCCTGGCTGCCTGATTCCCCTAACTGCTCGCCTGCCTGCCTGATCACCCCTAACCACCTCTGCCTTGGCCTCCACCACAGGGGCTTTGTCCAGAAGGATGTCCAGAATGATGTCCGGAAGGTCGTTCAGCTGTCTGGTCTAATTAGCATATTACGCTTTTATTATTATAGATAGTACTGGAAGTCCTAGCCACAGCGATCAGACAAGAAGAAATAAAAGGCATCCAAATTGGAAAGGAGGAATTAGAACTCTCATTATTCGCAGATGACATGATATTGTACATAGAAAACGTTAAAGACTCCACCAAAAAACTACTTGCTTTAATAAATGAATTTGGTTTAAAAAAAATGAATTTGGCAATGTAGCAGGATACAAAATAAACATCCAAAAATCTATGGCTTTTTTTTTCGTTACTCCTCACTTGAGGATATTTTTCCATTGATTTTTAGAGAGTGGAAGCGAGAGGGAAAGACAGAGAGAAATATCCATGTGAGAGAAAAACATCGATTGGTTGCCTCCTGCATGCAGCCCTGGGCCTGGGCCAGGGAGGAGCCTGCAACCGAGGTACATGCCCTTGACCGGAATCAAACCTGGGATCTTCTAGATCTGCAGGCCAACGCTCTATGCACTGAGCCAAACCCACCAGGGCTCTATGGCTTTTTTATACACTAATAATGAATTATCAGGAAGAGAAACTGAACAAACAATTCCATTTACCACTACAACAAAAAAATTAAGGTACTTAGGAATAAACTTAACCAAGGAGGTAAAAGACTTGTATTTGGAAAACTACAGGACACTGACAAAAGATAGAGAAGATATAAACAAGTGGAAGACTATACGTGTTCATGGATTGGTAGAATTAACATTATTAAAATGTCCATACTACCCATATTACAGATTCAATGCAATCCCTATTAAAATACCAAAAGCATATTTCACAGATTTTGAACAAATACTCCAAAAATTTATATGTAACCAAAAAGACCCCCAAATAACCACAGCAATCTTGAGAAAGAAGAAGAAAGTTGGAGGAATCACAATATCAGATTTCAAGTTATACTACAAAGCCACCGTAATCCAAACAGCCTGGTACTGGCTCAAGAACAGGTTAGATCAATGGAACAGAACAGAGAGCCCAGAAATCAACCCAAGCCATTCTGCTCAATTAATATTTCACAAAGGAGGCAAGAACATACAATGGAGTCAAGACAGTTTCTTTAATAAGTGGTATTGGGAAAATTGGACAGATACATGCAAAAAAATGAAACTAGACCACCAATTTACACCACACACAAGAATAAATCCAAAATGGATAAAAGACTTAAATGTAAGTCATGAAACCATAAAAATCCTAGAAGAAATCATAAGCAGCAAAATCTCAGACATCTCTTGCAACAATATGTTTATAGATACGTCTCCTAGGGCAAAGGAAACTAAGGAGAAAATAAACAAATGGGACTACATCAAAATAAAAAGCTTCTGCACAGCAAAAGAAACCATAACAAAATGAAAAGGGAGCCCACTGTATGGGAGAACATATTTGGCAATGATACATCTAATAAAGGGTTAATATCCAAAATATATAAGGAACAAAATAAGCTGATGAACAAAATACAACTTAACAAAAGGAAGACAAACAATCCAATTAAAAAATGGGCAAAGGACCTAAATAGATACTTCTCCAAAGTGGACATACGAAAGGCCAAGAGACATGAAAAAATGCTCAAAGTCACTGATCATCAGAGAGGTGCAAATTAAAATAACAATGAGGTATCACCTCACACTTGTCTGAATGGCTACCATCAACAAATCAACAAATGACAAGTGCTGGTGAAGATGTGGAGAAAAGGGAACCCTAGTGCACTGCTGGTGGGAATGCAGACTGGTGCAGCCAAAACAGTATGGAGTTTCTTCAAAAAATTGAATATGGCCCTGGCTGGTTTGGCTCAGTGGATGGAGCCTCAGCCTGTGGATTAAAGGGCCCCAGGTTCGATTCTGATCAAGGGCACATGCCTGGGTTGCAGGCTTGATCCCCATTAGGGGACGTGCAGGAGGCAGCCAATCAATGATTCTCTCATCATTGATGTTTCTATCTCTCTCTCCCTCTCCCTTCCTCTCTGAAATCAATAAAGATATGTTTTTAAAAATACTAAATATGGAACTGCCATTTGACCCAGTGATCCCACTTCTAGGAATATATCCCCAAAGTACCAATCAGAAAGAATGTATGTCCCCTATGTTCATAGCAGCACAATTTACAATAGCTAAGATCTGAAAACAGCCCAAGTGCCCATCAGTAGATGAGTGGATTTATACGATGGAATGCTATGCAGCAGTAAAAAAGAAGGATCTCTTACCCTTTTGAGACAGCAAGGAGGGAGCTGGAAAGTATTATGCTAAGCAAAATAAGCCAGTAAGAGAAATACAAGTATCATATGACCTCACTCATGTGGAATCTAATGAACAAAATTAACTGATGAACAAAATAGATCCAGAGGCACAGAAACATAGAATAGACTGTGGAATCTCAGAGGGAAGGCAGAGGAGGGTGAGTAGGTGGGAAGTGATCAACCAAAGAACTTGTATGCATATATGCATAACCCATGGACATAGACAATAGGGTGGTGAAGACCTGGGGTGAGGGGTGGGGGCGGGCTAGGAGAGGTCAATGGGGGGAAAAGGGGACATATGTAGTAAAAAAAAGAAAGAAAAACTAGTGAAATATGAACAAAGTAAAAAATAAAAAAAGAATCAACCCATGAATGTATAGATAGGTGGAACAACAAATCCATCTCTCTCAAATCAATAAATAAAACACACATACACACACACACACACACACACACATTTTTTTAAGACATTTAGTTATTTGAAAAATGGCAAGCAAGATCATTGCTCTGGAAGGTAGTAATGGTTCTCAGAATTGGAAGTACTGGCTACAGATATGGGTGACAAGACACTGTGGGTAGTGGGCTCTTTTCCCATCAATTTGAGAGTTTGCACTCTTCTCAGGGGCAATGAGAAAGGCAGAAACTCAAGAAACCTTGCGAAGTCCCACAACCAACCACTTTTCTTGCTGTTTCTCTGCCATCTAGTGGCTCCTCTGGAGCATTACAAGTTAATATTTACTGTTAAACCATATTTATCCTAAAAGCAAAAACCACATCAGTCTTTACTGGACACTGCAATATACAAAACACTATAGATTGAACCAAACTTTAGACCCTCTCAAATACATCAATGAAAACCTGATTATTCTTGAAAACTCGTCTACTTGTATATTTAATACATAGGTTTTATATATAGGGTGTCCCAAAATTCACGCAAGAAGTAATTTTGATAGAAAACACAGGTTTATAATTAAAAATTGTAAATTTTTTATTGATTCATAAAGTATACAGTATAGGGTTATGTATGGAATAGCACATCGGGTAAATGGCCTCCACGGCTTTGCTGGCACATACGAAAAGCCGTGGTCTTCACTGGTCTTCACTGTCCCTGCTCTTGGGCCATAATTGGTACTTGGTAATGCTTATCAAATTGAAGGGATTGAAATCAAAGGGCAACAGATATTAGAATCTGATTCAATAAACCAAGTAAAATTAGGCTTTTATTTTTTGTTGTTGTTGTTGTTAATGCTCACGCAAAATTCAAATCTTGCGTGAATTTTGGGACACCCTATATTTTTATTAATTACCTGTCAAGAGCAAAACATTCCTAGAGTTGTAGAGATGTCCTACACCAGTGGTGTTGGAATCTCTTAGCAAAGCCCTACAGCTCCCATGGGGAGCACAAAGTGTGTTCCTATGTTTGGGACAAGGAAGCAGGAGAGCGAAACTGCGGGGCTTGTTTCAATCGCAGCAGTTATTTCATTTACCTTTTCGGTTTCTGTAATTAGGTTCCATGTAAGATTTTATTTGGGGGGAAAAGAGGTCTACTGCTGAAAAGACACAAACCAAAAAGAAATAGAAAACTACTTTATCTACACATGGGGAAACTGAGGCCCAAAGAGATGTAGCTACTTTTCCAAGGAAATTCTGGTGCCCCAATTAGAACCTGGGCATCCAACTCCCAATCCAGAGCTTTTTCCAGTAATGACATTACCACCCTGGGAGTAATGAGGTGATAACATCAAACACCATAATGCAAAATAAACAAATAAACAGGACTCCGTTTAGTCTCACTCCATTTACCAGGTTTCAAGATCCCTATGGGCTAAGGAAAGACTGGTCTTAGAATCAAGTGGCATCGAAGGCAGCGGAATTTTATACAAACCACAGATAAATCCCCCCTCCCCCGTATCTGTGGTTTTGCTTTCTGCAGTTTCAGTTACCCATGGTCAACTGCATTTCAAAAATATTAAATGGAAAATTCCAGAAATAAACAATTCATAAGTCTTAAAGTGCATGTCATTCTGAGTAGTGTGATGAAATCTCACACTGTCCCATTCTGTCCCAACCTGAACATTAATCATCCACTTGTTAAGCGTATCTGTGCTGCATATGTTAACTGCCAGTTTGTCACTTAGTTGCTGTCTCAGTTATCAGACTGACTGCCGAGGTACTGAAGTGCTTATGTTCAAGTCACCCTTATTTTACTTACTAATGGTTCCAAAGTACAAGCGTAGTTTTGCTGGCAATTCAGATATGCCAAAGAGAAGCCATAGAGTGCTTCTTTTAAGTGAAAAGGTGAAAGAAAAAATTTGTATGTTGAGGTTTCTCAGATCCACAGTAAAAAATTTATCTGTGAAATTGTGAAGGAAAAAGAAATTCATGCTAGTTTTTTGCTATCGCACCTCAAACAGCAGAAGTTACAGCCACAGTGTGCGCTATGTGCTTTACAGAGGAGCAGAGTGTTGGCATGAAGCTCCCCTGTGGTTCTGGGGCTCCAAATACCCACCCCTGTCACAGAGTTATAAATGAGACATAGGAGGGCATGATACACTCTCAAGCTCCCTGCAAGTCTTCTCTGGTTCCTGGCAATGGGGCTGCGGGACCCTCATTCATATAGCAGCCTATGACGCAGAAGCCAACAGGGCTCTATGGCCTTGGTACCACTTGCCAAGCCTGTGCTAAGTGCTTTACATGAAGCATTGCATTTAACCCTCACAATTCTCAGGTAAAGTTAATATAGCTATTTCTATTTCACAGAGGAGAATGCAAGGCTCAGGTTTAAGTTACTTACAGAAGGTCAAAGATCAAGTGACAGGACCCAAATTCAAATCCAAAGCCTATGCATGCACTTTCTTTCCTTTTTTTTTTTTTTAATACATTTTTATTGACTTCAGAGAAGAAGGGAGAGGGAGAGATAGAAACATTGATGAGAGAGAATCATTGATTGGCTACCTCCTGCACAACCCACTGGGGATTGAGTCCGCAACCTGGGCATATGCCCTGACCAGGAATTGAACCGTGACCTTCTGATTCATAAGCCGATGCTCAACCACTGAGCCATGCCAGCAGGGAGGGCATATGCATGCACTTTCCATCACAATGCCAACCAAGTTGTTTAACCTCAGTCTTGCCATCTATCCTGCCTCCCTCACAGGGCTGTATTGAAGGTGAGTGAAATCACTAATACAAAGGTGATTTGAAGTTTGAATTTACTACCTAAATTCAAAACAGTGTGAGGACTCCTGAGCTTTGTGAAGATGTAGCTCCAGAATCCCAATCACCTCCCTTATTTGAGTCCAGCTAATGAGCTTATTCCCAGTAACAGGGTTCCTTCCTCCTGATGAGGACTGCATTAGATATGTGGAAACGATGGTGCGATTCTAGCCTTTATGTGGCATGGTAAAGAGAAAGGGATGCTCCCACCATCCCCCTGGCCTTGTAATCAGTAAGGCCCAGCTTTCTCACAAACCCTGCTCTGCCAACACACAGGCTGCTCTAATGACTCTAGGGGCTCGCTACCCAAATGCAAAGGCATCTCATACAAAAGACAAAGGCTACCTTTCGCTCATGCTACAATTAAGTCACCTTCCCTTTAACGCTCCTACCCAATCTGCCATTGTAGATGAAGCTTTTATATCACTATGCTTGCCCTGGCATTAAGGATGCTTGAACTGCAATTTTCAGCTTTGTAATTAGTCATACGTATGTTATTTTCATAAGATACATATGGTTAAACATACAGGCTCCAGAATCAGACCCGAGTTCCAACTCTGGCTGGAGGTATAGTGTCTAGGAGTCCTTATCTATAAAATGAAGATACTTGTAGTATCAATGTCATATAGCTGTTGAGAGAAATAAATGTGCTAATACTGTGGGTTTAACACAGTCCAAAGCACAGCAAGTGCTTAATAAACAGCTCTTCTTTCACCAAAGGGTATGTTCCATTTCTTTTATGATCCTAGGCAATTAAAACAGTCCTCCACCAGTATGATTAATGTTCCCTCTTTAATTCACTCATTGGTTCCTGGGGGCCCTTGAGGGCTAGCTTTCTACCTACTACACCTATCCCTAAGCAGGTGACTACGTCCCAAACATGCCAGGTGTCCCCCATCTTTGTTCACATTCCTCCCTTCCAGAAAGCTATACTCACCCACCTGCCTCCACCCCCACCCCATATAGCTCCTCATTTCCAAGTCAGACCCATCTTTTAAGTACATCTAAAGTGTCACCTTTTTCCTGATTTCTTTCCACTCCTCACTCCATCATCCCCCAACAATATACACACACAACTGTACTTTCTCTTCTTTTCCTGGTATATTAAATTACCCTCTCTTACTCTCATTCTTACTAGAACCATCTTCATCCACCATGCTATCTAACAGAGGGCCTCTTGGTACTAAATAAATACCTGTTAAATTGACTACACAAAACAAAAGCTTTGGGGAGATTTGTAGTTTTTAATATAATAACATCTTCTGAACGTTTCTTATCCCTTGATGTTCATAAACTAGCTTGGTCCAGAAAGATCCTCATGCTAGCCTCAGAGGTTTGGCCAACCTAAGGCAACCAGTCCTGGTAACTCTGGGACACTGGGAAAACTGTACAACTAACCTGATCTGCAGAGGTTTTTGTTTTCCTGCCTTCCAGGGGCCCTAAAAACAAAGGTAAAGTATCTAGAGCTCTTTAGATACAATTTAGTGTGTATATGAAATACTTCCACAAAATTAAAATCTAGGAGAAAACTCCATCTCTAGGTCTTAGCTTCTTCTTAAAGAAAGCTCTAGCCCTAGCTGGGTTGCTCAGTTGGTTGGAGCATTGTCCTGTACACCAAAAAGGTTGTTTGGTCCCTAGTCAAGGCACATACCTAGGCTGCAAGTTCAATCCCCAGTCGGGAAGCAACCGACAAATGTTTCTCACATCAATGTTTATCAATGTTTCTTTATCTTTCTTTCTCTCTCTCTCTCTCACTCTCTCTCTCCTCTCTCTCTCCTTCCCCCCCCCCCTCTCTCTCCTCCCCTCCCTCCCTCCCTTTCTCCCTATCTTTCCAAAATCAATAAACATATCCTTAGGTAAGGATAGAAAAAAAGCTGTAAAGCTGTAACGTACCTTGAGCTCCAACATCCTAGTTTTTAAATACTAAATGTGTACTCCTGTAATTACTAAAATACAAAATCCCCAATATACACCCAGTGGCATGTGACAAAGATATATATAAGTAAATAATTCCTCATACATAACCTAAATTCTTTCCATTGCAATGCAAATCTTGTAGCTGTTAATATTTGCATAGCACTTTTGTGTTTACAGAACATATTCACATATATGACCTCATTTAATCCTCATGCTCAACCCTAAGGTGTAGATATTATTATTCCTAACTTACAGATGAAGCAAAAGATCAGGGACATTCACTGTTTATCCAAAGTCACACAGCTAGTAGGGCCAGAAAAGAAACTCAAGGTCTATTATTTCCCTACAGCAGACATCATCTTGGATTTTTTTTTTTTTAATGCCTATGAATTCTCAGACTGACTCTTCACCTCTCCTAAAGAATCCATAAGTCTCCCTAGTCCACCAGTACATTTACTCAACCTTATTTCCTTTCTTCGTCATCACCTTCTCCTCTCCCTTCAGACATTTATCAAGACCCCATAAGAAGTGGTGTCCAGAAATTAGGTACCCTCGGTTCAACAACCAGAATTTTAGCAAATTCACCACTAGGTGGAGCTCATCTCAATAATCCAAGAAGCCAACAGGCAAGCTCACTGGGAAAGAGAAAACAGAGGAGCCTGAGTTAAAGTAGCTCAATACATTGTTTAAAAGAAACAAGAAATAGATATCCCGGCAGTGGCACGAGCTTTCCCATCTTCATCCCAATAGCCCATGATCAGAGAGTTAAGAAAGAACTTCAGTCCAAGGCTTAGGGTCAGAAACAAATACTAGCTAGTATTTGCAAACCCACACAGGTACCTCTCCAGTTCCTGCTTCTGAGAAGGCTGGCTACTGGACTTTGCATCAAATTACAGCTAAACCAGCCCTAGTTGATTTGGCTCAGAGCATAGAGCATCAGCCTGTGGACCAAAGGGTGCTGGGTTTAATTCCGGTCAAGGGCAGTTACCTTGGTTGCAGGCTCCTTCCCAACCTGGGCCCTGGTCAGGATGCATACAGGAGGCAACCAATTGATGTGTTTCTCTCACATTGATGTTTCTGTCTTTTCCTCTCTCTTCCACTCTCTCTAAAAATCAATGGGAAAATGTCCTTGGGTGAGAATTTAAAAAAAAGAAATTACAGCTAAATTATAAATCAAGACACAGAAACTAAGATCCTATCCAATTAAATATCAATTCACAGTATAAGGCTAATACACAGAGGAAGCTGATACCTGTTTCATCACTCAGATGTTAAAAAAAAATTAAGAAAATCAATCCACCTGGAACTAAATATTCACTGACAAGAGGGGGGGAAATAAAGCCACTTAACACTGGTCCACACCCCGCCCAAAGGTCTGACAAATAATGGGGGTCGGGGGGAGGGCAATCTGCAGCAGAGGAATAAAATGATAAAATAATGGTGTTTTTAAAGATTTTTTAACTGATTTTTAGAGTGAGGAAAGGGAGAGATAGAAACATTGATGTGAGAGTGAAACATCGATCAGCTGCCTCCTGCACGCCTCCTACCAGGGATGGAGCCCGAAACCCAGGCATGTGCCCTGACCGGGAATTGAACCAGCAACCTTTCAGTGCACGGGACAATAACCAACTGAGCCACACAGGCCAGGATAAAATGATGGTGTTTTTAACTTAGCAAGAGACTTCACATCATAGAAGACCAATTTAGTCCTGGAATAACTTCAATTTCATACTCATTTCTAGCAATAACTTACACTATTTGGAATTTGGTCCTATGTACTCTCAGCAGATGAATTAGAATATCCTAAGTGAAAAAGATATCCATCTCTATCCAGTGAGACGTGTAGAGCACACTTGTCTTGAAGTTATCAGGGAAGTACAGCCTTCCTCTACATTCCAGCTTTGACTTAGAAAACCTTAGTTGATCTCTACAACTCAAATACTTACCTTCTTAATTTACTTAGGAATCTGCCCAAAATATCTGTGCCAGTCTACCAGTAAGATTATTATATGAACTTTGTTAACCTTATTTCTAAATAAGGAGTCAAGAACTGAGTGTTAGTTTGGGACCACAAGTTTGAAAAACCTCTTTCCTAAAAGAACAAATAAAACTGTAAAGACATGTAGCCCAAACTTACTCTAAAACTCGATTTCTTAAGGTTTCATTTACATCTAATGTCATGATTCTCAAACCTGGTTGGCCTATTAAAATAATCTGGTGAGCTTTAAAGAAGTGATGCCACTAAAAAAAAAATAATTTGAAAAACCAGACTCTATCTCCAGGGATTGATTGAAATGGCGCAGGCAGTATTGACCTCTCTTATAAATGAGCTCCGAAGGTGATAGTCAGGCAGCCGAAGTTACGAATCACTGAGGTGTGCACTAATCCCCACACGTAGCTCATCAACCAGGTAAATACTACTTGGGGAGCCCGGCTCGCGTGGCTCAGTGGTTGAGCATCAACCTATGTGTCTATGTCTCTCTCCCTCTCCCTTCCTCTCTGAAATCAATCAAAATATCTTTTAAATCCTACCTGAGGTGCTTTTAAGAACTAGCAGGTCCCACTCTACGGGGAATTTTTTAAGCTTCCCATTAACTGAACCAGGCACCTGACTTGCATCTGAGACCTCAACAATGATAAAGCACTAATTATTTTACAGATAGAGGCCAAGAGAGTGAAAGTTACCTACCAAAGGATACGTTGAGTTAGGGCTGTCCTTCCCCAGGTCTCCAGTGCCCAGTATAGAACAAGTGCTCTGACCAATAAATGTATGGCATGTGCATGCACAGATAAGATTTTTAAGATTTTTACTTTTTGCTCTTTTCTGGTTTTTACTCTCTTGAGAACCACTCTAAAAATGGGATGAGACCACACAGCTATTCAAGAGGAAGCAGCTATCAAAATTGTAAGGAAAATTCCAGCCTGGCCAATATGGCTCAGTGGTCGATCATTGACCTATGAACCAGGAGGTCACAATTCAGTTCCCAATCAGGGCACATGCCGGGGTTGCAGGTTCAATCCTGGGGGGGGTATGCAGGTGGCAGCTCACTGATGATTCTCTCTCATCATTAATGTTTCTATCCCTCACTCCCTCTCCTTCCTCTCTCTGAAATCAATAAAAGCATATTTTTTAAAAAATCCAACTACAAGTCAGGAGCCCACATTTTTAGTTATATTCTTAGAGTCTTAGTAAATGCTTTTTAAAAAACCCTATTTTTGAATTTACTAAATATGAATTTTGAATGACTAAGTGGCACAAACTTTAGGGTTGGGTATATGGAATCCTCTGGGTAATGGAACATGAGAAATTTTAAATGTGCTTGACCTCACACCCCTTTGGCTCACCATGAGAAAGAAGTCAACTCTCAGGTTGCCTGTTTTCTGGAGCCAGGCTCCAGAATAAAAAACATGGAGCCAACCTGAGCCCAATCTGAAGCCTGGAGGCAAAACCCAACTGACCCATGCATAAAAAACGTAAGTGCTTATTGTAGCAAGCCACTGTTAGGATGGCTTATAATGCAATATTATTGTAGCAATATCTAATAAAAGTAACTTTAAAAAAAAACAAACGTAGGGGCACTTTGGAAAAAACTCAAAGTAATATATAAACTGAAAGGTATTTAAATAGCCCTGGAAAGCAAATAGTAAGGTGAGGCCTTCTGTTGGTCTAAGTAGTTAAATCACCATGCTCTGAGTTGGGAGGACTTGGGGTAAGGCCAAGGACAGCTAAACTAGAACAGTGACTTAAAGCTACTTCTCTCACATATCAAGCAGTGATACCCTAACCACTGAAGAGCTCAGCCCTTCCTGAAAGTACTAGAGTTGCTACTTCCTGGTGAAATGTTGTGTCTCTCCCACACTGTTAAATTTCCAACGTATGTTAGCTGTACCAATCCTTCTCAAGAAGCAGTGCCCGTATATACCAGAGTTTCTTGGCACTCAGCAACCAAGTAACCAACAACATCAACATGGGAGAAAATAGCCCAAACCTAACAATGAGGAAAAAGAAATATCTTTATCCATTTATGAAGACAAAAATTATAAGACACTACTGATTTAATGACAGCTCTTCGAACAAAAAAAAATGTACTCTACATTAAATGTACACAGAAATTTTAAGTGGTATTCTGATTATAATATAAAAATGTGAGGAAAAACACATCTTAGAATAAGGAAATACTGCAATTACTCCTTTCATAACACAACGCTTTCTTCCCATTAGCATATACTTCCCTTCTGGCATAAAATCCAGCTCTAAGGATGCAACTGTAACAAACTACAGAACCTATTACTAAGACCTTCAGTAAAACATTATTTTAGAAAACCAGTGATGTATAAGCCTAAATAATGTAAGTTTTGTCACATGCTAAGTCTGCTAAGGACTGTTTAAAATAACCCTTTTCCAAACTGGGCAGTATCACTCACTATGCCAAGATTACAGACAAGTTTCTTAAGTCAAATAGAAAACAATATTTAAGTAGAAAATAATGTTAGCTTCATCTATTTGCCACCCATATTCTTCTGATATATGAAAGTGAAATTGAAACTTTAATTAGAAAACAATGCTAGCATCAATCTTCTGTCACTAGTTTTTCTGATGTGTGCATAATTCGACACAATCATGTGACCTGCCTTATTTCATTTATTCATTCTTGATATCATGTACCCATCTCATATGTCAAGCACTGCTCTAGGCCAGGAATATAGCAATAATCAGAATGGACCTATATGCCACTGTACTAAAAACTAGGGATACGTAGTACCTGCTTCACAGAGTCTCAATCCAGGTACCTCTCCTAGCACTGTCAACAAAAATCTATATAATAAAAACCCAGTGGTCATAATGCTATATAACGGCCAAAGACCGGTCACCAGGAGGCTGCGTGCGCAGCGAGGCACGTGCCAGGTTGGCCGGGCTGTGTGCGTGGCGAGGTGCGGCGCGCCGGGACTTGGGGGGTCCCGGGTCTCGCGCAATTTCACGCACTAGGTTACTAGTAAGTAATAAGACATCTTGGTAAAATAGTAAAGCTTAGATCTGCCTCTTCCTAACCCCTTCCCAACCAACCCAGCTTGGTTCTAGTACAGTATGGAATCAAGCCAAACATGACTCTCTGTAAAAAACTATCAAAATGAGCTACACTATATCAACCTTATTAACTGGATTAACAGTTCTTAGTTTCTAAAATTCTCAGACAGATCAGTATTATACTCTTAAGGTAAATGAATCATTCTGGCCACCTAAAGAAAATGTGTCCCATATTCAGATTCACAGCACAGAATCTAGAATCTGGGAGAAGCAGTTTGGGTTAACCACCCAGCAACAGCAGTTCTCAAACTTGGCTGCCATTTTGGAAATACCTGGAAAACTTTTAAATACCCCATTGCTCAAGTGGCACTCCAGTAAGCAGCCAAGTTTGAAAACCACAGATACAGGAAACTTGGAGGAACTGGCTGCTTCCCAACTAACCCATGGATTAGAGGTATGCTTCCTTCCAACATGAGCGGTGCGCTTCCTAAACACTCTTCACAAAGACCTGTTAAGAACCTACTTGGTATTGAATAGGAGTTTGCAGGCTACATGCCAAACTTAGGGGGGAAGGCACAAACCTGAATACATGGAGTAAAAAGCATTATCTCAAACTGAATGCCAAAAATGAAATAAATAAAGCTTTTAAAATCTTATCCCAAAATTTGTTAGAAATTGATGTTACTAAGAGTCCAGTTAAGTTCCCATTGCTAAATATCTAAAAAAGAGGCGGAGGGAAAATAACAACCCCCAGGCTGGCTTGTGAAGGGTTTTTTTGTTTGTTTAATACATCTGAAAAGAATGCATATACAAAGAATTGAGACATGAGAAAGCATTGGTTCAACACTAATGAAACTACAAGAATTAGGATTTGGGGAAGGTGGAGAATATTACCTAAACATTTTTAAAAATGTTGGAAACTGCAACCAAAATAAACTGATAAAATCCCTATTAACACTTATGAAGAGTCTTCATAAGACTCTCTCCATGGTTTTTATTAAACTAGAGAGCCTCAACTGGCTGCTCTAGGGTTCCTCATGCAAAACAGAAAGAAGGGGATTCCCCTGACTGGTCCCCATGTTGTTAAATGTTCTCCCCACCCCCACCCCACCCCTAGCTTCTTAATGAAGCAGGACTCCATCCTCATAACTTGAAGAGGATGTGAACATTCCACAGACATCTGTCTTCTAGCACCCCTCATATATACCAGGTCTTCGGCTGTGTTCTAGGAACACCATATCATACACTATTAAGCTGCACATCTATGCTAAGCATATAAAACAATGACTGACAAGGAAAAAATGTTTTTTTAATTATGTACTTAATCCATTTGGTATATTTCAAAAGGTGCAATATTTTCTTCATTTATCAGTGAAAGAAGTTAGACATTAACTTCAAAAAAAAAAAATTAGCTAACGGCTAACAAATTTCCTTGAAAGTCAGTCACGTATATAGTGCATCCTAGAAAAGAGGAGGGGCAAGACAGGTTCCACCCACTTTCATGAGTTTCATCAAATACTGAACCTACTCAAGGGTGGAGAGAAAAGGCAACTTTCAAAAAGGAGTATGTTATTAAATGAGGCGTTTACTATACTCCTTCCTAAGAGCACCGGTGGGGAACATGTTTTCTAAACTAGATCTAGGAAGTGGAATGTGGAATCACTCCATCCTCCTCACCTAAAGGGTTGTCCAATGGTTAACAAATTTTTTAAAAATGACTAAATAAAAACAAACTCCACACACACACCCCTCCCCTCCCACCGCAAAAAAAAAAAAAAAAATACTAGATGTCTCAGATCACTCTCCAGAGTGGAACCCGGGAGCAGCTTCAACAACCCGAATTAGTCTGTTACAGAGTCATCACAAGCATGCCTTGCTTTTAAACAAAACAAAAAACAAAACAAAAACTAGTACTGATCACTTTTCTGACAATACACAATTACTCAAAATTAACTAGTATTGAGAGGGGGAAAGGGACCCTAACTAAGGGCCTTGTGTTCACACGAGTGCATATGGGTAGGTGCAGGGCATTTGTCATTATTGCAAAAACGAATTTTAATTTTTAATCTTTAGTTTGATTTAAACATTGCTTTTAGTATGATGCCGAAACCAGCTGTGCAGAAAGGGCTCTGGAGAGATGTTCATAGCAGCACACACCTGCGGCTCTTCTTCGGTTCTGGAGGCTCCAGGGCAGCCAATATTGCTTCGTCAAATACATTCTTTAGGCCTTTCTGAAAGGGGTAGAAAGAAAAAAAATGGGCAGTCTGATTTTCAGTATAAGAAAGTTGAAGTTCGAATTAAAAACATTCAAATCCCAAAAGTTGGCAAAGAACAAAACATTAAAAACAATCCTGAATCGCAACACAATCATCTCACTTCACCAAGTTTTGTCCAGGCAGGGCCCTGGAAGGATCCAGCAATTCAGAGGAGCAGATATTCATGAGTGAGACAGTGGTCCTTTGAGAAAGCTTTTTGCAGACCAATGTATGTCACAAGAAGCAAACAAGCACATGTGTCATTTGCTCATTCAATATGCGTTTTGTAATGTGCTGCTGAAACATTTTACATAAAAACAAGTGAAGCAGCTCTGCATTCAAATGGAACAGCTGGATATGGGAGGATGGGCACCAGGCAGTGGCATCCTTATTACATGAAGGCACAGGCAAAGATGGAGAGAGCGATTACAGTGGCTGCAAAGATATTCACTCTGAACTCCCTTTATCCCACCAATTACACAGAGCCAAGGGGATTCAAGGAAGCAAAAATGTGGGTACCTGATACATATATAAAACTAGAGCCAGTCAATGCAACAGGAAAAAAGCTTCATCAGGCATTTATACAAACAATTGTATATTTTTAATTTCAAAATTTGAAGGTAACCACAATTGTATGTTTCCCTCACAAGGACAAAATCAGAAGAAAATATAAAGGTGGCAGCTTTACATCTCAACATAAACCGTAAGTCAACTGTTAAAATGGATGCTATTCTTAAAAGATAATGTAACAAATAATCTCATAAAGCAGTAGCAGATACATCAATATCTTTCCCACCCAGGACTGACAAATACTCCACTGCAGCACAGACAGCCAAAGCAATAGCAACACAAAGTTTCACTGCACAAAGGAAAACCAGGAAAAAATCGTCCCTTCCCCATTACACTCTACTAGCAGGTCACCCTTTTTCCATTAAGTTTGTCATGCAATTACAATTAACAATTGATCATAAGAATAAAATGATGTTTGTGTTATTTTCTCCATCTAGACTAAGATCTAGAAGTGTTAAACTCTTATTTTCTCCAAGAGGACATTCTTAATGCTAGACCAAGTTCCCTTTTGCAATAGTAATCCAAACCAAAAAGCTCTGAGCATCAGGCAACTCAAGCAGCAACTTGACTACTGATCACACAAAATATTCTATAAGATATTGCATTCTTGATCAAAAACTAATACAGAGGTTGCTCTAAGGTGGTGAGTAAAAAGACACAGAGGCTTTCAAACAGGATGGTTTTATTCCTTTGTTTTTAAATGATCTTTCTACAGTAGTGGGACAGGAAGCAGCAGCAAAGAGGGGAAGGAGAAACAGTTTAGAATATACAGCACTTCCTTTTGGGTTGAGTTTCCGGAGGCTCGAGGGCAGCTAGGATAGCCTCATCAAACACATTCTTCAGACCTCTCTACAAGACAGAGGGGAGGAGAGAGAATAGCAGCCAGGTTAGAGGTTAGAAAGACTAGCAGATACAATAGCAGTCTGAATTAAATGGGCTGGATTCACAGAAGCAATGTGCCTTAAGAAAAATAAATGCCAGAATGTAGACTTAAGCCCATTACTGGGAAAGTACGTAACTGAACAGAAATTTCTTACTTCAAAAAGGTTAACTGAATAAGAAAGAAATTTTTATGAAAATGTCATATGTTGACTTCTAAAACAATCACACTTTGAAATCTAATATTACATTTTAATGAAAATAATGCCAGGAGAGGAAAATAGATATGCAAACACAAGAGCTGCATTGTGTAATTAAGCCTTGTAAATTCCCCAGTATTTCTAATGATAAGAATGGCACACACATTTTGAAATCTATTTAATTTCAGAATTCTGTGAATTCAGCCCCTGAATAACTGAAGTACACAAATAGCAGACTAACAGGCATGCTACATGTTTCTAGATTCAATGACATAGCTGAATGGAATTAATCAGGATCTCAAAGTCAGTTTCCCAGAACAAAAAGGTTCAGACATTTAGAAAGAGTGTTAACTGTTCAACAGTACCAACTGGGAAAAGTTTAAAGAACAGACTCTAGAAACAGCAAACACTTCAGTTATTCAGTAATGTTATCAGAGCAAGTAACCACCACCCAAGTTATAGGAAAACAAAGAATGGGATCCTAGAATGAGTTTTAGCAAGCAGTCCAATGCTTTAGGGTGTCTGCATGGGTATCAGAGCATAAAAGCATGAAGTGAAAACAAAGAATATTCTCAGATCTACAGGGATTAAGATGCATAAATACACTTACACCTCAGGCAGAACTCCAACGTGACAGTGATTCAGTAGTACTGGTACCTTGGGCCCAGGTCTACAGACTCACCTAAACTCACCTAAATCTGAAGCCACAGGTTTACCACCCAAAGAAGTTTCACATGTTCTTTATGTCAGTTTGATCCCAAATAAAAAATTTGCGAAAGTTCCAGAATACAGTTCCAATAACAAGTACCAGCCCCAGACTACCCCAGATATTCCCACCCCTACCCTATGCCCACCACAGCCCCACCAATGCATCCCAGAGGACTGGCACTTACGCATTCTATTAGGTACAAAATAAATCAGAAATAACAATAAGTACTTAAAAAGAAGCAAAGCGGTTAAAAAGTTTTCTTCTTTCCATATCTTTTACAAAGTAGAAATGCTAAACAAAAATTAAAGATCTTCTGAAATTCTTTCTACACATGTAGGAGCAAGTTCTAGTAGTCAAATATAAAAGGAAGAAGGGAGAATGGAAAGGGAAATACATTCTATAAGGGAAAAAAGTGGAGAACCGCTATTAGAAACTAGAGCATTCCTTAAGAAGGAAATCTTTTCTTGTTTACTGGCAAAGATCAACTAATTCCCTACAAAACAAAACTAATCTTCACTTTTACCCACAAACTATCTGATTATATAGTTTACTTTTAGAGAAACCAACAAACAGAATTTGTAATCCTAAAAGTTCTAGCTCCCAAACATAACCATGGACCCTATTTTCTATCTTCTCTTTTGACTTCTCCAACATAAAAATCTGGTAAGAAAAACACAGTTGCTAAGACCTTTTCAAATTCTTATTCTCTGCAAAATGACTTATTATATAAACCTGTTCATACTGTTTAAAAAAAAAAAAGTCATATATGGAAGCATCCAATTCTTTAAAATAAGCTTCATCAGTGACCTAAAATTGGGTCCACTCGTCCTACTTGCCCCCACCCCCAAAACAACCCATATTTAGAGAAAAGGGGTATGCAAAAGATGCATATAATTAATTATAATCTGACACACACGTTCCACACATATCCTTCCCCAAGAAACACACGAACACTTTTCTGAGTATGGTATCAAAATACAGAAGCATCAGGCAATTTTTTCTTAAATCTCAGTAAGTGCTGTGTGTGATAAGATGTAAAATCTTATTTAGTTTTAAATATCTGCTTTTACAATACAACTAAATTGCCAAGGAAAACTGGGTTTGGGAGAATATTAGGCCTTGAAATTATCCTGTGTAATATCCAGATAAACATGAACATTTTATCTTTATCCAACCTACTGCTAAACTGAAGATTACTGAATTATGTCTAGGCCCCACATACTAAATACCTAATATACGCATAATATGCAACTATATATGCCATTTATCTTACTATACATATAATCAAGATTAATGTAACTGAAAAAATCTCTTCCCTTCAAACCTGCCCTAATTTACTTGGGCATGTTTTTGTTCATTGTTCAAAAGTCAAAGCCATCAGTAACTAGTAAAATAAAAGAGTTCTGCACGAATTAGTTCCATAATTCTTTCCTTTGCCCCACACAAGAGAATCAAATGGGGGAATGAGTTGCAATAACCATGAAAGTCAAGAAAATGAAACCGCAGGTCAGTTACAACTCTCAGTCTACACACTCTAGCGCTGCTCCCTGTCCTCAGAATCTGACATTTCCCATTAAGCTATGAGAAGAGTTCCAATTAAATCATTCAGAAAGAGACAGAGGAAAGAGGGCCACATAAAGAAGGAATGCCTCCCAAAACTGTAGAGACACTATACGTATAAGCATACTTAAGAAACAGCCATGGCAACTTTCTCTGACATGAAAGTCTCTATTATGACTAATTCCCTATCCCAGAAACAGTATAACATCAATTGTCAGAATAGAATAGACAAGAAAAAGTCAGTACTATTTAGATGAAAATTTAAGGTGTATGGGGGGGGGGGGGGTATTGTAAATTTGTGCTTACCTGGACCTTTCCTGTAATTTTTTTTTTAAAACACAATCCCTGACCACTACAAATGACTCAACACAACATGGAAGCTCACCAACACAAGAGCTTTACTTAGAGACTAGTAATTTCTCCATAATACAGACATCCAGAAAAAGATATATAAACTATGAAGCTGATCATAGTCTTCCTAGGCAGCTTTCTTGACCACTGTTAGAAACAGCCCCTGAATCCTAATGCTCGAACAAACTATTCAGCTGTAAATAAAAATCGGGTTCCGCACAGTCCTCACCTGTGTGAGTGCAGAACACTCCACATACTTGACAGCCTTCAGGTCACGGGCCAGTTTTTCAGCAGTCTCTGGAGTGATAGGTTTCTGTTTGTTCTTGGCAAGTTTCTCAATCGTAGAGGGATCATCTCTGAGATCAATTTGGGTCCCAACAAGCAAGAAAGGAGTCTTTGGACAGTGGTGAGTTATCTCAGGCACCCACTAGGGAAAAGGTATTTTAAAAATTACACTTTCATTAACCCACAAGCCTCTAGATCTATTTTCAAGTCAATAGAAGTTCTGTGACAACATTTTTCAGGACAAGAATACCTGACCAACTCACCTTTTCTTTCACATTTTCAAATGAGGATGGAGAGACCACTGAAAAACAGACTAGAAATACATCTGTTTGTGGATAACTCAGCGGTCGTAATCTGTCATAATCCTCTTGCCCTAGGAAGGAAAAAAATTGGAGAAATCAACTCAATGTTGGTATCCTCACAGTATTAAAATTACCACTCAACAAATTAACCCTTTGCACTCCGCTGTCCCCTCTCAGGGGACATCGGAATTCTAGCATATCACTCGGATGTCCCCTCTCAGGGGACATTGCAGTTTATTAGTGATTACGGGGAATTGAGTTATTTCAACGCAACTTTTTGAGACATGCATGTTTCCCTGAAGTTTTATCTTGAAATGGCACAAGAAATTAAATCAAAATATCGTAAAATTACTAAGATATATACAAGAAATGTCAGCGGGTTTTGTGTCGGATTAAACAATAAACTACATATTCCCGATGTGGGACAAAGAAAACGGGACTGCATTGTGTGTTCTAACAGGAAAACACCTGGTGGCAGGCGTCAAACCACTTATTACTGTCAAACGTGCACTAATCAGCCTGCAATGCATATTGGGGAGTGTTACAAAACTTATACTGTTCAAAATTATAAACAATAAAATATTGTTTTTTTTGCAAATATACATTCCTCGATGTCACCCAATTCATATAAGTCCAATATCATTATAATACGTTACTTGGTTCCAAAATTATACTAAATAATACGAGGGTCTGTAAATGCACGTTTCCGCCGCAAAGTAGCGTCGAGTAGCTGGTAGCCAATGTCCAGAATGGTTCGGAGTGCAAAGGGTTAAGTATGCAGCTAACAGCACAATGATCGTTAACGAGAAAGCAACTTATCTAATAAAATGTATGGCTTTATATAATACTAGTGCCCCGGTGCACAGATTCATGCACATTGAAATTAATTAGAATGTGGCCAGCAGGGCGGGACTGGGTGAAATGGGTCAGACATGCCCTGCAGCTAACCCCTCTCCCGCTCCGCAGTCCCTCCCTGGCTGGCCGCACCTGGGGCAGCGCAGTGGCTCAGAGGGCATCTGCAGAGTGAGCGGGGTCCCTCTGACAGGCAGGGTCCCTCAGCCTGGCCTGCAGGGATTGGGCCAAAACTGGCTCTCTGACATCCCCCAAGGGGTCCCAGATTGCAAGAGGGTGGTTATCGGATGACGCACCCTGGAATCGGGCTCCCTCCTCTGGTTCTGGGGTGCGTCACCCGAGAACCACTGCTGCCAAGTCACCACAGCTCAGCCGCTCCTGTGTTGAGCATCTGCCCCCTGGTGGTCAGTGCGCATCATAGCTACCGATCATACGGTCAGATGGTCACTTAGGCTTTTATATAGATAGATAGATAGATAGATAGATAGATAGATAGATAGATAGATAATATTTGAGAAAATTCTCACTGTGCTAATTCTACTTAATATTTCATGCCATTAGAATATAATAAATGGTATGTATTATTTGCTTTATTGCCAGTTTGAAGTTTTCAATCTCTGTGTCCACTAGCAATCCAACAACAGTGTACTAAACACATTGAACTGTTGCTACAGAAATGGTTAAAAATTAACTCAGATCTGCTTAAGAAATGATTACACTGAAACCATCTAAGGAAACAAAAATCTCAGTGAAACCCAACTTACAATATTCATTGCCCATTCATGACTACCAAAGCAGGTTCACATTAGTAAACGTGTGCAATTAAAACCAGTATCTGAAACTGAGAATGCCTAGAAAAAAATATAATTCAACAATACTCAATGGATGCTAAATCCATGGGGAGAAATTCTGGTGAAAAGAATAATATCTGCATGGTCTAAAAGATTATTTATAAGCCACAGAGGGGGGAAATGTAAACTAATTGTGAAGAAACCAGACATCATCTTGACTGATGAAAATGACCATCACCAGTGAGTGGTACATGAATATCAACAGCAGTGAGTGACAGATGAAGATCATGCGCCTCCAGATTTATATCTTAAAGAAGACATCACTAAAGTGATAGTCCAAACAAATAGCATAGTTTGGTCTGTGTTTCCTCATGAGTCTAATCACGGGGAAACATAGACCAAACTCAAAATGAGGAACATTTTATAAGGGGAGGAGGAAGAGAGGATAGACCTGTATTAAAATAATGTCATTTTAAAAATGTCATAAAAGAGCCCAGCCAGCTGGTGTGGCTCAGTGGTTGAATGTTGACCTATGAACCAGGAGGTCACAGTTCAATTCCCAGTCAAAGCACATGCCCGGGTTTCAGGCTCAATCTCTAGTAGGGGGTGTGCAGGAGGGAGCCAATCAATTATTCTATCTTATCATTGACGTTTCTCTCTCTCTCTCTCTCCCCCATTCCTCTCTGAAATCAACAAAAAAACATATATATTTTTAGGAAGAATAGTAAAGCAAATAGGGCAAAATGTTAACAACTGGTAAATTTGGTTAAAGGGCCTATGGGCGCTCCTGGAACTATTCTTGCGACTATTCTGTAGGCTTGCAACTTATTTTCAGATAATATGATTTTTTTAAAGCCCTAACCAGTTTGGCTCAGTGGATAGAGCACTGGCCTGCGGACTCAAGGGTCCCGAGTTCGATTCTGGTCAAGGGCATGTACCTTGGTTGTGGGCACATCCCCAGTAGGGGGTGTGCAGGAGGCAGCTGATCAATGTTTCTCTCTCATCGATGTTTCTAACTCTCTATCCCTCTCCCTTCCTCTCTGTAAAAAATCACTAAAATACATACTTTAAAATGATTTTTTAAATAGCCACACACACTTCCAAACTGTGAGAAGGGAGGAGTCATAGGGGAAGGATTTAATACTCTAATTTCAAAACTGAGCTACAGCAATCCTATGTATTAAAAAGAAATATTTAATGACACTGAACTCTACACTTAATAAAAAAATTTTAAAGGGCAGGAAAGACAAGTTAAATATTTTGTATGCCAATAATTTTTTTTTTTTTCCCACCATTGAGAGAGAATATAAGAATTTAGAGGAGCTATCAAAACATGATAATTAGCCCAGCTGATGTGGCTCAGTGGTTGAGTGTTGACCCAGAAACCAGGAGGTCACAATTAGATTTCCAGTCAGGGCACATGCCCAGGTTGCAGGCTTGATCCCCAGTGTGGGGTGTGCAGGAGGCAGCCAATCAATGATTCTCTCTCATTATTGATATTTCTATCTCTCTCTCCCTCTCCCTTCCTCTCTCTGAAATCAATAAAAAATATTTTTTAAAAAGAATAACAATTAAATTTTGACATACAAAGCAATTGGCTTTGGGGTAATGATTCTACAGCATGGGAAAAAGTCTATGTTAAGTAAATATGTTAAATTTAAAAAGCTAAATATAAAAATATATACACAGCAGTAAATCATTTGCAGAAACAAAAAACACAATAATTGTGGGGAACTCACTAGCAAGAATTTACTGTTGTGATCAAAAGCAGAAATAGAAATAAGGCCTTAACAGAGGGAGAAGCCTATCTCTGGGCTTAATAGTTTTATTTAACTATAACCATAATAGTTGCAGCCAAACATGAGGTAGGAAGGCTATAAAAAGAATTCAAAACAAAATGACACAGTCAACAGATTAAATGCAACCAAACAGTTAAAGTCAGCCGCCATCTCAATGGGGATGAAAGCTTTAGAAGAAAACTGAGTTAATGTCATGACTTGAACAAGGAAAAGAGACTCTGAGATTAAGGCCTTGAAGAAGGAAATGGAGTCTCCTCAAGTGTGTCAAAGAGAGGAAACTCACCCTGGACACCTCAGCCTCAGGTCTCCAGAGCTTCTCAGAAAAAGGCCTCTGGGACTTATAGTGACCTCAACCAGTTGAGATGAAAGCCCCTGCCCCTACCTTGCCTGGGATGGTAAAATTATTTCTTAATGCATGTCTTTTTACTCCCAGAAAGATTCAGGATCTAATATAGAGGTAAAATAAATCAAATACTGTTATTGTTAACTTTCAGTTACATTTAGGAATAACCTAGCCTTATTTATATTTAACACTCATGTCTATAACATTTTAAATAACATGCCATACTAAAGAACATGATTCTGATCCCGGTTTAAAATGTGTAATTGAGTAACTGATCTTAAACTTGGGATTTCTTTGTTAAAAATGTTAAGAATTTTATGAAAGCTATAAAGAAAACAGTTTAAGATAAATTAGTACAGGAAACCACAAGTTACCAGGTTTATTAAAGTTCTGTATGTAAAAGTTTGGTAATGTTTCACTTGTCACGTCAAGCACTCTAAATTATTTAAAATAGGAAACTGAATACATTAAATTTATAAATGTCGTTTAAAATGAGGCTGATTAGAATTAAAGTCTTGTCAACCTAAGTTAAAGTCAATATTAATCAAAGGACTAAAGGCTTATCCACTCCAAGCTATTTACTGAAGAGATATAAAATATGTCAATACAAATGTTCATAGCACCATTATTCGTAATAGCTTAAAAGTGGAACCCAAGTATCAATCAACTCATAAATGATAAACTTTACTATATTCATAGATTGAAATACTACTCACCAAAAAAAATAAGCTACCGATATACAGCACAGATAAAACTCAAAAACATTATGTTAAGTGAAAGAAATCAAACAGAAAAGACTACATATTGTATGATTCCATTCATATGAAACTTTAGAAAAGCAAAACTACAGTAACAGAAAGCAGATCTGTAATTTCCAGGGAAAAGGCACAAGGAAAATTTTAAGGTGATATATCTTGATTATGGTAGAGGTTACACAACTCTATAGTCAGCAAAATTATCAAACTGAATACTTAAAATTAGTGAATTCTATTGTATTATACTTCAATATAGCTAAAAAATAAATACTGATTAAAATGTAAAGGCTTATAAAAATACACTTTGAAATTTTAAAATAAAATTTTAAATTATCTTTTTTTTGCATATATAGATTGCTTCCAAGGGCACACATAAAACAAAATCCCTTACATATCATGAGATATAGGTCATTATTTTATTTTCTCTATTTTCCAAGGCTCCTCTAATATACCATTACTCACATAATTTTTAATTCACAAAAATGTTAAAAGGTCTAAGACACTATTAAAAGCTACTGATCTCTAAACTTAACTGCTTACTATTGTTTCTCCATTTCACCCTCCCAATTGAATCTAGACAGTTCCTCACATTGGGCAGTATAATACACTCCATAAAAGCATTATGTCAGCTAGAAGTCAGTGAGAGGTAATTCATAAAAAGTGAAAGATTTAGAATTCCTACATACTAAAAGGATAACACTGAAATTTCCCTTTGGCTAACTGAACTGAAAATTTGTGAGAAGTCAGAAATTAAGATGTGCAGCCACTGTTAAAATAAATAACACTGAAGACTTGGTTACAGTTAAAAAAGAAAAAAATTTGTTCCTTTAATTTGAAAAGTTGACCACAAATGTCAATACTATAAGTTAGACATTGGATAACCCTCAAAATATTTTCAAATGTAGTTATAAAATAACAAGCTATCTCTATGAAGCTAACTGGACAAATTTCAGGGAATGATAATACATCTTGTCTATGTACTAGTACTCTGCTCTCACCCTACTTTATCTCTTTCCACACCATCCACCCAGGATCCTCCAAACTCCTACTTGCCATTCCAGGTCCGGGATTGCCTCTTGGTCAAGCAAAAACCATCATGATATTCAATTCTGCTAACTATTACAAAAATGGCAAGTGGTTTGCTAATATGCTAGTTTCCCAAAAATGTCCAAAAAAAGACAACCGGCAACTGTCATAGTTACAGACCCAAACATTAGAAAAGATATCAAGTTTTCACCTGCAGTATCAAAAAGTCCAAGAGTATATGGCTCTCCACCAATCATAACTGTGACTGCATAGTTGTCAAAAACCTAGAAACATAAAAATACACTGTTAGTGTGCAAGGCAGTGGTCAAAATGAGATAGGACAACTCAAACTAAGGCAATGTTTCCTTCCTAAGACTTACTCCTCTCTTAGACCATCTTCTTTATATATAAACAACGTTGTCAACCAAGCCCTTTGCATGAGCTAAATGGTTATTGGGAAAAATTACAGGGAGTGTTCTGAAATGTCTGCTCTACCCCAGCAGCCTGGACAAAAGGGTTAGAGAGATGTCACAGTAGCAGAGTCCCTAGCTATACAAAATGACCATGTTTAAGTTTGAAAATTTTGAGACAATAGTTTTAAAGTTTACCTCAATGTTCAATCTGACTTCTGAGAAATTATTTCTTCATAGACCATTTCCTTTTCATCTAGAATTAAAATCTCCTAGGACAGTCCATGATAATCTTTTTCCCTTCAGGGTTCAAGATAAGAAGAGCCTTGATGCCAACAGGCCCGTTAGAAAGAAATAAAGGTTCCCTCAAGATAATCAAGGTAAGTGTCCAACTAAAGGCTAGAAGACTATTTGCTGGGATTTCATGAATAAAGTTTATGTTACTGGGTACAAACCACATGACCTAAGATACCTTCTTTGATCTAGATGCTTTATTCGCAAATAGACTGTAAAACCCATGACAAACTCAATATATATTAATATGGCTGTACTAAGTTATTTGTAAAAATGGGAGATAATGGTGCTAAGTGGATAAAGACCCAACACTAATTTATGGATGCCTTTTAATTAATTTACAATTAAAAAGCAATGCTTTCCAACTAGTAGGAGGATGTTACATTTCAAGACACCTTTTAGCTATCTAACACTAATTTTCTGATTCATGTTTTAACAGGTTAGGAGCTTGCTTAGCCCTAGCTGGTTTGGCTCAGTGGATAGGATCCCCAGTGTAGGGGGCGTGCAGGAGGCAGCTGATCAATGATTCTCTCTCATCATTGATGTTTCTATCTCTCTCTTCCTCTCCCTTCCTCTCTGAAATCAATAAAAATATTTAAATAAATAAAATAAATGTAAACAAGAGTGGAAGCAAGGGCATGGGGGAGGTGGTAGTTAAAGGAAAAGTCAGTTCTTAATAACAAGAACAAGGAAATGTAACTAATGTGGTTAAGCTCTCAAACCATATTGGTTATTTTCTTAAGTCATACCTAACCCTTTTCCAGAAATCCACATACCACATAGAGCACCCACAAGCCCACCTTAAACAGTCATAAAACAATCAGAAATGTTTACAAGAAAATAATGTTAATGAAAACTGAAACACAAAAATTTTGAGTTGCCCTCACTATGAAACAAGATCCATGTTATCCCTAAAAGTCCCCTTCAATCTCAGAATTTCTTTCACTTATAATGTCCCCAAAGGGGCCAACACAAAAAAAAAAAATGATTTTTTTAATTTAATTATACATTTAAATTCTCCCCCTCCAAGAAACCTAATTTTGGTCTACCTCATTCACTTTACCTGCCTTGGGGTATTATAGACTGTCAATTCCAAGTAAACATAATTACCAACATTTTAACAATTCACCCTCTTAACAGTGCTCATGTCTCTGAAGATTAACCTAAAGTACTCATATATTTTCTTCCTTTTTACTTACAAACAATATTAATCCACATAGGTGCTCCATAATCCCTAAAACAGCTCACTTAACAGAGGTGGATGTTGCCAAGCCAGGCCAACCCTACTCCCCTCACACCACTGACTGCACATCTGTGTTTAACATAATTACACCACTGGGTTGGTCCAACAACTTGGGACAAACAATGAATCCCCAAACACATTCTTTCACAAGCGTTACCCTAAATAACTCTGTCTCCCTGTCTCTCTCTCTCTCTCTCTCTCTCTCTCTCTCTCTCTCTCTCTCTCTCTTCATTATCTTGGTAATTCCCATTTTCCCTCTATTCTTCCAAGAAGCTAATAAAAAGATTTGTGGGAGAGGACCCCAAAGGCTTCTGTTGGTATTCTCATAACAAAAGCAGAGGTCTTCTCCACCCCTAAAAAACACTTTGGAGCTCCATTAGTGCCAAGACAACAGCTCCGTAAGATTCTCTTCTACTCCCTCAGGAGAATAAGTGTAGACATACTACTTTCTCTGAAGTTATAAGACCCCAAAAAGCATTCCAAAAGACCTCCAAGCACTGATTAATCATTGGCTAAGATGTCAAAAATAAAAAAGTCACCTCATTCCAAGATGTAGGGCATACTTCTCCAAACCGAGAACACCACTCTTTAGAATCTTGTCTACTGGAGTTTTGCCTCCCAGCACTTCTTGCAAACCCTTGTGTCACCCCTTTTGACTTTCCACTGATTTTTCAGCTGTTTAATTTTAAAGTGTATATAATTTACCCATGAGAAGTCAAGATCTTTAAAAACAGGAAACAAAGGCAGACAACAGAAATATTTCAGTACACTCAGAGAAAGAATTTTCAAAAGGATATCAAATTATAATATGTTTAACTAACAGATGAAAGCCTTTATACTTACAGTCGGTACATACTCAGATGGAAATTTGTTTGTTGTGTAGGATATCAGAAGACATGTTTTACCAACAGCACCATCGCCCACAACAACGCACTTAATTGTCTGCATTGCTGAAACCGTTTTATATCCACTTTAAATATTTCAAATCCAATGATGACCTACAAAAAAATTAAGAATATTTGTTTTATTTATTAGTACTTATATATGTATTATTTTCTTCACCTAGCAACAGGTTCATTCATTTAGAGCAAAAACAGAACTAGTACCCCAACTACTATCACTGAAAGAACCTAACGAGAAATAGTGACTTGCTCAAAGTCACAATAATACGTAAGAGTCAAGTTTCTAATGCCTGGATATTTCTACTTAAATGGTGTTTTTTAAAGTTCAAATTTGTGTAAAAAGCAACATATTCTTACTATAGTGAAAGAGAAGAGGCCAATTGTATTTCTGAATGAATCCCATTTAGTATACCAAATATTCTGTGAAACTTTTCCTTCAGTTGTATGTGCACACCCATGTGTGTATACATGTATGTGTATTACACTGCAATATAAAGGCCACTTCTTTAAAGAATGGTCCATATATCCAACCTTAGAGCTACAGTTACTCGGACTATAACCAACAAGCAGCAGAGCACCACCATTCCCTTGTAAGAGATGAGCAACATGAGAAACCAGACCGAGACCAGGGTAATCCCTCATTCTCAGCAGCTGTTTTAGCATCGGGTTGCCTAGTTACTAATTCAATATCTGTGGCATAAAGAAGCCAAAATCTACATTTTTTAAAATATATTTTTATTGACTTCAGAGAGGAAGAGAGAGGGAGAGAGAGAAACATCATTAAGAGAGAATCATCGATCAGCTGCCTCCTACTGGGGATCGAGCCCAAAACCTGGGCATATGCCCTGACTGGGAGTTGAACCGGTGACCTCTTGGTCCACGAGTCCATGCTCAACCACTGAGCCACACTGGCCAGGCTCTTAATCTCTTTTTGCCTGTTTTCTCATCTGTAAAACAGAACTAATTATATCAAAACCTCACACAGTTGTTATGACGATTAAATAATATAAACAAGGCCTTGCCCTGCCCATTGTGGCTCCGTGGTTTGAGCATCAGCCCTCACACTGACGGGTCTTGGGCACATAACTGTGTTGCAGGTTTAATCCCCAGCCCCAGTAGGGGTGCATGCTGGAGGCAATCAATCGATGTGTCTCTCTCACATTGATGTTTCTCTCTTTCTCTCAACCTCTCCTTCCCTCCTTCCCTCTCTCTCTAAAATCAATGGAGAAAATATCCTATGATGAGGATTAACAAAAAAAAAAAGATGTGGCTTGTAGCTCATACTCAATATGCAAGAATTTCTCTACCTAGTGTGTCAAATAAATCAATTCTATCACATTTTACTTTCATCCAATGAGTCAAAACTTACAATGTAGCCCTCGCCAGGTGACTCAGTTGGTTGGAGCTTCATCCTGTACACCAAAAAGGTTGCAGGTTCAATCCCCAGTCAGGGCAAGCATGGGAGGCAACCATTCGATGTTTCTCTCTCACATCAATTTCCCTCTCTCTCTCTCTCTCTCTCTCTCTCTCTAAAAATCAATAAAAACATATCCTTGGGTGAGGATTTAAAAAAAAAAAAAAAAAGCTTACAGTGTATTTCCTTCTCTCTTTGGTGAACTATCTAATCAAAGTTTTCATGCTTTGCACATACCAGGCACAACAAAAACAGAGGTTAAAATGAACCGACTATATCCACTGCTACTTAATACATGCACACACACACAACACACAACACACACACACACACACACACACACACACACACACACAAAAGAAATCCACCCAAATATTTCTTCTTCACCTAAAAACTCCTGTATTATTTCTGTATCTCCTGTGTCATTTCTGTATCTATAGAGTAGACCCTAAAACCAAGTTATCTAACAGGTAATAACAAAATAATTTAGGTAGGGGAACAGACCCTATCACTATCTTTAAACACCAAATTAAGTGCTTTTTTAGTTTACAAATCATCACTGCCTACATGTAAACGAACAAAACTGACAGTTATTACTTTTTATGCTTGAATTTAGCCTCTAAACCAGTAATCTCAAAAATATCACACCTCAGACCACCACAGTCAGAATTACCTTGGACTGGGTTTATTAACAATTCAGATTCCTGGGCATCTCATAAATCAGAACAACACTTTCTATGTAATTCTAATGCACAATAAAGTTTGAGAACCACTTTTCTATGTGATAGCAAGATAAGGAATACCAATAACATAAGAATCTAAACTAGGATAAACATTACTGACATTTTAGGTCACCTAGAAATAGTTTCTTAAAGTAGAATTCAAATTATCAAAGTGAATCATTGTATCACCCAGGCATTTTACATCAGTAATGAAAAATTCATGTTGAATATTGAAAGATCATGAAGTAATATACTTCAGAGGTGTTTCAACCTAAAAAGTGTTTTCAAATAATAACAGAGACAATAGCAAACATTTCCTATGTGCCACATACTGTCCTAAACATATTCATACATTTCATCCTCCCAACAACCCTAAGAAAACCAAGTCTCAGTGAAGTAATTAGGCAAAGATCAATGAACCAGTAAATAGCAGAGCTGAAATTTAAACCCAAGCAGTCTTGACTGTCAAGCAAGCCCCTGCTCTAAAACACTATACTACCTCACCTGAGAATTGACATTAATAAAAACAAACATGCTCATTGCAAATGTAGTGGCAAGTATATACCCATGACAGTTGCCGGCACTGGAAAGAGGAAGGCAGAAGAGGAAGCAAGAAACAGAAGTTCAATTCCTGTTTCTTCACCCTGCAGACAATTACTGAATTTTATTGGGGAAAGGGGACAGAAGAAATAGTAACTGAGTTTTTGTCTGCTGTTCCCCTTTCTATATACCCACAAATCTTCCATTTCTTAGGATTCCTGAACTTAACAGCTCAGCAATCTGTTGGAAACTAGTTGTGGGTCTCCTGTTAAGAGCGTTGGTTCAGGAGTCAGACTGGTTCTACCATGCAAGCTATGTGACCTTAGGCAAGCTATTTAACTTCTCTATGGCTCAGTATTCCCTTATCTAAAAAATGAAAACAGTAATACCTTCCTCATAGGATAAGTTGACTCAGATAATACATGTAAAGAATTTGAAACAGTGTCTGGCATACAGTAAATGCTTAGTAAATGTTAGCTATTAATTTTGAATGATTAAAGGCACTTTTAAGTTAATATAGTTTAAAACATCAACAATGCCAACCAAATAAGGAGCACATAAATTTTTTTTATTTCCAAAATAATTACAGTACTCTTTGTACTTACTAAAAATGTAGTCAAATATAGAGCTAAGCTATCATTATAAAAGTGGTCATTTCAGCATCAAATTCCAATTTAATTAACTATTCTGCACATTTGCTATATAGTGTTAATAATTTCATGTATTGCCTGGCCGGTGTGGCTCAATAGTTGAGCATCGACCTATGAACCAGGAGATCACAGTGGGGCACATGCCTAGATTTCAGGCTGGGTCCCCAGGAGGGGTGTGCAGCTGAACGATGATTTTTTCTCATTACTGATGTTTCTATTTCTCCCTCTCCTTTCCTCTCTGAAATCAATAAAAATCAATATATATTTTTTTAAATAATGATAATTTCATGTATTAAAATATCACCAGATGGAAAGGAAGCAGGTGACCAGAGAAGAAACTTTGGTTTTGCAATATATACAATGCCAGCTTCAAAAACATGGAGAAAACTAGGCCAGACATGTTTGCATATCCTGTGTTAACTTCCTGTGGAAACAATGTCAAGCCCTGGCCTGTGTGGCTCAGTTGGTTGGCATCGAAAGGTTGCCAGTTCGATTCCAGGCTGGGGCATATGCCTGGGTTGCAGGCTCAATCCCTGGTAGGCATGTAGGAGGCAGCCAAGGGCAGTCCTTTTTAAACATTATAATTTGTTTCCAGAGTCCTCTAAAAACAGGAAATAATCTTACAAACTTTGGCACTCATTCAAAAAGTCAAAGCAATAGAGATACTGCTAAAAGTTATTTGCCTAAAAAAAGAACCAAAAGAAGCTTAAATATGACCAGCAGTTTACCTCAGTTTTCAGTAATAAATATATCCATTCCGATTTGAAAAAATAAATTAAAACTGTAATTCTGTAAAATATCTTTCAATCAGTAAAAAGTAGACAACCCTGTGGTAGGAGAGAGTCCTCCATGGATTGCAGGCTCAATCCCCAGTAGGGGGCATACAACAGGCAGCGGATGGATGTTTTGCTTTCACATTGATGTTTCTCTCCCTCTCCCTCTTTCTCTAAAAAAAAATCAATTAAAAATATATTTAAAATTAAAAAATAATAATAAAGTTTTTTAAAATAACATTTAAAAATCCAATTAGCACATATTTAAATAAGCTATGTAATTTTTAAATTTAATTTCTCAAAACAATTTGGAAAAATTGAAGAGTATGAAATGTATAAAACTACTACTTTCTTTCATGGGAAGAGAATGGAAATTATATGGTTTCCCCTCAAAATATCCAAGACTTGTAGATTTATTCATTCATTCAAGATACCTTTAAGCATCTAATATGTGCTAATCCCTTATACATGGCCAATGCCTGGAACAAAGTTCCTGTTCTCTTGGGGCAACAATCCTAAGTGGGGTGGGTATACAGACAATAAATCAGCATCATCCTCCCCCCCCAACATATTTTTTTTTCATAACATTACTGATACTGACACCCTTATAGGTAATGTTCTCATTCTTGTCTCTTAATTAAGGGCAATATAATTCTATTCTCTTAATTAAGAACAGGCAAGGAGCCCTAGCCGATTTGGCTCAGTGGATACAGCGTCAGCCTGCGGACTAAAGGGTCCCAGGTTTGATTCTGGCCAAGGGCACCCCGGGTTGCAGGCTCGATCCCCCCCCCAGCCCCCAACCCTCCGAGTAGGGGATGTGCAGGAGGCAGCCAATCAATGATTCTATCTCATCATTGATGTTTCTAGCTCTCTAGCTCTCTCCCTTCCCCTCTGAAATCACTAAAAATATATCAAAAACTAGAACTTCAAAAAAGTATCAGCACAAAACGGTATGGCTCATTGGATAGAGCGTCCGGGCTGCGGACTCAAGGGTCCCAGGTTTGATTCCGGTCAAGGGCATGTGCCTGGGTTCGGGCACAT
>NW_005871176.1:2157110-2224464 GCF_000147115.1 Myotis lucifugus | reverse complement strand
CCGAGGTCTAGACAACCCTGGGGAAAAACAGGACTGAATTTGCATCGTCTATCTTATTCTGATCATCTAATCAACTGTCAATTGCCTGATACTATATAAATTATCCAATACTGTTTGTTGCTTATTTCAAAGTCTATGACTTTATTCACATCATCTCTCCAAACCATGGATGTCTGACCTTACAACTCATCCTATTTCTAACCTAACTTTGCATCCCAAAATCCCATCTTGAGTTTCCTTCCCTAACTATTCCAGCTTTCAAAAACTGCCCAAATTCTGCCCTGGCCAGTGTGTCTCAGTGGTTAGCCTGTCAGCCATGCAACACAGGGTCTCGGGTTCAATTCCCAGTCAAGGGCATGTAGGTGGTTTGCAGGTTTGATCCTGGGTCCAGGTTAGTTGGGGCACATGCAGCAGGCAACCAATCCATATCTCTCTCTCTCTCTCTCTCTCTCTCTCTCCCTCCCTCCCTCCCTCCCTCCCTCTTCTTCCCTTCCACTGTCTCTAGAAATCAATGGACAAAATATACTCAGATGATGATTAACAAAAAAAACTGCCCAAATAAATTCTTAACGCCATGACAAGGCCCTTCTTAGCTCTGATCTCGTATTTCATACTCCTCTCCCCTTCACTCTCCATGCTCTGGCTACACAGATCTCTTTATATTCCTCAAACATACAGGGCTCTGTCTTGCCAAGAGCACTCTTTCCCCTATTCTTAAAGCTGTTGATTTCTCATCCTTCAGATTTCAACTCAAATCATTTCCTCAGAAAATCCTAAGCACAGGACCTAGAATAATATCCAGCCCCCTCCCTCCTTACTTCTATCATATTACCTTGTTTATTTCCTCTATAGTATGATCATAGTCTATAATTATCTCATTTATTTGTTATATTGCAGCAAAGGAAACAGATAAAAAATAAGAAAACCTCTGTAAAGGCAGGGACTCTGCTGTATTCCAAGAAGATAGCTCAATACTGGATACTAATATGTACTCACTGAATAAATTAATCACACAAGTGACTACTTACTCATGCTGTTTTTATTCACATGTGTATGTGCTTATTCTAATAGATTATAGGCCCTCAGAGAGGAAAAACTAGGCTTATACTTCTTTATCTCCCTCCCAAAGCACCTCATACAATATTGAGCATATATTAATGGCAAGAAAAAAATTAAAAATTTTTAAAATATACATGTTTACTGATTTCAGAGAGGAAGGGAAAGGGAGAGATAGAAACATCAATGATGAGAGACAATCACTGATTGGCTGCCTCCTGCACACCCCACCCTGGGGATCGAGCCCGCAATCCTGGCATGTACCCTAACTGGGAATCGAACTGTGACTTCCTGGTTCATAGGTCAACCCTCAACCACTGAGCCATGCTGGCCAGATGAAAAAATAAAATTTTTAATTTTTTTTAAAACCCTGTTGGCTAAAAAGCACTGGATTTTTAAAGACAAGCACATGTGGGTTCCAATCTTAGCTCCACTTCAATGTGTGAATCCTGGCAAATTACTTCACTTCTATACCTTAATTTTCTCATCTACACAATACCATTCAACTCAAAAAACTGCTATAGCCCTAGAGAGTTTGGGTCAGTGCAGTGGTCGGCAAACCGCAGCTCGCGAGCCACATGCGGCTCTTTGGCCCCTTGAGTGTGGCTCTTCCACAAAATACCACGTGCGGACGCGCTCGTACAGAGCGATTGAAACTTCGTGGCCCATGCACAGAAGTCGGTTTTCGGCCTGGGCGAGTCTATTTTGAAGAAGTGGCGTTAGAAGTGGGGGTACGTTCGCTGAGTTCGACCCCTCAGATTGAGGACGTTTTTAGCAAAGGCCAGCTTAAGAGTACCCTAATTAAGTTAATAACAATGTACCAACCTATATAGTTTAAGTTTAAAAAATTTGGCTCTCAAAAGAAATTTCAATCGTTGTACTGTTGATATTTGGCTCTGTTGACTAATGAGTTTGCCAACCACGGGGTCAGTGGATAGAGTGTTGGCCCGCAGACTGAAAGGTCCTGGGTTCAATTCCGATCAAGGAAAAGTGCTTCGGTTGCAGGCTCGATCCCCAGGGCAGTGTGGGAGGCAACCAATCCATACGTCTTTTTCTCATCGATATTTTTCTCTGTCTCTCCCTCTTCCTTCCACTTTCTCTAAACATCAATGGAAAAATATCGTCAGGTGGAGATTAACAAAAAAAAAAAACTGCTATAAAGAAAAATGAGGTAATGTATATAAAGCAACTAACAATCACCTGGCACAGAGTAAACACCTAATAGGGCATTTTATTCTAAATTAAAACTTGCAAAAATCAAAATGGCCTACTACTGTTAAAGGAAAGCATCTGAACACTACAATTAAGAGAAAACTCAAAAAAAATCTGTGCTTCTACTAGACAGGCTTATTTGTTAACTTGATCAATCCTTTTTGAAATCCTGGCACTCTGATCTCAAAGAACAGTTTAAAGGAAACTTCTTATTTGTAGCCAGAGGATTTGGAATGTTATAAAAAGAGTTGTAATCTGCCTCTATTTTAAGATGAGACAAAATAACAGTACTTAATCATACAAAAAATGTTTATCAAGTCTCGAATATGCCCAAGGAAGACAATGTGGAGTAGCAGTCAAGCAGCCCTCAGCTCATATACCCCTTCTTGTGTGACTTTGGTCAAGCTACAAGACCTCTTTAACACTATTTCTCCATTTGTAAAACAGAAATAAACCTAACATCACAGGTTGTAAGAATTATTGAGTTACTCCTCTGTACAGTACTTAACACTCAATTACAAGCTCTTTTTATCATTGTGAAGTCACCCAAATAAGCAGTCAATTTAGAATCTGATTATCTAGGCAATCTTGTATAGGGTATTGTGTTTATACTCCATCGAAGTACTAAATGAAAGCCATTCATGTACCCAGGAAAACAATGTGGTTTTAGATTAGGATATAACACACAAGGCAAATTTTTACTTTCAAAAAAATATCAGAAACAATAAGAAACAAGACCTCCATGTCTAGGTCAATACCTGCCAAAACTTAACATGTACATTCTTTGACCGTAGCAATTCCATCTTTTTTTATTTAAATTTTTTATTGTTGCCCTAACCAGTTTGGCTCAGTGGGTAGAGCGTCGGCCTGCGGACTCAAGGGTCCCAGGTTCGATTCCGGTCAAGGGCAGGTACCTTGGCTGCGGGCACATCCCCAGTGGGGAGTGTGCAGGAGGCAACTGATCGGTGTTTCTTATCAATGTTTCTGACTCTCTATCCCTCTCCCTTCCCCTCTGTAAAAAATCAATAAAATATATTTTTAAAAAAATTTTATTGTTGACACTACTGCAGATGTCCCCCATATTCCCCCGTCCACCTCCACCCAGCCCCTGCTCCCACTCCCTTGGCCCTCCCCACACTATTGTCTGTGTCCATGGACTATGCATATATGTTCTTTAGCTAATCCCTTCACCTTCCTTTATCCAGTCACCCCCTTCTCCTTCCCCTCTGAGATCTGTCATTCTGTCCCATGTATCCATGCCTCTGGTTCTATTTTGTTCGTCAGTTTATTTTGTTCATTAGAATCTACATATTAGTGAGATCACATGGTATTTATCTTTCTCTGAATGGCTTATTTCACTTAGCATAATAATCTCCAGGTCCATCCATACTGTTGCAAAGGGTAAGATTCCTTCTTTTTCACAACCTCGTAATATTCCATTGTGCATGTGTACCACAGCTTCTCCACTCATCTACCAATGGGCACTTGTGCTGTTTCCAGATCTTAGCTATTGTAAATAACACTGCTATGAACACGGGAGTGTATATATTCTTTCTGATTATTTTTGGGATTCTTAGGATATATACCTGGAAGTGGTATCAATGGGTCAAAAAGCAGTTCCATTTTTAATTTTTTAGGAAACTCATTCTGGTTTCCACAGTGACTGCATTCCCACCAACAGTGCACTAGAGTTCCCTATCTCCACATCCTCGCCCACACTTGTTGATTGTTGTGGCAATTCCATTTCTAAAACTTTCTCCATGTATGCAAAGAGGTAGACACAAGGATATTTATCAGTCTTGCTTGTAGGAATAAGACAGGAGACTACCTACATGTGCACCAACAGGTGACTGGTAAACTAGGTTATAATATAAAGTAATCTATAATAATAAAAGTGTAATATGTAAATCGACCGAACAGCACAACGACTGTTCAGACAACCATGCTATGACATGCACGGGCAACAGGCCAACAAAGGCAGGTGCAATGCGATTGGTCAGGGGGCCTCGCCATCGCCCCACAGAGGGAAGCCCAGGCCACCCTCTGCGGGGCGATCAATGGGGGGCTCCACAATAGATCACCCCAAAGAGGGAGGCCCAGGCCACCCTCTGCACGGCAATCAATCATGGAGTCCTGGCTGGGTGTGCAAGGCCTCCCTCTGTGCGCCGATCAATTGCGGAGCCCCGCAATCAATTGCCCCAGAGAGTGAAGTCCTGGCTATCCGGCTGGTGGCACTGTGGCAGGTGGGCGGGGCCTCCCTCTTCGGGGTGATCGATTGCAGGGCTCTGTAGAGGGAGGCCCAGGCCACCCGGCCGGTGGCCACAGAAGGAGGCCAAGGCCACCCAGCTGGCGGTGCTGTGGCAGGTGGGCGGGGCCTCTGGCCAGCAACGCTATGGCAGGTGTTCAGGGCTGGCCAGCGATCACCTGGTAGAGGGAGGCCCAGACCAGCCAAGCAATCGCACCCCATGCCTGTTGCCCACAGAGGGAGGTGACCAGTGGCAGGGGAGGGAGGCAGCGCTGCACAGATGGCAAGCAGTGGCAGCGGCGGGGGCAGGGCCAGCTGTGGGCAACCGGGGGAAGGAAAGCCCCG
The DNA here is from genome assembly GCF_000147115.1 of Myotis lucifugus. NCBI lineage: Eukaryota > Metazoa > Chordata > Mammalia > Chiroptera > Vespertilionidae > Myotis > Myotis lucifugus. The sequence goes on along the minus strand of NW_005871176.1, from coordinate 2,219,606 downwards.
ATAGGCCCTGATCACTGGCCAGGCCTAGGGACCCTACTCAAGGGGTCCCAAATTGCGAGAAGGCGCAGGCTAGGCTGTGGGACACACACCCCCCGCCACCCCATGCACGAGTTTCATGCACCGGGCCTCTAGTATCCTATATAATAAAAGACTAATATGCAAATCGACCGAACGGCAGAACAACTGGTCACTATGATACGCACTGACCACCAGGGGGCAGATGCTCAATGCAGGAGCTTCCCCCTGGTGGTCAGTGCACAGAAGCCGGGCTCACGGCTGGCGAGTACAGCGGCGGTGGCAGGAGCCTCTCCCGCTTCCACAGCAGCGCTAAGGATGTCCGTCAGTCGGACATCCCCCAAGGGTTCCTGGACTGCGAGAGGGTGCAGGCTGGGCTGAGGGACCCTCCCTCCCACCAAGGGCACAAATTTCATGCACCAGGCCTCTAGTTATACTATAAACTATTATAAAGAATGTGCTATAGTGCCTATTATAGACTGAACTGTGATCCCAAATAAAGTAACATGTTGAAGCCCTAACCCCAAGTACCTCAGAATATGACTGACTGTATTTGGAGATAAGATCTTTAAGATAAAATAAAGTCATATTGATGGGTCCTAATACAATGTGACTGGTGTCCTTATAAGGAAATTAGGACCCCAAAGTAGAAAAACACAAAAAATAGATGAGTCGCTACAGCCGGTTTGGCTCAGTAAATAGAGCATCAGCCTGTGGACTGAAAGGTCCCAGGTTCGATTATGGTCAAGGGCATGTACCTCGGTTGCAGGTTCCTCCCCTGCCCGGGCCCTGGTCAGGCACGTGCAGGAGGCAACCAATCAATATGTTTCTCTCACATTGATATTTCTCTCTGTCTTTCCCTCTCTCTTCCACTCTTTCTAAAAATCAATGGAAAAATAGCCTCAGGTAAGGATTTAAAAAAACAGATGTGTCCAAGTCATTAAAGACTGAAAACTAGGCAGAGTTTTCATTTAACCTGGGTGGTGAACAGGCTACCATTTCTTTCTTAACTGTGAACAAGTATTTGTGTGTGTGTGTGCGTGTGTGTGTGTATGTTTTTAAGAGTATCAATCTTATACCTGTATTCCAAGGTGGACTGTCAAAGATAACCAGATAAAGTAAAGGAACTCAGCTATGAAACTACTTTAATAATCCAAGACTTAAACAAAAGACCTGCACTAGGGTAGGAGCATGGAAAGAGAAAAGAAATAGTTGACCGGTTTGAGGGTGGAGAGTGGGTTTGTGTAAGGAAGTGAGAAATTATAAGGAAGTTTCTTAGTCTGGGAAATAAGAGAATAACTTTGTACCACAGATAAATGGAGAAGTTAGAAAAAATCTATTATGTTCTTAAGGCACTCTTGTAAGAAAACAGCCTTTTCAGATTCAGTGAACAAATTCCGCCCTAAGTCTATCAAGGATGAAATCATGTGCCAGCCAGTATAAGAAATCCTACATACAAGCATACATTTGCAGCAAAAAAATAAAAAGTCACTATCTTACCTGGGCAACACACATCTTATCAGTGAGAAACCAACTACAAAACTAACCATGATCATTTAGACTTTCTTTGTTACATCTTGTAATGCAGAAGTACCTACATTCAGATTCTCATACAGTCTGTTTTATAAACCACAAACCATTTTTAAAGAACAAGACAAAATTACCAAGATTCTGAATCAAGCCCTGGCCAGTTTGGCTCAGTGGAAAGAGCGTCAGCCTGTGGACCAAAGGGTTCCGGGTTTAATTCCGGTCAAGAGCATGTACCTCAGTTGCAGGCTCCTCCCCAGCCTGGGACCTGCCAGGCCGTGTGCAGGAGGCAACCAATCAATGTGTTTCTCTCAGATCTATGTTCCTCTCTCTGTCTTTCCCTCTCTCTTCCACTCTCTCTAAAAATCAATGGAAAAATATCCTCAGGTGAGAATTTTAAAAATAATAAAATTAAAAAGATTCTGAATCAAGGCAGTCTACCAAATTTTGATGTAAAATCTGTTGTTAATGGGGCAAACGTGTACAGAAACATTCAACCTTGTACTTGAAGAAATAATTGGACAAAGAATAATTGGAGATCCTATAACAGGTGTACCAAAGATTATGTCCACAGAGTGCAGCTGACATGAATGCAGATGTTTCAGCTTGGTTGCAGAACAGTGAGTAACTGTATAGTTCTCTCCACTAAAAGAGAATGAGAGAAACAAAAACAACAGAGACAGAATTGCAAAGACTGAAAAATAACCAATATGTGTTGACAACAAATCTGGTGTTTTTTTAAACATGTTTATTGATTTCAGAGAGCAAGGGAGAGATAGAAACATCAATGATGAGAGACAATCGTTGATTGGCTGCCTCCTGCACACCCCACACTGGGGATCAAGCCTGCAACCCGGGCATGTGCCCTTGTCTGGAATTGAACCTGGGACCCTTCACTCCTCAGGCCAACGCTCTATCCACTGAGCCAAACCAATTAGGGTAACAAATCTGCTTTTTTAAGCACACTTTAAAACCAAGAAAAACACCACCAAAGCACAAACTTCTGCCTTGACCTTCAATTGTTTGATATGAAAATTATTCACATACACTATACTTTGGGAAACTAAGCTCCTATAATGGTACTCCAGATGCATTATGAAATACAGTTGCTTAATGTCTATTTTTTTAAAGTTTTTATTGATTTTAGAGAGAGGAAGGGAGGAAGGAGAGAGAGAACGAGAGAAAAAAAATCCATGTGAAAACATCAATCCACTGCCTCCAGCACCCACCCCAACCAGGACGGCAACCTGGGCATGTTCGGCCCCCCCCCGGGAATTGAGCCAGTGACCCTCCAACATACGGGACAATGCTCAACTAACTGAGCCACACCTGCCAGGGCTACTTAAGGTCTATTTTTAAAGATTTCCCATAAAAGTAAGCATAGCAGTATTTGTCACTGATAAAAAGTGATCACAGTTGCACCCTCTAACTAAAATTCTCTTGCCTGGATGGTTCAGGCACATCCTCTATAGATGTTAGCTCAAATCTCATTTTGGAACAACTCTACCTTTTTAAAATGCAACCCAAGCCCCAGCTGGTTTGACTCTGGATAGAGCATGGGACTGAAGGACTGCAGGTTTGATTCTAGTCAGGGGCACGTACTTTGGTTGCAGACTCAATCCCTGGCTGCGGGAGGCAACAAATCAATGTGACTCTCACATCAATGTTTCTCTCTATCTGTCCCCCTTCCTTCCACTCTCTCTAAAAATCAATGGGAAAATATCCTCAGGATTAACCAAAAAAAAACAATAAAATGCAACCCAAGTTTTACCGAACCCTAAAGTACTCCACTGTACATCACCGCCAGCCCTCCCTCATCTTCCCCCACTTCGTTTTTCTCCACTTATCTCCAGCTCACACACTAGTATGTAAATTTCATGGGGAAAGAGATTTGCTTTGGTCTATTTTATTCACTGCTACATCCCCCAACACCCAGACACAGTAACTGCCACACAGCACACATTCAAAGCGTTGCTGAATTCATAAATTAATAAGATAGTATGCCCTAATCGGTTTGGCTCAGTGGATAGAGCGTCAGCCTGCGGACTCAAGGGTCCCAGGTTCGATTCTGGTCAAGGGCATGTACCTTGGTTGCGGGCACATCCCCAGTAGGGGGTGTTCAGGAGGCAGCTGGTCAGTGTTTCTCTCTCATCAATGTTTCTAACTCTCTATCCCTCTCCCTTCCTCTCTGTAAAAAATCAATAAAATATATTTAAAAAAAAAAAAAAAGATAGTATGGAGTAGCCCAGCTGGAGTGGCTCAGCTGAGCACTGACCTATGAACCAGGAGGTCACGGTTTGATTCCCAGTGGGGCACTTGCCTGGGTTGCAGGCTTGATACCCAGAGTGGGGTGTGCAGGAGGCATAAATCAATGATTCTCTCTCATCATTAATGTTTCTCTCTCTCCCTTTCCCTTCCTCTCTGAAGTCAATAAAAATATATATTTTTTAAAATAGATAGTATGGGTTAGAGATGCAAGTCAAAAACATGTTCTTTGGACTCAGAATACACCCTTTAATATGTCCTTTAGGCTCCTAAACCCTCCCGTATTACTATCTGAATAAAAAACAAATAAATTTTTTTCGATATCCTTCTGAAGGAGAAAAATCCTATTTCTAAGACATAAGTCAAATCTGCAGTCTGAACTAGCTAAAGTAGTTTAACACCAAGCATTTGAAGCCACCCAGCATCATTTTAGGGAATAAACACACTGTATCATCATGAGCAACTCTATTCTGGGAATGCACAGTTCTACCAACTTTTAAACCGGGAAGGGAGGGGGTGGGGGGAAGATAACGCCTAAAAAAAAAGTATCATCCTAAAGTATGTGTATCACATTGTAGTCACAACTATATCAGAGTAAAATAGTTAAGGTAAGCAATCTTACCCTTAGACATTTTATAATTAAAATACAGTGGGGCCTTGACTTACGAGTTTAATTCATTCCGTGACGGAGCTCGTAACTCAAATTACTCGTATGTCAAATCTTAAAGTGAAAGAGTGAGACACGTGATGCTGGGCTGATGTTGTGGCGTTCACTGTGACCTTCGCTGCGCCAACTAGCGGTGGGGTATCTGAAGCTGGCTCGTAACCCGAATTTTAGCTCGCAACTCAAAGCAAAAAATCGGCCGAGAGACAGCTCGTATCTCGAAAAACTCATTAGTCGGGACACTCGTAAGTCAAGGCCCCACTGTATGCCTCCAATTTTGAAACAACTCACTCAGATTTGAATCCATTAAAATAGTGTATAACAAATTTAAGCATCACATAATTGCCAAAGAATTATCTCTACAACCTAAGTCTTCACAAAAATCTGCCATTGATTAGCTCTATTTTTATTTTATTTAAGATTTTTTTTAATGATTTTTAGAGTCTGAGAAAGGGGGAGAGGAGAGAGGGAGAAAGGGGGAAGGGAGAGAAGAAGAGAGGGAGAAAGGGAGAGGAGAGAGGGAGAGAGGGAGAGACGGAGAGAGGGAGAGAAGGAGAGAGGAAGAGAGGGAGAGAGGGAGAGAGGAAGAGAGAGGGAGAGAGGGAGAGAGGGAGAGAGGGAGAGAGGGAGAGAGACATCTATCGGCTGCCTCCTACATGCCCCCCTACTGGGGATCAAGCCCTGACCAGGGCAACCTTTTGGTGCACAGGACAACTGAGCCACAAAGGCAAGGGTGATTAGTTCTATTTTAAAAGCTGCTTGTCTTAGATTTTTCTTAGATTTTTAGGTGGCATGTTTTTTTTTAATGTTTGCAGAGAAACATCTTACCATCATATTTTAAGAGGCAGAGAGGCGAATTTACTCGTATAATTTATAGGAGAAGAAATAGCAATTTTTCCAAATAAAAGGAGAAGTAAGAATGTGGTGTCAGCAGAAAACAAACTTAGATCTTCAACACATGTCACATGCAGGACATGAATTAATCTTGATCCTGAAGGAAGCTTAATTACCAAATAGTAATTTTTTTTAAAAGAACTGAGATAGCCCAACTGGTGTGGCTCAGTGGTTGAATAATCAACCCATAAACCACAAAGTCGCTGGTTCAATTCCCAGTCAAAGCACATGCCCAGGTTTAGGGCTACATCCCCAGTAGGAGGCAGCTGATGGATGTTTCTTTTTTTCTCTCTCTCTCTCTTTCTCTCTCTCTCTCCTCCACTCCTCCCTTCCTCTGTCTTAAAAAAAATCTATGAAAACATATTTTTTTAAACTTTACATTCTAACTGACAATGTGAATTATGCCCCTCCAGTTATTTTCTTCTGCTCTCTCCATTATTTACTGGCAGTTACCTTTTAAATTTTGCACACAATGAGATTAAATTGGGCCTCTATTGTGCCAATTCCCATTTCCTCTTGTGTTTTAAGTGCAAACTAACTTAAGTGAACATAACATCAAGTAGTGCATAGATATATGCATTTGCTTGATTCAATTTGTTGTGACCTTATCAGGTAAGAATTGTAATTGCACCATCTATATATCTATATATATAAAAGGCTAATATGCTAAGTATCCGATCGTCCAACTGGTTGCTATGACGCGCACTGACCACCAGGGGGCAGATGCTCAACGCAGGAGCTGCCGAGATGTGCACTGGCCAATTACAGAGAAATGGCACTGCAGACCTGGTACCCACAAAGCAACACTCAGCTTCCCCCAAGTGGAACATAGTGCCCGCCACCACCCCGGAGCGACAGCCCACCAAATCACAACCAACACTGCCAAGACCCCATGGCACAAAATGCGGCCCACAGCCCCGCTCAGCCCAGAAACAGTGGCTGTGGGTGCTGGATAATGATGTCATGTGGCAACACCCAGCTTCCTCTCCCTAGCAACTAGCCTCCTTGCAGTTTCTTCAGCCCAGGAACACAACTTGCTTTATAGCCAGGTGGAAACATTTTACACTTTAACCAAATGTCTGTGAAGCATTTTCCCGAGCCTCATCTCATTTGATCCTCACATAAGTCCTGGAGTTGGTAGATAGAAGATTCGATGGAATCCTATTTTCTTTTCATTAGCCAGAAAATAGAGATTTAGAAGCTTAGAAACTTGACCTGACTAAAAAGAAATTGTAGACCTTGAAAATGACTTCAGGTTTTCTCACTGCGTAGAATATAGTCAAACACTGCTGCAGTTAAATATTTTACCCTTTGTTCTCCCTGCGTGATCTACAATACAATCTGCTTCGTGTTGGTATTTACTGCTGTGTTGCTGACAATTACCTGAAAGAGAAGTTGGGGTGCTTCACTGGGCTGGAAAAAGTGTAGCTAAATCACAAAGCAGGTCTAACTAAGCAAGTTTATTCTATATATATACTGGTAAAAGGCTAAGTTGACTCACGCATGCACGATACATATAAAGCTCTTGCTGGCGCCAATCGCACGCGTGTGTTTCGATCTGTCATTGTCAATTTTGAATTTGGTTGACACTTCTATTATAAAGGGCGAATAGCGATATAAAACTATTTCTTCTAATTGATTTCCTTTCAATGTGCATGAATTCGTGCACCAGGCCACTAGTTTTGTAAGTAAGGAAGCTAAGTATATTGGTGCACTTTTAAGTTTTCAAAACAGTGTTGAAAAATTGCAGTTTTTATTTTTTTTAAACTTAGTTTAAAAAGACTAAACCATTCTTTCAAAGGAAGCATCTAAATGTGTACCCAATTTTGTATATATGCTTAGGTTTGTTAACCAATAAAAAAAAATTGCTATCAAAAAAAGTTTACATTTTAAAATCTAATAATTTATTGCCCTGGCCGATTTGGCTCAGTGGATAGAGCGACAGCCTGCAGACTGAAGGGTCCCAAGTTCGATTCCAGTCAAGGGCACATGCCCAGGTTGCAGGCTTGATCCCCAGTGGGAGGCATGCAGGAGGCGGCCAATCTATGATTCCTTCTCATTATTGATGTTTCTATCTCTCTCTCTCTCTCCCTCTCCCTTCCTCTCTGAAATCAATAAAGATATATTTAAAAAATGAATAAATAGCCGAAACCGGTTTGGCTCAGTGGATAGAGCGTCGGCCTGCGGACTGAAGGGTCCCAGGTTCGATTCCGGTCAAGGGCATGTACCTTGGTTGCGGGCATATCCCCAGTAGGAGATGTGCAGGAGGCAGCTGATCGATGTTTCTCTCTCATCAATTTTTCTAACTCTCTATCTCTCTCCCTTCTGATCTGTAAAAAATCAATAAAATATATTTTTAAAAAATAAATAAATAAATAAAAATAAAAAATGAATAAATAAAATCTAATTTATTTTAAAATATTAATTTTAATCTTAAACTCCACAATAAAAATATGGTTTTCTAGGAAAGTAGTGTGAGAGTTAAATTCCACTTCGGAAGATTCCAAAATTGACCTCCTCTCAAATAGTGTTCAGCTGGTAAAACAAAGTTGTATTATAATGAAAAATCCGGAAACCACAGATGCTTTGTTAAGAAACTTTATTCTTTATTTCCTACTCCTCTTCATCTACTTTTAAACAGATTTAAAAGTAAACCAAAAAAAGTTACAAATATTCTTAAACTGCCAACCAACAAAGCAAATGGATTGTATCTGAAATCTTGCTTATGCTTTCTTCTACAAAATGTATCCCCTTCTTATACTCAACACAGTATTCTTTTATTCCTTCATCTCTCCATTGTTTCATTGGCTCATTTGATCTGTCCTCAATCACTTGTTTCCACAAGGAGTAGCAAACAGTGATAATCTATTTAGCTGAAAAGGATGGCTGTGGTTTAACTTCCAACCCTAGATGGCTTCATATTGCCACTTGGGACACAGAGAATGGACACAGGTGTGACTGAGACATTGATCCTACAGCTCTCCTGGGGTCTTCAGCAACTCCAGTCAGCCAAGAGCAGCCTCATCCATTTACTACAGTGTGGCATTTTCTATGTCTGCCTTGATTTCAAAAGAATTAGGAAACACTACTCTAGAGTGTACACTGCAAAGAGATAGCACTGGTGAATTTCTCCTACACCAAATACTTTAAGAAAAAGAAAAAAGGCCCTGACTGGTTTGGCTCAGTGGATGGAACGTCAGCCTGTGGACTGAAGGGTCCCAGGTTCGATTCCGGTCAAGGGCATGTGCCTTGGTTGAGGGCGCATCCCCAGTGGGGGGTGTGCGGGAGGCAGCTGATCGATGTTTCTAACTCTCTATCCCTCTCCCTTCCTCTCTGTAAAAAATCAATAAAATATATTTTAAAAAAAGAAAAAAAAAGGAAAAGTTATTAGAAAAATAATTCAATTTAGTCCTTAAAAAAAATCAATAATTTTTCAATATGGCAGCTAAGACTGACTAGATTTTTGTTACTAACATCTTCCCTTGAGACTGGAGATACGGTTTATTTTAAAGAAAGCATGCCCAGCCAGAGTGGCTCAGTGGTTGAGCACTGACCTATGAACCAGGAGGTGGTGGTTCAATTCTCAGTCAGGGCACATGCCTGAATTGCAGGCTCAATCCCCAGTAGGGGGTGTGCAGGAGGCAGCTGATCAGTGATTCCTTCTCATCATTGATGTTTCTATCTCTCTCCCTCTCCCTTTCTCTCTGAAATCAATAAAAATATATATCTAAAATATTTTTTTAAAAAGCAGAAAACTTTTTACATTTGACCAGCTAAATGACAATTTTGTATTTACCATGTTTTCATAACCATGAATGATCCTCTTCATAAAAATTCGTTTCCAATAAAATGTCATTTGAATTCAAACGTGTTAACTGATATACTAAACTAGAATCTTAGATTATCTAGTTATTAGTTAAGCGGGCAATGGCATTTTAATAACTAAACATTTGTTCCTGATAATGAGTACAGGATGATTCTACTATAGGTAAGAAACTATAATTCCTTTAAAAACCAAGTAGGTTTCACATTTACTTTAAGATATGATCTTTGCAATAAATTCTGGTACACTGCCTAAAATATTATATTTAACTAAGTAGGGGAGAAACTAGAATAAAATACTCAACACTGTTTCTGAAGAGGTGCTTCAAACTTTAACATGCATAAAAATCACGTGGGGGGTCATGTTAAATGCAGATTCCACTTCAGTAGGACTGTGATGGAGCCTGAGATTTCTAATGAGCTCCAAAGTGATGCTTATGCTGCTGGTCCATAGACCACACAAGGCATACCTGGGACCTTACAACTTTGCTTCTATGATGATGATTGAGATAATGGACAAAAATTTAAAACAGGCAACAATTTCCACTTCATTTAATAATTTTATAATAATAATGGTTTCATGAAATTAATCTGGGGGAGAGATGGTTATTAAAATATGGATGTTTAGGGAAAATGCAGATAGCTGCTTAAAAGTGGGAGCCTAAGAGAAGTTGTAATAATAACAAGAGCAAACACCTACACTGCACTTACTATGTGCCAGTGAATTGTCTTAAGTACTTCCCACAGATTAACTGATTTGATTCTCATAACACTGTGAGGCAGGACCATTGCTAGTCTTATTATACAGAAGGTAAACCTGAGTCATAAAAACATTACTTAGGTTGCACATAACTAATAAAGAGCAGAGCCAGGATTTTAACCCAGGCAGTCAGTTTCAGACTCTACACTTTTAATCATTGTACTAGCAGCGTTCTTCTGAAGAACACACAGCAGCAGAATTAAAATGGCAAATCATAATGGCTTACTCTTGGAGAAAATGATGTAAGTGTTAAAGTGTAGTGTTAAAGCAGAGAGAGCAACAAGGTTCTCTTCAGGTGACAGACCACCAATGCTTGGTGAATGACTTAACCATCTATAGGTGTTTGCTATATTAGAAACTGTTCTGGACTTCAGCATAGCTAAATATTTGAGAAAAAAATCTTTTCCTAAACAATTTTTTTAATGGAATACCATTTGGTGGCAAAACACCTGGTTTCACTTCATGAAATAAGTAGTTTGAGACCAATGTCTGAGGGGCAACTAGTGAAGAAGAGGTTTGACATCCAGGGCTTTTAACAGCAGCAGTGGCAGACATAGCTGAAATGGCAAGTAATGAAAACTGCTTTACCAAAAATATTTTGGACTGAAGAGATAAGTAACTAAAAGTAGAAACTAGTAAGGGACAAAGCATAACATGACCAGGAACTTGATACTGCTGAGTAGAGGAGAAGTGGCATAAATAAGCTGCTAATGGCCCTAACCAGTTTGGCTCAATGGATAGAGCGTCAGCCTCCAGACTGAAGGGTCCCAGGTTCGATTCCGGTCAAGGGCATGTACCTTGGTTGCGGGCACATCCCCAGTGGGGAGTGTGCAGGAGGCAGCTGATCGATGTTTCTCTCTCATCGATGTTTCTAACTCTCTATTCCTCTTCCTTCCTCTCTGTAAAAAATCAATATATTTTTTTAAAAATAAGCTGCTAATGGCAAATAAAGAAATAGAGGCTATTTCAAATCAACTTTTAAAAAAAGAGAGAGGAATGAAACAGACTGAAAGGTCCCGGGTTTGATTCTGGTCAAGGGCACATGCCACATGCTGGGGTTGCAGGCTCAATCCCCAGTAAGGGGCATGGAGGAGGCAGCCGATCCATGATTCTCTCTCATAATTTATGTTTCTATCTCTCTCTCCCTCTCCCTTCCTCTATGAAATCATTAAAAATGTATTTTTTTTTAAAAAAAAAGTATGCAGGAAGAAAAGATTAACTCTTAAACATCATCAAATTCATTCATCTGACAAACATTTCTAGGGATACAGCGGTGACCATGGGAAGTCAAAGCCCTAACCTCAAAGAACCTATATTCTAATGGGGGAAACTAATAGATTTGGAAGAGAATATTGAATATTGAAGGCCTAGAATAAAGCTCTTTGATATAGTGGGCTATATAGATCCATTTATGGGAAATAAGTTCACAAAATATTAAGCACTCCTTCTCCTGCTGCAGAGGCCCTGTAGCCTGCAATGCTCATTGTTTCTTATCCTCTTGAAAAAGACCCTAAAACAATAAATGCATTTAAAATGTATCTACAAATTAAAAGTACAATCTGACCTTTACTTCCAAGAATACCTATAAATACTACTCCCAGATAGGCATAGTAAATTGTACCTCAAAGTTTTCCAAATGTGACAGCTCCTGAATTAATACATTTTATTAGAGTAACCATTTTAGAAATAACTAGAAATGCTTTTCTAATAGACCATAAACTTTTAAGTGGAAAAATTATCCAAATAAAAAACAAATCTTAAGTTACAAGAGAGTCAAGATTTGATCTCAGTGGGCTTTAAGAATCTCACTGATCTTTTTTTAAGAGAGTGGAAGGGGAGGGAGGAAGGAGTAGGGGGGGAGAGAGAGAGAAAAAAACATCAATGTGAGACACATCCATTGCTTGCCACCCACATGTACCCCGGGGACCAGGGATCAAACCTACAACCCAAGTATGTGCCCTTGGCCAGAAAACAAACCCCCAACTCTTTGGTTCGCCAACGCTCTAACCACTGAACACACTGGCCAGGGCTCTCAATATTTGATTTAAGCCCCCAGAATACCTTCTAGCTATAACAACTGTCTTAGATTCCAGAAAAATTAATTTGAACTGAGTACAACTGTTCATTATTATGTGAAAACATTTTAAGAGGATGGGATACTTCTTAGGTCTTGAAGAAATTACTAGAAAATAGCTCATTTTTAATACTCAGTTAATTACCAATCTCACTGCTTCAGTGTAAACACTATAAACTCAAACTATTCTACTATATTTTAAGAGGAAAGATACAAGTTAATATACAGTATGTACATTTAAACATCTTAAATATAGAAGATTCAAGAAACAAGACAGCAGGTTGTGTTCCATTTTTACATTCTTAAAACATGATAGATTATGGCAAACATATTTCAGAAGATCCAAGCTCCACACCTATCCAATCTACAACACCTATACACTACAGAAAGCCAATTTAAACCTACATTTCTTTTATGTGTTTCCTAACAAGCAATTTATTCTCTCAATACAAATGAGGGACAATAGGAAAGTACTTGTTCCAACAAGAACTACTTTTACAATGCATTACACAATTGGATCGCATCTGCTTTACAATGCTAACATTTTTTCTGTGCTACTGTACCCTGTAGTCCATGAAGGGTGTACCTAACATTCTGGGGAACAAATACTGTGATCCAAAAAGTCTGAAAATGTTACTCAAGTTTTTCTTGTTATAAGTCCAAAACTCGTTTACTTACAAAACTAAACGTGTCTAGCAAGCAAAGATTAGGGTTGAGATGAACCGATTCTCTTCTCCCCTGTCACAAAAAGCACACGTTAGTCGACTTAGGTGCGCTTTCTGCATCAGTAAGTCATACAGGAGACAGTCTGGGCAAGTCTTTCTGGACCAAAGATGCTTCTACAAATAAATGCACTTCATTCTAGTACAAAGGGATCTGTCTTTAAAGGTATGGCCTTTCTAAGTGGCTGTACATGGTGTTGTCTTACGCTTTATTCCCTGGCACAAACTACTCTTGAGATTGTAAACCTTCCTGGCTTTTGGGTGCCTTTGAGACGACCGGGATTTGAAGAGATCTCTGAATACGATGCACTGAGAAAGCAGGCAGGATAGCCAACTGAGGCTGCAAAATGCTGCCTTAATGGGGTGAATCCCTGACTTGCAGGAGTTAAAACTCTCACCCCTTATATTGCGATGACGTAATCTTCCACACTGCATTTCTCTTGGACTGAAAGGGGAGGAAAATAAGCAAACGAACAAAGAAAATTTCCCCCTGGTAAGAGGAATTAAGAAAGCGGCAGAACGACAGTTTCGAGAGATGGTTAGGTAACTCCCAGAAAGGGAAGCTCCGCTGAGCAGGCGGAGAGACAGAGCTGGAGAAGCCAACGGAAATGGCATTAGGAACTCAACCTACAGCAGAAAGAGAGAGACCGGAGAGACGGGGATCAGAGCCACCTCGCCCGGGCCAAGCGGCGGAGGCGAGGCGAGGCTGCGGGCGCAGGAGACGCCAGTCACGGGCAAAAGCCCGGGGGGCAACCAGCAGGCTCAACCCGCCCCGGGACCGCCGCTCCCCGGTCGCGCCGGCCACTCTGCTCCCCTCCCCCGCCCGCCGCAAAATGTCCGCGGCGGCGCCCAGCGAAGCAGGAAGTTGAAGCTCGGGCGCTGGGGCAGCCCGGCCGCCCGAGCCGCAGACACTCCCGCTCAGCCCGGCGCCCGCGAGCGGCTCCACGGCCCAGACCCACGACGGCGCCCCGGCCCGCCGCCCGCCCTCGGGGCCAGCCGGGGGGAGGGGAGCCCGGGCGGCCGAGATGGGTGTGACTCCTTCCTTCCGCCGCTGCCCGGTGACAACCCGGCACCGCCCGCGCCCTCCGGCCGGCACCCCGCATCCCGGCCGCGCTCCCCTGGGCGGAACGGGCGCCCCCCACCTTCCCCGCCGGGACCCCCTCCCCTCTGTTCCCCGACAGAACCCAGACCCGCGCTCTCCCGCACGGCGCCGCGCGATCCGGGCAACCCCACCCCCACCCCGCGACCCGCGCTCCCAGGCGTCCCCGGAACCCAGAAGCGGGGTGTCCCCGCGGACAACGAGGTGCCGGGGCGGCACAGTAGAGACGGGACAGTTGGGAAGCCGCTCCCGCGGGGAGCCTTGGGCCCCGCACTCACCTCAGCCTCTCCGCCGGGGCGTTGGCAGCACTGAGCGGGGTCTCCTCGGCTGCCGGACAGGGGCACGCGCTTGACGTCAGCACGCAGGCGACGCACGGTTGGGTACCCGCGGAAGTGGGCGGGACCGGGAGGCAAACCGAGGCCGAGCGAGGACCTGAATGCTCTCTCCCTCCGCCTGGGCTCGGGCTGCCTGTCGCGCACGCGCCAGCCTACGCGGCTCCCTCGGCTGCGGCTGAGCGCACCTCCTGCTCAGATGGTTTTATTTATAATGTGTAAACGGCCGTTTGCAAAGGGCTTTCACTCACATTTCTTCTGATCCTTGCCATCTGGGGAAGCACAGTATTATCTTCCCTGGTTTGCAGAGAAGACGGAAACTACCCAGAGGAAAGTGACTTGCGGAAGACCACCCTGCAGGCGACAGGGCCCTGTGTCCTGTGGGTCTCTTCTCATCTCTGCCTACACCCCAGCCTCCCTCGCTCCAGCCGCAGCGTCGTCTTTTGGTTTAGAGACTTTTTCCCCGTTGCAAGGCCTTGCGTTCACTGTTTCACGAGCCCTATGGTTGGCTCTCAGCCCTTCCTGATCCCCCTGTCCTCACAGCACCTGTTTATCTGTCTTCCCTGCTAGTGTGGAAACTTCAGGGCAATAGGAACCTTCTCTGTCTTTTCTCAAACGTGTCTGTGTTAGAGGGAAACAGCTTATTTTAATAATAGTCCATTTGTTGTTGACTACCACAGCTATTTGGCCAAGAAAGACACCTATTTTAAATATATACAATTTAATAGTCATATTTTCTTTTGGATTTTTTAAGCTTTTTTAAAATTCTTTATTGTTTAAAGTATTACATAAGTCTCCTTTTTCCCCCATTGACCTCTCCCCGGCCGCCCCCACCCCCCAGCACATGCCCTCACCCCCCTACTGTCTGTGTCCGTTGGTTTTGCTCATATGCGTGCATACAAGTCCTTTGGTTGATCTCTTACCCTCACTGCCCCTCCCCCCCACCCCCTCCCCCACCCCACCCCCCGCCTTCCCTCATAGGTTGGACAGTCTGTTCGATGCTTCTATGACGCTGGTTCTATTTTTGTTCATCAGTTTATGTTGTTGTTTGGACTTTTTTTAATTACACAAGAATAACTACATTTTTGAGTGGATTACTGTAGGCATGGAATAGTAGCCACTTTAACACTCAACAACCATTTTATAAGTTAAGAGCTAGTACCCCCATTTATTGATACATGAACTGAGGCATGGAAGTGTTAAGGGACTTGTCCAAGGTCGCCAAGGCAGGCAGTGGCAGAGCTGGGACTTGAACCCCAGAGACTGGTTCTAGTTGACCACTGCTCTATCATAATACCCAGCAGGTTTATTATAGAGAAATCAAAAGACAAGCTTCAGCTGTGGTCCTGCCTTGACTAATACCAACTATTAATCTTTTGGTGTATACTTGTGTAAATCAGTAATTTATTTATGTATATGTGTGTGTGTATACACATACATCTATTGCACAAAAACAGATTGTAATCTGCTTTTCTCTCTCAAAACTACATTGTGAACATCTTTTGTGTCAAATAAAGCATTATTTGTAAAGGCTGTATTCTAATGCATGGGCATTACACTATTCACCCAATCTCCTGTTGGAATCTAAGTTGTTTTGGACTACTATAAAAATTTTAGTGCCATAAAAATGCATCAGCTTCATTTCTTAAACTTGAGAGAAAACTGGTTGTTTCTCCCTCAACAAGGCCAATTGGCAGTGACCTTTCCTTCATCCCTTCTCCCAATTCCATGAATGTCCCCAGACAATGTCTGCCCTTTCCATCAGCAGCAATATCTTGATGGGGTGTCACCCAACTTCTTGGCTTTTCCTGCCTTTATTCTGAGTACAAGGATCCATTTAGCACTGTATCTATTATGTTGCCAGGTTTTTGTCAGAAGGCCCCTCCCCCAACTTTTCACAGCCCCAAAAGGCAGTAGCATTACTAGACCCCAGTCTACCCCTTCCCTTGCTGCTGGCCCATCAAAACACCAGCCTCCCACTGCCCCACTGGCTAGAGCTGCCTCATTTTAACAGGAGGGGTAGCCTATTGGTCTCCAGCTCTGCTCCTCTGTGGTTACAAGCCCAGTGTCCATTCCTCCTTCTGGTAACACCTCCTTCTTCTGGAAGCACCCCTCCCCCCATTCTCACTCCAAGTAGTTCTAGAAATGATTCTACCTACAGTTGTAGGAATAGACTGGTGACCCAGACTTGGCCTATCAGAGCATTGTGTGTGTGTGTTTTATGTTTTTATTGATTTCAGAGAGAGGAAGGGAGAGGGAGAGATAGAAACATCAATGATGAGAGAGAACCATCTGTTGGCTGCCTACTGCACACCTCTACTGGGACTGACCGGGAAACCCAGGCATGTGCCCTGACCTAGTCATGGGTCAATGCTCACTGCTGAGCCACACCAGCCAGGCCCAATCAGAGCATTTTAGAGAATGCTCTTACTGCAGTTTTTCGGTAATGGGCATATGACCAAATGAGAGCCAATGAGATTCTATCCTGGGACTTTGGTCAGAACTATCCAGTTGAATGACTCTATCCACCCAGGCAATGTGTAACCAAGCCACTGCTGGCAGTCATCTTCCCACTGCAAGGAGGGAGACCCCCTGAGGATGAGACTAAGACAGAGAGGGGAAACAGAGCTGAGAGATGGAGATAGTGACACCAAATCCCAGTGGCATTGTTTGAGCCCTTGGATTCTGTTTAGTTTCAACTTTCAGCCACATCTATATATATAAAAGCCTAAGCGACCTCTAAGACTGGAACTACCTGAACGACGGGTTGACCAGTCGCTATGACGCGCACTGACCACCAGGAGGCAGATGCTCAATGCGGGAGCTGCCCCCTGGTGGTCAGTGTGCTCCCACAGCGGGAGTCCTGCTCAGCCACAAGTCAGGATCATGGCTGGCGAGTGCAACTGTGGGGGCGGGAGTGCTACCAACAGCAGCAGGCACAGCAAGGCCAGGATGAACGGCAGTGCAGGCTCCTCCCCGGCCCACCTGCCACTTCAGCACTGCTACATTCCTTGGGGGATGTCAAACTGCCGGTTTTGGCCTGATCTCTGCAGGCCAGGCCAGGCCTGAGGGGGATCGGGCCAAAACCAGCAGTCCAACATCTCCCGAGGGGTCCCAGATTGCGAGAGGGTGCAAGCCAAGCTGAGGGACCCCACCCGTGCATGAATCCGTGCACCAGGCCTCTAGTTAGCTAATAAAGTCCTTATACTTCCTGAGCCAGGTTGAGTAGGTTACTCTCTCAACTGTGAGACTTTCGATGAGTCACTCTGTCCCCCATGTCTGCCCTTGTGTGGTACTTGCCACAATCCTCTAAGACAAGTAGATAATTCCCAAATCTCTACCTCCTCTAGTGCATATTCCCACCCCCATTTCCAAATTTCAGCTCTCGGAAGTCCCATCAGCACCCAGTTCCCACCTGCTCCGGGTTCTGTGGTGCCTATATCTGATTTGGGTCCCCATACCCTTGTACATCCAGGGGGCTCCCAACATTTCCTGCATTATAGATCCTGTACCCACAAAATTAATACCCAATTTCTAGAGGTTCCCCTTGAGAATCTCTGTTTTAATTCATTTTATACAGCACAACTTTCGTCTTCCCAGATATCAGCTCTTACTAAGTCACTTCCAGACTCAGGAACCCCTAGTGTTTTCTCCTATGTCTTCCAAGTAAAAGTCTAAGTCCTTCAGCTAGGCATTCTGTATTCTCTTGATCTGGCACCAATTTGCCTTTCCAAAATTATTTACTTTCCCCTTCTGTATTAGTCAGGGTTCTCCAGAGAAACAGAACCAATAGCAAACATCTATACCTACATCTATCTTTCTTTCTTCCTATCTATATCTCCTATTTTGTATGTATTAAGGAATTGACTCACACAACTATGGAGACTAATAAGTCCCAAGATCTGCAGGGTGAATTGGCAAGCCAGAGACCCAGGAGAGCAAATGGTGTAGTTCCAGTCCAAGTCCTAGGGCCTGAGAACCAGAAGAGCCGATATCTCAATTGCAGTCCAATGGCCAGCAGGCTCACGACCCATGAAAGACCCATGGGTCTTGACTCCAAAGCCAGGAATAATTTTCCCTTACTCAAGGGTTGGTCAGCCTTTTGTTCTACTGATTGGATGAGTCCCACCACATTAGGGAGAGCAGTCTGCAGTACTTAGTCTACCAATCTAAATGTTAATCTCATCCCCAAACACCCTCACCCCCAGAAGAATGTTTGAGCAAATATCTGGGCATCTCATGGCCCAGTCAAGTTGACACAAAATTAAACATAAGACCTCCATCACATACTTTATGCTCACAACTTCCTTTTGTGCATTCAGTATCATAATCTCTTGCCGCTAAACCCCTGCTCAGGTTGATCCCTTTGCCTAGAACACCTTTTTCTGCTCATCCATCCTACCTGTCAAGTTCCACTATGAACTCTACTTTTTGCCAACACTGACCTGTGTCCTTTCCCACCTCAGCACCTCTGAAGATTCAGTGGTTCCCTTGTCTGTCTGCTAAACTCCTATTCCTCTCTCCTTAAAATACTATCCTAGCTCTCAGCTCTGAAGCCCTCCCTGAAAACCCCAGGCCACAGTCATTCCTCTTACACTGGGTATTTCTAGCATACAATATTAGAATCATTTATATCTGCACTGACACAGCCATTAGTCTGTGAACTGGCAAGGATCTTATTCATTTTTGTATCCTTTGACCTAATTTCCTGGCATACTGCCGGCCTTCAAAAATGTTTGATAAATGATGCATGAATGAACTTAATGGCACCTCTTCCACAAAGCCTGCTCTGCTTCCAGCTGCCAAAAGTGATCTCTGCCTCTTCAAAACACCCATAGCACTTATCTGGGGACGTTTTCAGGCCCTCGCCCTGTCTGACATGTATCTCCATGCTGCCTCTGCCTGACTGCAAGCTCCTAGGGGCAGGCGAGGTTTTGAACACATCTCTGTGCTTCTCACCATACTTTTTAGGTGCCTTAAACATAGTGAGCATTTAAACACAGGTTGAATGAAAGAAGCCTCAAGACTGTGTTCTCCATCAATAAATCAACAAACGACAAGTGCTGGCGAGGATGTAGAGAAAAAGGAACCCTCGTGCACTGCTGGTGGGAATGCAGACTGGTGCAGCCACTGTGGAAGACAGCATGGAGTTTCCTCAAAAAGTTAAAAATGGAACTCCCATTCGACCCAGTAATCCCACTTCTAGGAATATATCCCAAGAAATCAGAAACACCAATCAGAAAGGACATATGCACCCCTATGTTCATAGCAGCACAATTTACAATAGCTAAGATTTGGAAACAGCCTAAGTGCCCATCAGCAGATGAGTGGATTAAAAAACTGTGGTACATCTACAGAATGGAATATTATGCTGCTATAAAAAAGAAGGAACTTTTACCATTTGCAACAGCATGGATGGAGCTGGAAAGCATTATGCTACGCAAAATAACCCAGTTGGAGAAAGATAAATATCACATGATCTCACTCACTTGTGGAGTGCACAACATAAACTGATGAACAAAAATAGATCCAGAGACAGAGAAACACTGAACAGACTGTCAAACCTCAGAAGGAAGGCAGGGATGTAAGAGATGTAAGTATATTAGTATAATACTTACATGCATATTAGTATAACCAATGGACACAGACACTGGGGCAGTGGGAGCTTGTCCTAGGGGGTGGGAGTGGCCAGGGAGGGGTTGATGGGGAAAAAGGAGACATATGTAATACGTTCAACAATAAAAACAAAACAAAAATGTGTTTTCTGCTGAATGTTCAAGACCACAAATCCACCACTTCTCCCTGGGGCCTAACAAGATTTATGAAAGAAGAGAAGGATCCACATTAAAGAGACTCCCCTTTGTGGTCTTCAGTCTTAGGACTTACATGAGAAAATCCTAATTTAAGACTCCATGTGATTCACAGGTGTTAAACTACAAAAGTCAGGAAGTGATTATTTAAAAAATTTTTAATTGATTTTAGAGAGAGGGAGAGATAGAAATATCCAATGAGATTGATCGGCTGCCTCCTGCATGCCCCCTACTGGGGATGGAGCCCCAAACTCGGGCATATATGCCCTAATCAGGAATCGAACCAGTGACCTCTTGGTTCATGGGTTGACCTTCAACCACTGAGTCACACGGGCCAGGCAGGAAGTGATTATTATTTTAAAAATCCAGCTGCTGGCTGCCTCTAAATGAGGTTGTATTCTGGGAGGGATAGGGGGCTATTGGGGAGAGAGTGTTGACAATGTTCTGTTTCATGACCTGGGTGATGATTACATGGATGTTTGCTTTGTAATTATTCACTGTACTGTACATTTGTGTTATGTGCTTTTTCTCCTGGATAATATTTCATAAGAATAAAGGTTAAAGATAATTCAATAAAACAAAAATAAAGTCTTACTGCTGTTACTAAAATATTGATTTTTGTTGTGCAAAATCCTATCACTTAAATCAAGGCTACCCTTCCATTCTGATTTACTGGCTGGTCTTTCCCTCTGCTGGATGATAATTGCCCAGACCTTGTCAACAGCATCACTCTGGTGCTAGGACTCCAGATGTGCTCCTGGTTTAGCCTGCCACACCCTAAGAGGCTAGAGCTGAAATCTGCCTACTCCATGGCTCTGACCCCACTCCAACCCCCTTCTGCAGCCCCTCCTGCTGCTGGGCCTTCCTCCTCCCCTTTGTACCACATCAGTACACTTGTCCAGGGACCTTGACTCTTCTAGGAGTCAGAGAAAGGAGAGGAACTGACCAAACCTGTTTCCTGCTTGCCTTTTTCCAACTGGTTCAGGCTTGCCAGGCTTTCATCTCTGTTACACGTCTCTGGTGGATTGGTGGAGATAAACCGGGTCACTAAAGATGGTAGATGAGATGGGATAAGGGAAAGAAAAGTCTAGAAGTAACTGAGCAACTCCCATCCAGTAGGGTTTAGTAAGAACCCAGAGGCACATAGCACAATGATGAAGTTTTAATTCGAAAACTATCTGAGAATCACTCCTGTGGGCCAATTGGTTATTGGCAACTGTGACCAGTATTCAAGTTAGTGTCTATTATGTGCTAGGTACCTCAGATGCGAAGGTGACTGATACCCTGCTGCTTAACCCCTTCAGTGGCTTTTCCTGGCTCTTGGCCATCTCTCCAACCTCCTCTGGACCATGCTTCCCTCTTTGTTTTTCTCAGATATTTGAGCTCACTGTGCCACCTCAGAGCCTTGCACTTGTTCTCTCTCCTGCTCTGCACATGCCTGTTCCTTTCACCCTGAAGCTCTTTGCTTAAATAGTGCCTCTTCAAGACCTCTTCCCCACCCAGTGTAAGTGGCACCCCTAACCCACTATCACACCACATTGCTTGCTTTCATAATGCTAATCACTATCTCAAATAATCTTACCTCTTTATTTTTATTATTTGTCTCATTCCTTAAAAAAATTAGATTTTTTTCACCACTGTACCCTCAGCTAGAATATAGTGCATACTCAATAAATCTGTTGAAGAAATACAATAAATGAAGACATAATCCCTAATCAAGGAATTAAGGTCTCATAGTGGGACAAACAATAATCAAAATAAGTGCTAGGACAAGAGTTTGTATAAGGATCTAGGGCAGGGGTGGGCAAACTTTTGGACTCGAGGGCCACAATGGGTTCTTAAACTGGACCGGAGAGCCGGAACAAAAGCATGGATGGAGTGTTTGTGTGAACTAATATAAATTCAAAGTAAGCATCATTACATAAAAGGGTACGGTCTTTTTTTTTTTTTTAGTTTTATTCATTTCAAACGGGCCGGATCCGGCCCGCGGGCCGTAGTTTGCGCACGGTGATCTAGGGGATTAATAAAAGTATTCACGATAACATTTATTAAGTACTTCCTGTGTTCCAGGTATTGTTCTAAGTATTTACTAAGTATTATCTCACTTGAAATTCACAAGAACTCTGGCATATAGAAACTATTATCTTCAACCAAAAATGAGGCACGAAAAGGTTGTTAGTAACATTTGTCAAGTCATTCAGCTGGTAGGTGGAGGGGTTGGGATTCAAACCCAGAGCAACCAGGAAGGTTTCCCAGAGGAGCAAGGTTTGATCTGAGTCTAGGGAACTTGAACAGACTGGCCAGGCCAGGGTGGGGCATGCTGGAAGAACAGAAAGCTTCCTGGCAGAAAGAACAGGCAAGTCCAGGTAGATAGGCATGTAAAAGCAGGGATGGATGAATCTCACTAACACAATATTGAACACAAGAAGACAGACACAAAAGGGTATTTACTGTAATTTTCCACTAAGTGCAAAAACAGGCAACACTACTCAAGGCAATAGAAATCCTATCAGCAGTTACTCTCAGGGGATCGACTAGGAAAGGGCATGAGAGAGACTCCTGAGGTACTGATTATAGTCTGTATCTTCACCTGGAAGGTGGTTATAGGGGTGTGCCCACTTGGTACCATTAAGACTTGTGCACTTTACAGGATGCGTGTTATATTTAAGTTTTTAAAAATTAAAGGTCACTACAGTATTGGTGTAAAAAACAAAACACTCGTGATTTTCTAGGAAGTGCAGAACTTTCTTCGATGATAAGATGTAATAAGGAGAGGGATGTGCAGGAGTGGGGTAAGAACTGGATTTTATGTATAGGAATTAGGAAATAGAAGATGGAGCAGAAAAGGTCTCAAGAAAAGAACAAGATCAAAGGGACAGCTGAGAAATTTAACTGAATCTTCCCCTAACCAAGCAGATTCAGATACAATTGCATTTATTGAATGTTCCCGTCTCCAGTGCTGTGCTAGGGTGATCCTAGCTAGGAATAAATCAGGTGTGGAAGCGGAAGTTCAGAGAGGTGACGTGACTTGTCTGAGATCACATTCATTGTAAATACTAGAATTATCTTTGCTAGAAACATCCCAATTATGCCCCTAAGACAGGGCTCCAAAACACGAAGTATTGGCTCCAATTCAAGGCAGAGTTTGAGTTCGGAGGAAGTGGAGGGGAGGCCCTGGCTGCTTAGGCGGTGTAGGTGGCTTCCTGCCCAGGAGACACACCCGGCTTCAAAATCACCATTCTAGGCGGTTAGGTTGTTGCTAGGCACTAAGGGGGCCCTTGAGCTTTCAAGTAGAGCCAGTGCAGGGCTGCTAACCTCACCTCATTGCAAGGTCAGGTACAGAATGGGGAAGGCAGCCAGTCACCCGGGTTAAGCCTAAGTGAAGAGGCCCCTTTTTTTTTTTCTTTTCTGGTTTAATTTTACTGCCATCACCAGCCCTTACACGTGAATAAATAATCTCACTCCCTGTCCTCTTCCCAATGTAACACTTGGTCTCCTGTGAACTCTAGTTATTTGTGTTTACTAGAAGGAAACAACTTAAATCAGGGAGCAACCATGTGTCTCCTACAAATACCAAACTGTTCCTTGAGAATCAGCCACATGCAAGACTTGTGTTGGAGGCCAAGAATATAGAGATGTCATCTTCATGGAGCTCACAATCTGCCTGGGAACACAAACTAGAAGCTGTACTACAGTGTGATGTTTAGAACAGGGCATAGCACGTTGGGTACACAATGTACATATTTGTTGAGTGAACAGGGACTGATGTGTTAGAACAGCTCACAGGAGGGCTTCAGATGCCAAATCAAGGCAGACATCAAAAAAAGCTTCAGGAAGGTGACCATGCCTATCTGTGTAATAGAGTGAATAGGAGCCCTGACACTGTCCTGTGCACCAAAGGTGGCCAGTTAGATTCCACTTCAAGGTACATATTAGGATGCAGGTTACAGGCTCTACCCCCATCGGGGGTTGCAGATCGTTCTCTCTCTCACATTGCTGTTTCTCTCCCTCTCAAATCAATAAAAACACATATATTTTTTAGAAGCCCTGGCCAGTGTTCTCAGTGGTTAGAGCATTGGCCCTCTCACTGAAAGGTCTCAGGTTAGATTCCCAAAGGTATGTAGTTTGCAGGTTCGATCCCAGGCCCTGGTGGGGACACTTTCAGGAGTCCACCAATTGATGGTTCTCTCTCTCCTTCCCCCTCCCTCCCTCCCTTCCATTATTTCTTAAAAAAAAAAAAAGCCCTGACTGGTTTGGCTCAGTGGATAGAGCATCGGCCTGCGGACTCAAGGGTCCCAGGTTCGATTCCGGTCAAGGGCATATACCTTGGTTGCGTGCACATCCCCAGTGGGAAGTGTGCAGGAGGCAGCTGATCGATGTTTCTCTCTCATCGATGTTTCTAACTCTCTATCCCTCTCCCTTCTTCTCTGTAAAAAATCAATAAAACATATTTAAAAAAAAAAAAAAAAGCAATGGAGAAAATATCTTTGGGTGAGGATTTAAAAAAAAAAGAATAGGAGTAGGCTGGCAGATTGGGGGAGGGGCATTCCAGTTCAAGGAAAAATGTCCAATACATGCATGGCAGTGGGTGGAAAATGTTTAGCAAAATAGTCGTCATTGTTAAGTGCATTATACTGAGTGGTCTGTGGAAACTGACCACACATGATGTTCCTGGGAAGGCCAGTTACACTTGCGTTCTCCAGCTGCCACCACCATGGCCCCCTCATAGCCCCCACCCCTCCTGGAGTTGGCCATCTCTCCAGCAGCCAGGGCTGTCACCCACTCACTCAGACATTTTTCTATGGCACCATTGCTGGCCAGTTGCTAGCAATCTCATATTACTTTGTGGCCCCAACACTGATTTTTCACCAGTAGTCATCTGGCAGGAGCATTTTTAAATAATTAATCTTTTGTGGAATTTGGAGTCACAAAGGGAAAACTAGACACGAGACATTTTAGAAATACTTCCCTCTGGTTCCTCCACACTGTCCTCTTCCTTCCCCGTCACTCACAGAACTAAAATTGTCAGGGTGCTTTAGAATTGGTTTACTTTGATATCCTGGCAATGTGACCTTGTGGCAGGGTATGGGGCTAAAGCCAGATGAAATGGAGATGAACTCTAGCTTCTCCTCTTACTGGGTTTGTTTGGGGCAAGAAATCTCATCTGTAATTCACTTCCATGGGAAAGAACTGGTACTACAGAGGTTGCTGGGAAATTGTGAATTGTCCCAATTCTGGTTTTATAATAAGGGGATTGGGTCTTGGCTCAGTCACTTACCTCTCTAAACCTCACACTTTGGAGGTTGACTCCTACCTAAATACACTACTTTACATTTTTTACTAGGAAGTGTGAAACTAGGTATGAGCCATACAAAAAAACTATTCTGGCCCAGCTGGTGCTGCTCAGTGATTGAGCGTCAACCTATGCACCAGGTCACGGTTCAATTCCTGATCAGGGTACATGCCCAGGTTGCGGGCTCCATCCCCAGTGCGGGGCGTGCAGAGGCAGCAAATCAATGATTTTCTCTCAATGATGTTTCTTTCTCTCCCTTTCTGAAATCAATCACTCAATATATATGTATATTAATAAATACATTTTGCACATAGGAGATTCTCAAGAGACACTCGTTAACATTTCCAAACATGATGGGAAAAAAGCCCAAGACTAGGGAGACAGAAATCCAAGGGTCAGGTTCTAGTTCCACCACTTATCAGCCATGTTCCTTATGAAGCATGTCTGTGATGAACTCTATTAAATCAGTGGTTCTCAACCAGGAGCAAATTTGCCCTAACAGGATATTTGGCAATACCTGCAGACATTTTTGGTTGTCACATATAGGGGGGCTGCTACTAACATCTAATTGTTAGAGGCTAGGGATGCTGCTAAAGATCCTACAATGCATAGGACAATCCCCCACAAATAATTATCTGGACCCAAAGTGCCATGGTTGAAAAAAATCTGCTAGGTTCACTCAATTCAGTAAACCTCAGCTGTCTTGCCATAAAACCCTTTACCTGCATGCAAAACTTGAGATCACTGAAACAGCTAAGAAACTGGTGGAGGCTAGGAAATTCCTTAACACCAGGAATTCCTGATTCCTGCAGACCAAAGGAAATACCTTCACAATGTTTTGAACAAACTGAAGTATTAGAGATACTAGGACCCTATCAGCATTACTAACTCCTTTGCCAAGTTAAATTTATTCCTAGAATTAAGAATAGAAAGGCTTAACCTAGTTAATAAGAGGCAGAGTTCATTTGTCTTTATGTTCACCATATTTTATATTTGTATTCTAGCATCTAGAACAGTCCCAAAGGCCCAAGTACTAAACAAACACCAGAAGCATGGAGTTAATCATCCCTAACCCAAAAGGTCAGTTGTGAATTGGCACCAAGTTTGTTACCAGAGCAGATCTATAAATCCAAGAGCCAGGCCACAGAGGTAGAAAGGCTCCTCAGACTGGATCATGCTGGGGAAGCAGTTGCCGTTTACTGTCACAACCACAGCTACTGCTCCGTCTCAGCTGTCTGAACCAAAGTACAGGTCTCCAGACACAGCCAGGATGACCTGTTTCAGGAAGACCAGAACAGAATTGTCAGACATCTTTAGAATGAGTTCTGCAGGAAGACAAGCTGTAGAACAAAGGTAATGGAAATGGAGAAAGAGCAATTCAACAGCTCTGCCTGTTATTTACCTCTTATGACCCCATTTTGTCCAATTTAAATTCTGACTTTGAAAACAAAGGCCAGGCCTGTTCCTATTTCCCAGCTCAGCAAATGTGTTATAGTTCTTATCTCTAGCTCTATTCCTGACAAATTCTTTTTCTCAAATGCTGACTACTAAGAGCTACACTGATAAATTACCACAGAACATTTTTATTAAGAACCAAACAAATTTTAATATTTCAAGAACATCCCAAATGAGTTACTGGTGAGGTTACAGAAGTTCCCACTCATGCCACAACAGCAAGAATCAAGAATTCTGCAAGTTAAAGTAATTACCTCTTTGGATACATAAAAACAATATATTAAAGGATATCACAAAGTGCAAAAAGACATTCAGCAGAGCAAAACAAACAGCAGGCCGATTGTCCTAACAAGAGGGCAGAGAAACTCCTTCTGGAGTTCAGTCCCAGGAAACAGCTGCCTCGGGCAAAAACAGGTCCAGACATGGGTTTTGATCGATTCGTTACAACTAGTCAAAAGCAAACTCAAAGGAAATTGAGGTTTAGCTTTCCCATGACTGTAACAAGAACTTACAACAAAGAGAACCTTTAACCAAACATCTCATGTGTAGGTTGAGCAAGAAATAAGCAGTGAGACTCAGCCAGGGTATCTGACAATGGACGGACACTTCTGCTGCTGAGCTCTGAGCATCTCACGCAGGATGATCTGGAATTGCTCCTGCACCAGCATTTCTATCATCTGTTCCTTTGTGTGAATATCGGGTCTCAGCCACTGCATAGCAAGCGCTAGCAGATGCCTGAAGACTTCCCTGGGCCTAGATGGACCCTCACAGCGGAACTTTCTGAACATCTGCCTGAAGACGAGAGGATTGACAGGATTCCTTCCTGGCCCGGTCTGAACATTTTTGACACAGACTTTTTCAAGGCTCTTCGGCGGATGCCCAGAAGGCTCTTGTGGAACCTGGGCCTGGGGAGCCGCTGTTAGGACATCTTCTGGCTCCTTGGCCACCATCTCATTTGGAGGTGACATTATTTGATCATTCTGGACTTCTCTATCTTTTTGTGCCTTTGGATCTCCTTCAGTCGCCATTCTGGAACTCTGGAAAAGGATGACTCAGGCCCCTAGGTACAAAGGGAAAAGTCAGAGTCAGCAAAAACAGACCACCAAGGCTATTAAAACCACCCCGATCTCCTGGATCTGGTCCAGACGCAGGTTCCATTAGTTTTCGATTTTAACAGATTTTCTTTCTTTTCAGAGATGCAGTTTTTAAATTTTACTTTTCAACTACAGTTGACATTCAGTATTACTTTATATTGGTTTCAGGTGCACAGCATAGTAAAGATAATTATGTAATTTACAAAATGATCCCAATAAATCAAGTACCTACCTGGTACCATACATGGCTATTACAGTATTACTGATTATATTCCCTACTAGAGGCCCAGTGCATGAATTTGTGCATGGGGGGAGGGGGGGCTGCAGGAGGTTGGCTAGCTGTGGGAGCACTGACCACAGGGGGACACACAGACACACACACAGACACGACACAACTCCTACATTGAGCGTCTGCCCCCTGGTGGTGAGTGTGTGTCATAGCTACCAGCTGGTTGTCCGGTCATAAGTCGCTTAGGCTTTTATATATAGATAGATGTTGAACTTTACATCGCCATGACTATTTTGTAACTACCATTTTGTATTTTTTAAACCCTTCACTTTTTGCATGCATCCTCCTAACCAACCCCCTCTGGCAACCATCAGTTTGTTCTTTGTATCTGAGTCTGTTTCCATTTAATAGGTTTTCTTTTTAAAAATTGTTTTTATGGCTTTTTAGAGAAACATTGATCGGCTGTCTTCTGCATGCCCCCTTACTGGGGGTCAAGCTGGCAAACAGGACATGTGCCCTGACCAGGCATTAAACCAGCAATCTCTTGGGACAATGCTCAACCAACTGAACTACACCTGCCAGGCTCAATAGGTTTTCTTAATAAAGCTATTAGAAATTCTACTTTTATTTCTTCTTGTTGGATCAAGTATCACAATTGAGAAAATGTGTGGCTTACCAAAATGAAAAATGTAGACTTGGGACTATATTCCTTATGTTGAACTTTACATCCCCATGACTATTTTGTAACTACCAATTTGTATGGGAAATTGAACATCTCAGAATCTCTTTGGATGCCTAATAGCTTCAGCTTTAGCAAACCAACGTCGTGGGAAGAATGGAGTGGGCCAATCAAATACCTGTAAAATGCCAGTAAAGAAGGGCTTTGCTTCATTTGGGTTAGGGCCCCAGTCCGAAAGAGGGGTTATTTACAGGAAAACCACACCTTATGTTAATTTATTTTTATTGATTTTAGAGAGGAAGAGATGGAAACATTGAGGAGCAAAACACCGATCAGTTGCCTCCTGCACACCACCTACTGGGGAATAAACCCACAACTGTGCCCTTCCGAGGAATCAAACCCCAGCTCACCAACTAAGCCACAATGGCTGGGCTGCTAATTTATTTTATAAGAGGGGGAAGAAACTCAAATGACAGTAATGACTAAATTAATTTTCACATAAGGTTATGTCCAATCAAAGAATATAACTCCTATTATGTAGTCAGCTTTCAGAGATCATGTTTTTTCATTAACTCCCCTCCCTTAAGAACTAATTCCTCCCTAATCCACACGTAAGTGTTGACATTTAAAATCAGATCCATTGGCCCTGGACGGGGTAGCTCAATTGATTGGAGTGTTGGAGTGTTGTCCCAATGTGCTAGGGTTTCAGATTTGACTCCTGGTCAGAGCACTGCAAGAGGCAATCAATGAATGCATAAATAGTGGAACAGGTTGATGTTTCTCTTTCTCTTTAAAAAAATTTTTAAATCCCAGTGTTTAAAAAATATTGCTGTAACTCAGGGGGGCTTTGGATGAAAAGGAAATACTTGAGTCAAGGAGAGGGTGGATGAAATATTGTGGGAAAGCAGAATTTGGAAACTAAAGTGACCATCAACTGGAAAAATGATTACATAAAATAAAGTACTGCTAGCCATTCAGTGAGATACTGTGCAGCTTTGTAAAGGATGAAGCAAGCTTGGCCCTGGCTGGGTAGCTTGGTTAGCGCATCATCCAGATACACCAAGGTCATGGGTTCAACCTCCAGTCAGGGCACATACAAGCAACCAATGAATGAATAATAAACTGAACAGCCCTAACCGGTTTGACTCGGTGGATAGAGTGTCGGTCTGCAGACTGAAGGGTCCCAGGTTCGATTCTGGTCAAGGGCATGTACCTTGGTTGCGCACATCCCCAGTAGGGGGTGTGCGGGAGGCAGCTGATCGATGTTTCTAACTCTCTTATCCCTCTCCCCTCCTCTGTAAAATCAATAAAAGATATAAAAAATAGCCCTGACCGGTTTGGCTCAGTGGATAGAGCGTCGGCCTGCGGACTGAAGGGTCCCGGGTTTGATTCCGGTCAAGGGCATGTGCCTTGGTTGCGGGCACGTCCCCAGTGGGGGGTGTGCAGGAGGCAGCTGATCAATGTTTCTCTCTCATCGATGTTTCTAACTCTCTATCCCTCTCCCTTCCTCTCTGTAGAAATCAATAAAATATATTTTTTTTAAAAAAGATATAAAAAATAAAACTCAAGCTCCTTCATCTTTAAAAAAAATTATAAAAATAAATGGAACAAATTGGTATCTTCATTTCTCTCTCTCAAATCAATTTGGAAAAAATGAAGGCCTTGTGTTGAAATGTGAAGATGTCCGTTAAGTCACCACATCACCAAGGTGATCAATTTGCACAGTATAATCCCATCTGAGAAAACCTTAGATCTTTCTGTATTTCTTAACTTTTTAACCCTGACCCAAGCATATGCTGATTGATCTTAGAAAGCGGGGGAGGGCGAGATACACACGATGTGAGATAAACTGGCTGCCTCCCTGTGGGCCTGACTTGGGATCCAACCTGCAGCCTTTCCATGTGCAGCATGACCACGCTCCAACGTATTGCTTTTTAACCACAATTATGTGTCACTTCCGTAACTCCAGGGAGAAAATCTGAGTGAAAAACCCCTAACCCACTTATGGGAACACCCTTTTCGTAATTCTAATTTCCAACATCCAGGCCTTCACAACCCCGGCTTCTAGAAAGTATCATTGGAGAGTAGGTCAGTACTCACAGCTCTGAAAGAGGAACCCAGCTTATAAAGCCTACCCGTTTTATTTTTCTAATGTGGGTTGTTGGGTGTGTGTGTTTTTTTCATTTTGAAATGTGTTTTATTGTCTGCCTGCACGCCCCCTACTGGGAATCAAACCCAACTGAGCTACACTAGCCCGGGCAAAGCCTATCAGTTATATTTTATTTTACTTTCATCCTCACCCGAGGACATTTTTTTCCTTTACTTTTTAGAGAATGGAGAGGAGGGAGGCGGCAGAGGGAGAAGAGACATGGATGTGACATACATCAATTGCGTGCCTCCCGCACGCGCCCGACGCGGTGGCGGGCGGGCTCCGCTCTAACCACTGAGCAGGCAAACCCGCCCCGTTTAGATGACCGCCCGACGCTGCCTGCACCCACCCCCTACCGACTCGTTTACTCGATACTATTTCCTATCGGACTGTGTTGAGCACTTTACGAACCGCAGCCGCCATTGGTTGAATGTCAAGGGCCAGACACTCCGCGGCAGCTCTCCCTCGTCCAACCGTCCCGATAACCCAACGGGACAGTTAATTTTTTCCAGTCACAGACAGACAAACTGAGGCTCGGAGAGAGGGGGCACGTGGGGGGGACCGCTGAGCCGAGGAAAACCCCCCGCGTCCACGCCGACTCCTCCCACCAACATGGGCGCGGCTCCCGAGGCCTAGGCCGGGCCGGAAACGCGCTTCCGGCCGAGACCTCCTACTCCTCCGCTGCGGTGACGCCCAACGTCACGCCAGGCGGAGCGGCCGGCCGACCCTAAGGGCAGGGCCTCCCGGCTCCCAACAGACCGCGCGGGGGAAGGAGTCGGGGGGGAGGGGGTTCACCTGCACCTTTGCCGCTTCAGAGGCAGCTCACCACAGGAGCAGACACCCCACAAGCGACTCCGAGAAAGGGAGCCCCCAGCCCCGGCGCAAAGCTTTGTACCCCATTGCCGGAACCGGAAGTCGCGCCTGCCGGAAATAGGAAGTGGAAAAAGGATAGGTTAGAGGGGCCGGGTCTCTCTAGGCCTGGGGAGGGGTCCTCCGCAACTTCATGGTTTTAACCCGTGAAGGGCTCTGTTCTTCCTCTGGCCTCCTTCCTCTGTCCGGGTACAGCCTAGGCTGCTTTTCCACTTCCCAGAAGTCCTTTGTCTTTCCCAGCCGCAGTTTGCCCAACTGCGAAATGGAAAGAGGATGAAAGGGGGAATTGAGACGTGCTAGAAGCCGCGCGCAGCTGAGTGGGAGCCCCGCCCCGAAGTGACAGCCTGGAGTCTGCACCACCCCGAGGGAAGAGGCCAAAGGGAAGGCTGGGTGCTGCTGTGCTGACGGGGGTCCCGTGCGGCGCCCGGAGCGATCACTTCCCAGGAGGAAGCGGGCGCAGACTGTTCAGTAGCCCTGCCTCAGTCCAGACCCAGACAGAAGGGGGCACCTGCCGTGCGTATGTAGCAGTTCGTCCGGGTGCGGCCGTGCGTCTGGGAGGATCAATCGTCGTCCTGTGTGCCTCTTCCCAAGACTTTCCAGTTGCTTATGGTTATGAACTGACATTTTAAAGTCATACTGAGCTGGTTTGAGTCTGAGTTTAGTTTGGGTTTGAGTCTAGAACGGTGAAGGAAAAGCTCAGTGTCTGATTGGTAACCTGTTCCCCATGAATCAAGGCATTATTGTTGCGCACTTCTGTCCATCTCGTGTGGCTACATAATTCAAGCATTTTCACTGTTTTTTAAAAAAAACATATTCTTATTGATTTTAGAGAGAGAGGACGGGAGAGAGAAACAGCAATGATGAGAGAGAATCATTGATCAGCTGCCTCTTGCACGCCCCCTACTGGGGATGAGCCTGCCACCTCGGCATGTACCCTTGATGGGAATCGAAACTGGCGGAGGCTCTACCCACTGAGCAAACAGGCTAGGGCTGAAATACCATCTTTATATCAGCAATTACCTTGTTGGAGGCGAAGGCTCCCTGTATTGCAGTCTCCACGTGGCTCCTTTTAGCCTTAGTTATGGGACTTCTGTTCAGCTGGGTTTCAGGCAGTTCTGAATGATGGTTGTTCTGTAGTTTAGTTGTAATTTTGATGTGGTTGTGGGAGGATGTGACTATATGGTTTTTAAAGGATTTGAATTGTTGAGACTTGGAGATTAAACAAGAGGAAATTGAATTATTGATAAACTTGTAGGCAAGATTTCCTAAGTTCTCTGCTGCCCATGTGTGAGAAAGGTGTCATAGCAGGTCTCAGCCTCACTGTGAGGCTGGGGGGAGGAGGGCCCCTGAGGGCCCACTGTCCAGCCCCAGGGTGGAATTTTACACATTTGACTGCCCTTTATCCTACAACTATTTTGGAAAATTGTTCCAGGGCCCTTCCCTGGCCCATTAGAAAGAAGTAGCTCTTCAGCTTTTGCAAGTCTGTGGTGCCTTGGGACACCTGGCAGCTACATTTATCCCCCGGCGCTATCTGACTCAACACAGATGATTAACATACGCCGGTCCGAGAATGTCTCCCATCCTCTCCCACACTCCCATGACACGGAGGTCTCTGCGGTGCCTGACCCAGTTTCTTCCCTGCCCTCACTCAGGCCCTGCCAGACCCGAGCTTCTTGGGCTTTTATAGGAGTTGGCGTGGGGGTAAGGGCTGGAGGAGACTTTGTGGGAGAGACTTAAGAAAAATGTGGGCAGTTGTAATATATAGAGGCAGTGGATGGGAAAAAAAATTTTTTTTGAGAAGTATTGTTGATACATTCACTTTTGAGAAATTTGGCAATTGGTAAAGTTGCAAATGAGCACACCCTCCCACTCAGCGATTCCATTTCCCGGAATATACCCTAGAGAAACTCACACATGTGCACCTGGAGATATGTCCAAGGACATTCACTGAGGCACTATTTGTAACCACAAAGAATTGGCCCTGCTGTGACTGTCCACCCGTAGGGGGAGAATGATAAATAACTAGTGTTGTGCAATGGGAGACTCTATAAAACCAGCAGCAATGAGCTAGAGGTATAGACATCAGCCTGGATAGACCTCAGAAACATGATGTTGGGTAAAAGAAGCAAAATCATCCCTATGACATGAAACCTTGCATGTATTCTTTCTTTATTTAAAAATTTTAATTAGTTTATAGTCAATATTTTTTTGTATTTGTTGCAGGGGTACAGCATGGTAGTTAAACAATCATGTAATTTACAAAGTGATTCCCCTGATATTTGTGGTACCCACCTGGCACCGTACATAGTTGTTATTATAATACTACTGACTACATTCCCTATGCTGTGCTCCACGTCCCCCTGATTATTTGGTAACTACCAATTTGCACTTCCCAATTCCTTTGCCCTTTTCACCTAGTCCCCCAACACCCGTCTCCTCTGGCAACTATCAGTCTGTTCTCTGTATCTGTGAGTCTATTTCCATGCATATATTTTTAAAGATATATTTTTATAGATTTCAGAGAGGTAGGGAGAGGGAGAGATAGAAACACCAATGATGAGAGAGAATCATTGATGGGCTGCCTCCTGCACATCCCACATTGGGGATCCAGCCTGCAACCCCGGGCATGTGGCCTGACCGGAAATCAAACCATGACCTCCTGGTTCATAGGTTCACACTCAACCAATGAGCTGCGCCAGCCGGGCATCATGCATGTATTTTTAAAAACTCCAGCAATGCAGGTGCTCTCCCTCCCGGAAACACTCCTTTCCCTTTACCTTTCGCCCTCTCCCTCCGCCTCCTTGCCCCAGGCCTATTACCGTTAGCTTCCTCACTCCCAAGCCCCAAGGGCTCTTCCTTTACCTCTATGATGTGTTTCCTAAGCCCATTTTTCTAGGAATTACTTTTTCTGCCTCTGATTTACCAAATAAATGTTATCTTACAAAATAAATAAATACTCCAACAATGCAATATATTGTTTATAGGTATTTATATGCAATAAAAATATAACAGCATCAAGTAGAAAGATAAATGCCAAACTCATT
Organism: Myotis lucifugus; assembly: GCF_000147115.1. Taxonomy (NCBI): domain Eukaryota; kingdom Metazoa; phylum Chordata; class Mammalia; order Chiroptera; family Vespertilionidae; genus Myotis; species Myotis lucifugus. The sequence continues at coordinate 2,184,809 of NW_005871176.1, read as the reverse complement.
TTATCAGTCAGAATAGGTTGGAGCCGTGCTTCTGTAACAAACACGGGAAATCACAGTGGCTTATGAAGAGTTTATTTGTTGCTTGTGCTACATGTCCAGCAGGGGTCAGCAGAGGCTCTGTCCTGGCTCCTCACTCTGGGACCCGGCTGACCTGTAGCCACCAGTTGCCAGAGCAAAGGGAAGGAGAACTTGGCAAATCGTCCTGTCTCTCAGATCATCCCCCAGAGCAAGCCACGTGGCCAAACCGAACTTCAGGGGGGCAGGCAAGAGCTATCCTACTAGGTGCCCTAAAGGAAAAGCAGTAATAGGGTTAATGACCCCACACCCGTGATGATGATGACCTCTGGGAAGAGTACAAAGGAGTCTCCACCTTTACTGTAGTTATTCTTTTCAGAAAACATGAAGCAAAAATGTAAAATCTGACCATTCTGGAGGGAAGCTACTTGGATGTGTCCTACATTATTTGCTATGTTGTACCTTTTCAACTTTCAAAATTAGAAGTATGATTTTAAAAGGTGGGTAATGAAACAACATTAATATTAAAAATGATATATGGGTGGCCCTAGCTGGTTTGGCGCAGTGGATAGACCACGTCGCGTGTGGACTGAAGGATCCCAGGTTTGATTCCCAGTCAGGGCACATGCCTGGGTTGCAGGCTCAATCCCCAGTGGGGGATGTGCAGGAGGCAGCTGATCAATGATTCTCTCATCATTGATGTTTCTCTCTCTCCCTCTCCCTTCCTCTCTGAAATAAATAAAAATGTATTTTAAAAAAAGATATATATGTGTGTCCTCACTGGGACCATATTTCCTTTCATGGTATTCAGGAAAAGCATGAGTAACGGAATTCGTTGTTTTTAATTTTGCTTTTGGCTGCATGGCAGCAGTCTTGGACCTCAACAACCGCTCACGGGGCTCCGGCCTCATTGTCAGCATTGCGTGCACATCTGTGCGTGCATCTGCTCCCTCCCAGCAAGGGCTCTCCCCAGCTGGTCCTACTCCCCTCTATATTCCCGGCCCTGAAATTTCCACAAAGAAGGTGCTAGGAAGTGTTCTGATGGATGGTTCTGATACGCTTATTTCTCTCTAAATAAGGAGCTATTTCAGGGCAGGAACCATGTCATCTTCCCCGCTGCGCCCTCGTCTGGAACGAGGAATGAATGCTGTTGAATGAATGAAGGACTGTAGTCCTCCTTCCCCAGCCTATCAGTGGAAGCAGAAAAAGCATGGTCCTTCCCACTCCAGCATGAGCCTCTCAAGGAGCTGGCAAAGTCAGTGTTCCTGCAGCTTCTACCATGTGTTCTGCATTGAAAAACCAATGATCATGTGTGGCTACAGAGGGTGACCAACTCTCCCGGTTTCAGCACTGAAAGCCCTGTGTCCTGGGATCCCCCTCCCTCCCAGGCAAAGGGGTGCAGGTCACCCTGTAGCAACTTCCCTTCTCTCTGGGTCTCATTCTTTTCTCATCTTCGTATGAGAAGGTTGCATATGGTCTTGTCTCTACATAGCGGATCTACCATTTTGGGAAAGGGCTGAAGGGGAAGAGGTGAGTTAAAGAAGGAAGCAAGCCTGGAGCTGGAATTTTCTGAGAGATCTTTAATATTTTTTTGTGTGCAAAGAGTGTGGATCCGTCCTGCCACCCAGGCCTTGGTTCTAGTTGCTTGCCATGGTCTGGAAAAACAAGGGGGCGGGGGAGACACAGAGTAGTCTGGTTAGGAGCACAGCTTCTGAAGCCAGATGGGACTGGGTTAAACTCCCAGCCATGTCACTCATTAGCTATGTGACCCTGGGAGGGTGACTTGACCTCTCTGAGCCTCAGTTTCTTCATCTGTATAATGGGGGTAATCATAGTAGTCACCTCATGGGGCTTTTTTCATTAAACTATTAACTAAGGTGCTTATTACAGTGCCTGGTACATACTTAAGCAGTTTCTACATGGTGGCTATTACTATTACAAACATTATTACTCCCCCTCACCATTCAACCCCAGGTGATATTTGCACTCTCACTGAGGCCTGAGCCTCTCGTATCACAGCTCATCATTACTGCTCATTTAATGATCTGTCCCCCCCCCACCCCCCCACAGGGCAATGCTTGGACAAAGAAAGGACCTGCACAGAGGAGGCACTTTCTAAACACTTGCTGAAATAAGAACGTTCAGCAGTTCAAAGCTCCACCCAGAAGCTATCGAAGTTCTTGGGGCCACACTGTAGCAGAAAGCATTCCCCAGCCCTCCGGAATGTCACCAAGGACCCCTTTACTCGTATCCTTTGAGCCCCTCCTCAGGATCTGCTGCTCTGAGCCCCCTCCTCCCCTCCCCTGGGCACCTCTCAGAGGAGCAGCTCATGGAGCCCTCCTGGCCACTCTGCCTGCTCACCTCCTGGATCCAGTCGTTAAAGGCTGAGACACGCGTGAACACAGTGGGCTTCTTGCGGGTGTTGCAGCCGAAGGCAGAAACGAAGCTGGTCACACCGTGGACCTGCCAGGAGCCATCGGCGGCGGGGCAGTTGAGGGGTCCTCCAGAGTCACCCTGGAATGGTCAGAGAGTGGGGGGTGGGTGGGGGGCTGAGCCATGTCTGAGCTGTAAGGAGTCGATTCTGACTTTGGGGGTTTTGAGAAACCTGTATCACTGGCCTCCCTCCTTTCATCCCTCCCACAGCCACCCACCACCCTGGTCTGAACCTCAGTTTGCTCTTTGTGATGAGGAATAGTATCGGCCTTTGAGATTTTTGTGAGAATTAAATGAGATGATAGATATATCATCTTAGCACAATGCCTAGTAGAAAGGAAGCAGTTCATAAATGGTCGTTCCCATTATTAGTACCACAGTTAACTATTCATGTTATTGTTCATACTTCTTTTTTTTTTCATTTTATACTCACTTCTAATGCAATAATAGTTTGGTTTAATTAACTTCAGGACAACAGAGACGAGGATGACTTTAGAAGTCAATATGCCTTGCTGTGTTGATGGGGAAGCCTGAGGACCAGGGGCAGGGCAGTGTGTGACTAGGACTAGAATCCAAAGGTCATGACACCCGGGCTGGGAATGTGTGTCTGAACTACCTAACTTCCTCCCAGTCCTGCTGGCCTGGAGGCTGAAGGGGTCAAGCAGGCAAGATTCCTCCAGCACCTTCCAGGCAGATGTGGGACCCCAGGGCCCTGGCCGCCCAGCTGAGTGGCTGTAGCCCAGGGAGCTGACTCACGTTGCATCCGGAGCGGATGTCCCCGCCGGCGCACACCATGGTCTCCCTCAGGGCACTGCCCCACCAGTCCCACTTGGAGCAGCGCTCATGGCCCACCACGGGCAGCAGGGCTTGCTGCAGCTTGTCAGGGAGTGGCCCGCCAGCTGTGGGGGTAGAGAGTACTGAGTGAGGGGTCATGGGGTGCAGGGCTTGAGCTGGGGGCTGGGAGTCAGGGCTGGGGAGCCTCAGTGTGGGGTGGAGGTTCTGATGGGGAAAATGGGGACCCCTCTTCCCACCCGGGCTATAGAGTCCTGTCCGCTTTGTCTACCTGCATTCCCGGGCACCCTGGCACTCACTAAAAATGTTTCAATCGGAGCATATTCACGTTTTTGGAGGAGAGGGCAGAAAGGCTGCTGCTGGGAGGAGGGATTTTGGGAAAAGTGCAAGGACTGGTCCCAGGTGTTGGACCCTCAACCTCTGTTCCCAGGCCCTGCCTTTTCTGGCCCACTATCCCAGCCGCCTATTTGAGGAGGGCTGAGCGGGGGGGGGCGGGGAGGAGGTTTCAGCACGTACTGTAGAGTCGGCCCCAGCCACTGATGTAGCAGGGTGCCTCGTCGGGCAGGACTTCACCGGCAGGAGGGAGGCAGGCGAGCTGGACTGAGTCTCCCAGCTTGGCGGGGCGGGACAGCTTGATGAGGGCGATGTCATTGCTGGGGAGGAGGGAAGAGCCATGGGAGCCTTCTTATCCCCCAGACCAAGCCCCACCTCCCAGCCTTTGCTCCAGATACTTCACATTCCGACCACATCTGCCCCTTTTCCCTGCAGACCTCTTCAGCTCCCTGCTCACCCTTGACCTTCACAGCTGTCCTCAGGTTTCACCCTGAAGTGGTTCTCACACTTCAGCTGCATCAGAATCACCAGGAAGGCTTGTTAAAACAGAGGTTGCTGCCCTAACCGGTTTGGCTCAGTGGATAGAGCGTCGGCCTGCGGACTCAAGGGCCCCAGGTTCGAATCCGGTCAAGGGCATGTACCTTGGTTGCGGGCACACCCCCAGTGGGGAGTGTGCAGGAGGCAGCTGATCAATGTTTCTCTCTCATCGATGTTTCTAACTCTCTATCCCTCTCCCTTACTCTCTGTAAAAAATCAATAAAATATATTTAAAAAAACAAAAAAACAAAACACAGGTTGCTGGGCCCCATCCCACAGTTTCCAATGCAGGGGGTCTGGGTGGGGCTCGGAAGTTCACATTTCTAACAGGCTTCCAGGGGGCGCTGCTGCTGCCGGCCTGGGACCAGCCTTTGAGATCCCCTGCTGGGTCTTCATCCACCCGCCTGTCACTCAACTCACTTCACCTGGGTCTGATTTTTCTCTCCACTTACTCCAGGAGCCCCGTGAGGACAGGTCAAGGTCTTGATCCTCATGGCCCCTCATTCTTGTCCTGCACTTTTTAGGGGTTCTGCACTCTGCTTGGACCTTCTCACCCAAAATACTGAACCATCCAGACACACAGTTTGCAGATGGTTGAGGCCTTAAGTGGCCCCCCTTTGTGTCCTCACCCAGTGGCTGCCTCCTTGACCTTCATAACCACCCAGGAAGCACAGAAGTTCACCCTTGGCAAGTGGTAAAACTGAGGCCCAGAGAAGGGCAGTGACTTGCCCAGGCCGCACAGCGACTTAGTGCTGGAGCCTGACTCTCAGTCCAGTGCTTCTCCTTTTGCCCAGGGTGCCGGGAACCCAGGGTGCACTGGGTGATAGCTGTGGAATGGAGGAACTCTTGATTTGGGAGACTGGGTTCTAGAGGAATCCTGGGCTCTGAAGCCAACCAGCCAAGTGGCCTTGGGGGAGTCCCTGCCCCTCCTTGGGCCCTGCTGTCCCCTCCTTAGGGAGAGAGGTTTGGTGTAGATGATCCTTAAAGGCTCTGCTGGCTCCGACCCTCAGCGTGTGGACCTGGGCACAGCTGGCTGGGCCCAGAATTGGCTTTGGGTGATGGAGGGCTGAGTAGAGGAGCCCCTAGGTCCCAGGCCTGAGAGTTCACTTACCCACAGGCCACGCAGTTGGGGTTCCAGCCTGGGTGCACGAAGAGATCCTCAGAGTTAATGGGGATCACCTGCTCGGGGCCCTCTTCCTCAGCCCGGTCATACTCTCCCAGCACCACCTGGTAGGTCATGGAGCTCCTGCCAGTGGAGGTAAGGTCAGTCCAGGCCTGACTGGCCTCCCTCCCTCCGTCCCTCCCGCAGCCACCCACCCCCCTGGCCTGCCAGGGTCGCATGCAGGGACAGGGCAAGTGAGGGAACTCACGAGATGCAGTGGCCCGCAGTCATGACCCATTCGGGGGCAATGAGGGTGCCACCGCAGGTGTGGTGAAAGGCTCTGTTCTTCTCATACTGCAGGGAGATCTGGGGGCCAGGGAGGGAGAAGCCTAAGTGTTTTGGACCCCACAAGGAGGGTGGCTACCCCTGGCTGTGTAGGTGCACTGTACAACCCTAGAGGGCCTCCTGCCTGCAGAAAAGAACGGCGCCCTCTAGAAAGACGCAGTGCCCAACCTACACAGCTGCTCACGGTGGCCCTGTCACTTTTCCACTGGAATCCCACTCGCTCTGTCCAAAAGCCCCTCCAACTCCCAGCCCCAGGATCTCCCCGGGGACCTCCACATTCTCTGCCCTCTAATTTTCTGTCTTGAGAGCCCCAGGCCCTCTGTTCTATCGGGCACCCAGTTCTCCTGAACCTCCGTTCTTTTAAGGCCCTTTCTTGGGCCCTCTGAGGCACAACCCACCTCAGGTTCTCGGCCTCTCTTCTTATTTCCCACATTCAGACTTTCAAAAGCTCCTACTAAACCAGGGGTTGGCAAATCATAGCTCCTGGACCCAAGTTGGGTTCATGGTCTATTTTTGTACGTAAGATTATTGGGAAAGAGTCATACTCATTCATTTATGTATCATCTATGCTTTCACGCTACAATGGCAGAGTGAAGTCATTGCAATGAAAACTGTATGGCAACAAAGGCTAAAATATTCACTCTCTGGTCCCTTATGGAATAAGGTTGCTGACTCCTGCTATAAACCAGTGCTATCCAATAGGAGTTTCTGTGGTGATGGAAATGTTCTATATTTTGGCTGTCCACTATGGTAGCCACTAGCCACATGTGGCTATTGAGCCACTGAATTAAAAAAACAATTAAAGACTAGTTTATTGAATTTTAGAGAGAGAGGAAGGGAGAGGGAGAGAGAAACATTGATGTGATCAGTTGCCTCCTACACATCCCCTACCAGGGATCAAACCCGCAACCAGGCATATGCCCCAACTTGGAATGTAGAATGTGCCCCGACTGGGAATTGAACCAGTGACTTGAACTGGTGACCTCTCGGTGCATGGGAGGACACTCAACTAACTGAGCCACAGCAGCTGGTGACATTATCGCTCTTTTCTACAATTCAAGGAGTCTAGAAATGAGTCCCCAGAAATCTCCCTCCCTGTGTATAGAGCCTGAAATTCTACTTAGTGCACCAACCCTTGAGTTAAACATTGCCCTCTCCAGATTCCACGTTTAACTTGCAAACATCCCTGTGAGGGTTATAGGTTGAATGGGCAAGACTGCCACATAGATTGTCCCAGGGTTTTCTGGCCTTTGGAAGCTGAAGTGGATACCAGAAGCAAAGACTAGATGCCTTGCAGTCGGAGCACGAGGTACAGCGCCTATGGCAGGAAATAGTGCCACGGGTATTGCTCTTACCTGCCAGGGCCAGCTGTAGGGGACCGCGTCCTCGCCATTGACCACCCGGGTGGAAGGGTGGTAAGAAGGTCGGCCACAGCCCGAGGCTGGAAGGGAGAGTAGAGGTGTCAATCAGCTGGAGGGTCCCCAGAAGCTAAGGAGAATTCTGGGTCCCAGTCCCAGCTGTGCCACAAACTGGCTCTGTGACCCCATAAAGCCCCTTCCCCTCTCTGGACCTCAGTAGCCTTGCATATGAACTGTGAGCATTTGGACTACAGCAGAGTCCCAGGGGTCCAGGGATAGAGATGAACATGTGGCCTCTTCCCAGGGCAACATTGAAGGGTTTAGTGCCCTTAGAACAGAGCCTAGAGCCTAAGAGCCTTTGAGAAGTGATAGCTATTACTGTCAGTCAAGGAAGGCGTCTTAAAGGAGGAATGCAGTGTGTCAGAGTGACCAGGAAAGGGTTAGAGCACAGAATATGGAGCAAGGTAGGAGGAGTGTGAGAGGAAAGTTGGAGGGTTAAGCAAAGGAGTAGAATTTCCAGCCTAAGCAGTCCAACCACAGAGCCCAAACTTTTCACCATTAGACTGTTTGCTGCCCCCACTGAGGACTCCCACCATAGCCCTTTGGGTCTTTCTCCTAAGCTGGCCCACCCCTGGCTTCCCCTCCATTATCCTGCTCAAGTACCAGGCTGAAAGCCCCCTGAAGCATGCCCTAGGTACAAGCTGAAGACCCCCTCCTATACGTGCTCGGTTCACGAGATCCAGGGCAGGGGGCAGACTTCAAGGGCTCCTGACCCAGTGTAGCACAGACACAGGCCGGGGTCTTACCGAGGGCCACCAAGAGGAGGGAACTCAGCAGCCGGAGCATGGTGCGTTTTGAGATGATAAGAAAGAGGCCCAGAGCCGGGACTCTAATATAGGGCAGAAGGTTGGTGGGGGACTGGACTGGGCCCCATTTCTGGAACAGGTGGTGGGAGTCCAGGTCTCCCACGGTCCAAGGCCATGGCCCCACCCACTGCAAAAGGGGGAATGTCAGCCAATGACAGGACCCAGAGTTCTACCCAATGCTACCTGTATAGTCACACCGTTCCCTCATGTGGCTATACAGGTGGCATTGAATGGCCTGCTGATAACAGGGGAGGGGGAAGGAAAGTTCACATGAGAACAAAACAGCCTCTTCCAGGAAAGAACATGGGCTTTGGAACTGGCCAGACCTAGATTCAAATCCTGCCACCTCGAAGCTCTGCAACCTTGGGCACGTGGATTAACCTCTCTGAGCTTCAGATTTCTCATCTCTAACATGGAATTGATATTAGTATCCACCTCAATAAAAAAAAAAATTTGGCTGGTGTGGTTCAGTGGTTGAACATGGGCCTTTCAGGAGGTCATGGTTTGATTCCCGGTCAGGGCACATGCCTGGGTTGTAGGCTCGATCCCCAAGGCGGGGCTTGCAGGAGGCAGCCGATCAATGACTCCCTTATCGTTGATGTTTCTAACTCTCTCTTCCTCTCCCTTCCTCTCTGAAATCAATAAAATCACATTTAAAAATTTTTGTTGAGTACTTTCTCTATATCAGGGGGTGCACCGCTAAATAAGACATGGCCCCAGCTCTCCTAGAAAAACAATAACAAACCAAAAAATAAGTTAAGGCTGTTTCTGAGTGTGGCGGTAGGTGCTGTAAAAAGAATGACATGTGAGTGACTGGGGTGGGAACAGGAGTAATGGGTCCAGAAAAGGTGACATTTGGACTGAGGAGGTTGTGTTTGAATGAGTCCTAGAGGATAAGTAAAGGAAAAGCACTCCAGGTAAAAAGGACAGCAAGTGCAAAGGTCTAGGAGCTGGAATGGACGTGGCTGGTTTAAGGAGAGGGAGGTCAGTGTGGCTGGATCACAGTCAAGGTGGAGAGTGGGGGGTGATGCGTCAAAGATGAGGAGCACCTACAGCTGAGTTCGCCTGTGATTCAGCAGTTCTGTTCCTAGTACAAACCCTGGAGGAAATCTTGCACATGTGCCCGGGAGGCGCACAAGTATGTTCCAGGCAGCCCTGTCCTCCATCCTTAATCACACCTCAAGTGTCTATCAAGGAGAATGTGTGAATGCATGTCTATATGTAGAGTATTCAGAGAACGGAGTATGAATCCGCAGTCAAAGAATGAATCACAGTGACATGCCACAATGTTGATAATTCCTAGGAATGTAAATTAAGGAAAAAAGGTCCTGAATAATTAAATGCAGGTTACTGTCCTTTTTTATAGAGGTAAAAACATACTTTTTAACTAATAGAAAAATTAAAAACATACTTTTTAAGGACTACAAGTAGATGAATTAAACTATAAAAAGCAAGCAGAGTGTGATGGACATAGGATTATGGATGGTGGTTGGCTGAAATCTGGCGGGGATGAGGACAGGTTACATGTTGCTAGAGGTTCTAGCTTTGCGTTAGTAGATTTTGTTTTGGGTTTATTGAAGGTTAATTTACATAACAAAATTTGCCAGTTTTAAGTGTAAAATTAATAAGTTTTGACAAATACAGTTATGTAACCACCACCACACTCATAATACAGAAGTTTTTTGTTTGTTTGTTTTTTATTGTCTAAAGTTTTACATATGTCTCCTTTTTCTCCCCACTTGACTCCCCACCCCCACAGCCATTCCCACCCTGGGCAAGCCCCTACCGCCCCAGTGTCTGTCCATGGGTTATGCTAATATGCATGCATACAAGTCCTTTGGTTGCTCTCTAACCCACCTTCCCTGCCATTTGTCTCTGGATCTATTCTTGTTCATCAAATTATGTTGATCATTCTATCCCACATATGAGTGAGATCATGTGGTATTTATCTTTCTCCGACTGGCTTATTTCTCTTAGCATAATGCTCTCCATTCCAACCATGCTGTTGCAAATGGTAAAAGTTCCTTCTTTTTTATAGCGGCATAGTATTCCACTGTGTAGATGTACCACCGTTTTTTAATCCACTCATCTGCTGATAGGCACTTAGGCTGTTTCCAAATCTTAGCTATTGTAAATTGTGCTGCTATGAACATAGGGGTGCATATGTTCTTTCTCATTGGTGTTTCTGGTTTCTTGGGATATAGTCATAGAAGTGGGATCACTGGGTCAAATGGGAGTTCCATTTTTAACTTTTTGAGGAAACTCCATACTATTCTCCACAGTGGCTGCACCAGTCTGCATTCCCACCAGCAGTGCACGAGGGTTCCTTTTTCTCCACATCCTCACCAGCACTGTTTGTTGATTTGTTGATGATAGAAGTTTTTTAAAAATATATTTGTATTGATTTCAGAGAGGAAGGGAGGAGAGAGACAGAAACATCAATGATGACAGAGAATCATTGATCAGCTGCCTCCTGCATGCCCCCTATTGGACACTGAGCCCACAACCTGGGCATGTGCCTGGCCCCGGAATCAAACCTCAACCTCCTGGTTCAATCGCTGAGCCATGCTAGCTGGGTAAAACTTTTTTAACCCTCACCAGAGGATGTATTATTGATTTTAGAGAGAGAGGAAAGGAGAGAGAGAGAGAGAAACATCAATGTGAGAAACATCAATCTGTTGCCTCTCATACGTGCCTTGACCAGGAAATTGAACCCACAATCTTTTGGTGTATAGGACGACACTCCAACCAACTGAGCCACCCGGCCATTCCAGAACGCTTTCAATACCCCCAATTTTCCTCCTGCCTGGTTTCATGCTGTCTCACCCCCACACCTGGCCCCAGCACCCAGTGGTCTGCTTTCTGTCACTACAGTTTTGCCTTTTCTAGAATCTTTACTACAAATGAAGATACGGTCTATAGCTTTTGTTTCTGGGTGCCTTTTCCTTAGCATAATGCTTCTGAGAGTCATCTGCGTTATTATGTCCGATGTGGTTTTGAAGGTGCTAAGTACATTATTTAAAATAACTATATGTCTAACTAAATGAAAATGGCCCGTGAGTGAACTAATGACGCCTGAAACAATGATGAGAGTATGTCATGGGCTGAGGATTATAATTTATCTAGTTCTATTGCCTGAAAGAGAGAATAAGAACGAGAGAGAGGTGGGTGAAGGACAGATCCTGTAGGGTTTATTTTCTGGTCGGTAATAAGGAGTTGGGTCTTTATTTTCAGCATAAGGAGCAAGCCATGGGGGAGGGGGAGAGGGACTGATTAAGTGGGGGAAGGACCTGGGATCTCATTTATGCTTTCAAAAACTCTCTTCCTAGATGCTGCGTGAAGGATTGTGGGTGAGAGATAAGGGGGCCAGCTGGAGCTATTTAGGGGGTGGGCAAATGTGAGGGGGCGGGGCTTGGCCTTGGGCAGTAGAGATGGAAACCGATAGGGGTGGGATCGGGGCGTGTTTTGGAGATAGAGCGATACCTCTGTGACGCGTGAAGCACAGTGCCTGGCACAAAGTCAGTGAATTTAGTCCACATTCATCCGGGGAAAAGACAGCACATCCTTGGCTGTGGCAAGCAGCCCCCCAGCCCAGGGCCAACACGTTGATGGTGCTCAGTAAACACTTGCTAAATAAGGCAAAGTGGCTCTGCAGGCTTTCCTGAGTCACCCCTCCACACCCAGTGCTCTAAGAATGGCCAGGCTCCTTCCTGCTCGTGCTCCTGACGCAGCGCAGAGCCCTCCTCTGGGGCTCCTGCGTTCTGGAAGCCCGGAGGAGGGCCATGCTGAGCTGCTGTAGATGGATCCCCAAGGCGGAATGTCAGGCACCAGCTGGGCAGGTTTTCTCTCAGAAGGTCACCCCCTCCCATGACACCCTCAGTGACGTCTGCACCCCAATACCCAGGCTCATGGAAAATGTGTGGACACAACAGAAGCAGCTGTGAAAATCCTTCAAACTGTGATAAAAATAGCTGTGCCTTCCCGTACCACCTGTTCCCTATGGGCCTGGACATGTTTGTTTGCTCAGCTTTAAAGCTCTGAGTGATTTCTCAGGCCCTGGGCTGAGGAAGAAAGAGGGAGGAGGGGGCAGGCTGTGGGAAGGTGGGAGGCAGGTCAGATCCTCCCAGATTCCACTGAAGAATGGCGAAACAGAGGCTAAAATGACCTAATGATCTAATCCGTCTCTTCTGTCTGAAAAATAGGGACATCAAGACCCAGAGAACTGTGAGGACTGGCTTAAGGCCCCCTGATTTGTCGCTGCCTGGCCTGGCAGAAGGTAACCCACAGGCACCCCTCACCCCCCGCCCCCCCACTTCACACCATAAGCTGTCCCAGCCTTTATCCAGGCGGCCTTGAGCGGATCCCAGCCTCTCTGTGGGCTCTGCAGACAGACATGCGGCCACCCTGGCCCTCTGTCCTCCAGGACCACTGTCCCATCACAATCTGTTGGGTCATTTCACCTCCAGGCCTTGTGGACATAGTCAGCCACGCTGCTGACTTACCCTCTGGGGGTTCTCTGGCCTAGGAGCAGATGGAGCAAAATCCCTAGAGGTGAACCTCTTCCCAACCCCTGGGAAGGGGGTGCTGGCCAGGAAGCTGGAGGGGCCAGCTCTACCGTAGGCCGCAGCCTGAAACACAACAATCCACGCCCTGAGTGGGCGGTGGAAGTCAGGGTGGGGAGAGTACGGGGCATTAGGAAGTAGGTATGGGGAGGGGAGGGAGAGTGGGGCGGTTGGGGAGCCTTTTTCTTGGGGAGTTCCTTCATTTCTAGTTCCCACCTGATGGGAAGTTCCATGAGGACAAAACTTTCTCGTATTCACCTTTGAATTCCCTGTGCCTAGAAGGGGCCTGGCACATAGTAGGTACTCAACAATATACATATGCTATTAAAAGAGTCAATGACCGAATGAATGAAGCTAAAGGACTCTTCAGATGCCCAACTCTTTCTACCCCGAAAGTACAATTGACCCTGACGTTCATACAGGGCACATCTGGAGGCTGGGACCGTGTCGGGGGAAGTTCAGGGGCAGCCTTGGGGTGGTGGTCCGGAAGAGCAGCATCCTAAAGGGTATTAACAGATGTTCTATGACAGATGGACCCATGGGAATGGAGCCCAGTGAGGCAGGGGGTTTTGTCTGCTTTGTTCACAGCTGTGACCCTGGGTCTCAGAACAGAACCCAGTGGGCACAACGTACAGAATCAACGGTCAAATGGGGTTGGAAAATACAAGATTAAACAAAAGTTCAAATTCTTTCCTGCAGGACTTCTCTGAGCCTTTAAGGTACCAATGTTCACTGTGATTCATACACAGTGATTTTTTTAAAAAATATTTTTAGTGATTTCAGAGAGGAAGGGAGAGGGAAAGAGAGATAGAAACATCAATGATGAGAGAGAATCATTGATTGCCTGCCTCCTGCACACTCTCTATGGGGGATCCAGCCCACAACCAGGGCATGTGCCATACGCAGTGATCTTTTTTTTTAAAGATGTTTTTATTGATTTCAGAGAGGAAGGGAGAGGGATAGAGAGAAATATCAATGATGAGAGAGAATCATTGATAGGCTGCCTCCTGCATGCCCCCTACTGGGGACCGAGCCCACAACATAGGCATGTGCCCTTGACTGGAACTGAACCCAGGACCCTTCAGCCCACAAGCCGACGTCCTATCCACTGAGCCAAACCAGCCAGGGCCGCAGTGATCTTAAGTCCAGAACTCTCTGGTGCCTCATTGCCCTGGAGTTCCCCAGTTCCAGCCCCATCCCTCTCAGATGGGACAGCCCAGCCTCAGGGGTGGGGACGGAGGCCCAGGTCCAACGAGTGCCCCATCTGCCCTGCAATGGCACTGAGAAGCCACCGAGGAGACCCTGGACTGGGATCGCATGCAGGTGGCTCTTGTCCCAAGGAAGCTACTGCCTCAGCCGGGACCTGAGGAATTGTTGGTCCATAGTCCTGGGAGGGATGAGGACCAGGGACAGTCTTCTTCCCACGGCTGGTGCCATGTCTGTTGGGCCTGAGCAGGGGTGGGGTGGGAGTCCCTCCCCCCAGCGGCCCTGGGCGATGGTGGTGAAGGAGGTGTGAAGCCCTCTTCCCTCCCCTGCCGTCCTGGCGTATACATATTCAACAAATATTTGTTGAACACCTACTAGATTCCAGGCATTGCCCTGGTCAGTGGGGATCCTTCTGAGAGGATGACAAGTCCTCTGAGCTTACAGCCAGCAGGGAGAGTGAGCAGCAGGAATTCAGTCAGTCTGCTGGATACTGTCCATCTGCTCTCCACTCAGCCCCACCAGCCCCACCAGCCCCACCCTGCCCCTTTGGCCGACCTGATGGATTGCATCAGTGGGCTCTTGTCCTCTGGGTTTGGTTCAGCCAATGGAAGGTGCCAGCAGGAGACTGGAGGATGGAAGAGAGAGCACTTCCAGTATCTATTCCCTCAGGTTTGCAATGCCTGCATCCTTCCACTGAAGGCCCTGTCTCCATTAACTGCCCCTCCCTCTGCCCCTTCAGGCCTGGACTGGTATCAGCTCCCCATTGTTGCTAGCCTCGGAATGCTCACCATCCCTTGTTAATTTCTCCAACCCTGTCTGTACTTTTGTTACATATTCCTCAGTTACCCCTGGAGTTCTCCTCCCGGATTTTGACTGATGACACATGTTTGCGCGAATGTAACAGAGACCCCAAATAAAGTGTATTCCCCTGGCCCAGCTGGTGTGGCTCAGTGGTTGAGCGTGGACCTATGAACAAGGAGGTCCTGGTTTGATTCCCAGTCAGGGCATGTGCCTGGGTTGTGGGCTTGATCCCCAGTGTGGGGCATGCAGGAGGCAGCCAATCAATGGTTCTCTCTCATCATTGATGTTTCTCCCTCTCCCTTCCTCTCTGAAATCAATAAAAATATATTTATAAAAAAATAAAATAAAGAAAGAACCAAAATAGAATGTATTTCCCTCTAACTTCAAAGTCTAAGCTGGCGTTGCAGCTTTGCTCCGTGAAATCCATCCGTAGGGTGTGCCCTCCCCTGCAAGCCATGTGTTATGGGCTGTGCCCCCCGCCCCAATCCCTGTGTTGAAGTTCTAACCTCTAATAGCCCAGAATGTAATCATTTGGACAAAGGGTCATTGCAGGTGTAATTAGTTAAGAGGAGGTCATTAGGGTGGGCCCTAATCCCATATGACCAAGGTCCTTACCAAAAGGGAAACTTTGGACACAGAGAGAGACACTTAGAGGGAAGATGGCCATGGACAAGCCAAGGAGAGGGGCCTGGAACCCAGCAGCTCTTGGAAGAAACCAACCCTGCTGACACCTAGACCTCAGACGTCTAGCCTCTAAAACAGCGAGAGAATACGTTTCTGTTGTTTAAACGACCCAGTTTGTGGCCCTAGGAAACTCACACAGCACAGCAATGGCGCCTGCACTGCACCCACATTCCAGACAGGGAATGGCAAAGAGCAAGCATGGCCTTATCTCTAAGCACCCGACCTGGAATTTGTGCTCACCGCTTCTGTCGATGGTCAGAAATCAGCTCGGTCTGCCTCTCAGCCAGCCCCACAAATTAAATCTTTCCCACCTGTTTTGTGCCCCTTCAAGCCCAGACCTGCAGTTCTTAATCATCCCCTCCCCAAAAACCCCGAGGAGAGAGACACCCCACGTGTTAGATTTCAATTACCCAATAACTGCCCAGTGAGAAGCCAAGAAGAACAGCTGGAAACCTGATTGACACTATTAACTTTTTTAATGGTATGAATAAAGCTTATTTATTAAAAAAGAAAGAAAGAGAGAGAGAGAGAAAAGAAAGAAAAAGAAATCAGCTCAGGCCCTAGCTGGTTTGGCTCGGTGGATAGAGCATCGGCCTGAAAACTGAAGGGTCCCAGGTTTGATTCCGGTCAGGGACACATGCCCGGGTTGTGGGCTTTATCCCCAGTGGGGGACTTGCAGGAGGCAGCCGATCAATGATTCTCTCTCATCATGGATGTTTCTATCTCTTCCTCCCTCTTCCTTCCTCTCTGAAATCAATAAAAATATATTAAGAAAAAAAAATAAAGAAATCAGCTCAGGCCTCCCCTGGCTGCCGGGGGGCCTGGGAAATGCCCTGTGCGCCAGGGAAACTCCTCTACCTCTAGAAACAAGGGAGTGTGGCTCCTGGGGGCCGCTGCAGGCCTCTGGCACCAAATGTCACAGATAACTTTCAGATGCGAGCAGCAGGAAGCCTGGTCTCAGGTAAACAATTAGGAAATGGATTAGCTCACAGGACTTCAAGTTCGGAGGCGGGGTAGGAGGCATGGGGGAGGTACACCCAAGTCCGGGTTCTGTTACCGGCCCTTCCCAAGGCTCTGCCCTGCACAGGCTGATGGTGTCAGTCAGGGTCAACCAGAAAAAGAGAAATCTCAAGTATTTGAAAGCGAGGGAATTGGTTACCCAGGTGAGAAGACAACAGGGAAGGTGGAGGAACCCAGAGATTAGCCACAGCTGCCTGTAGGGACAGAGGAAGGTGAGCCAGGGTCACCCAGCCCAGACCTGTTATGTGGAGACCTTGGAGGAGGTACAAGGAGAAAAATACCCTAGTTTCTCGCTTCCTGCCGCCCTCCAGTCTCCCAGCGAAGCCTCCATCTTATATAAAAACTGCTGTTTGAAATTTTAACCCTGATAGTATGGCTTCTGTAAACGCTTGCTTGCTTAAATAATAAGGAAAATAAGACTACTTCCATTCCAGAGAGGCCATAAACTATGCCCCAGACAGAGTTGTCAGTGCTGACCCAGGCCAGGCCTTGAGATAGGGTCTCACGGCCCCTTCCCAGCATGCAGGCCTTCTTTCTCAGAAGGCCCAGAAGTCTCATTCCAAATTTGTGAGACAAAGAGCTGGAAAAAATATAAATAGAGAAGTGTCCTCCATGTTGGGGGTCCCAGAATTTGAAAGACACATTTTTCTCTGGGCCTGCGCAGAATTTATAAATAAAATGTAACTCCCTTTCTCTACGCGTGGCTTGGTTCTTTCTCCGGTCTTCGGCAACACCAGCAGTGCCTCCCATTGGCTGAACCCCCCTGGAAAGCAGGTGTCACTGGTTTCTGGGAAATCCAGTCTGCAGGAGTCGGTGCCCCAGCCCCCTGCCCAACCACAGTGAGGAACAAACCTAAGGCGGGAGCTTCCATGGGAGGTGAGGGCAACAAGGGGCCTTTGAAAGGCTTTCAAGGAGAGAACGTGATGTAAAGTATGTTTTCAACTCTGACTGCTGAATGGAAAATAGTTTAAAGAGGATCAAGAATACCAACTGGGGAGACTAGCTGGGAATCTACAGAGGTTGTCCCGGTAACCAGGTGGGGGCAGGAGAGAAACAAATGAGCTGAGGATGTGGAAAGTGTTCAAGAAAGATGAAGCCAAGAGCTGACAGGGGAGTCACACGGGATGTACACGAGCAAGCCAGGACGACCCAATTCTGTGGCCCAGATACACGGGGGTTTGCACACAGCAGGCACTCACATAGTGCATATGGTGCGCATACACACACACACACACACACACACACACACACACACACACTCAGCAGTGCCCTACCCCTATGGCTCATTTTCACACAGCCACTGACTTCCCTTTACATGGAACTATGCCTTATTGAGTTCCTATTCCTGGAAGGCTTTCAGCCACAAGGAACAGATGACTCCATATAAAGAGATGTAAATGGTTCAGGCTTTCTCACCTAACCAGAAGGTGAGGGCAGGACAGTTGCCGATTTGTTAACTCAGAGGCGCGGTGACGCCACCGTAGACCCAGCTTTTGTCATCTTTGCTCTCTGCCAGCCTCAGCATGTTGGCTTCTCCTCTTGGGCTGCCTCCTTCTCAACCCAGGAGCAGACAAGGATTTGAAAGCAGGCAGTTTATTTGGGAGGTGATTCTGAGAAATATGTGTAGGGAAGCAAGGACATGAGATGGTGAAGGGAAGAAAGCCAAGATGGGGTGCATTCATGGACATCTGGGCTCAATCCCACTAGGAAACCCTGGGAGCTGACCCCTCAGAGTTGTCCCATGCACATTCCCGGAGAACACCTAGTGTGCACAGGTGAGAATCACTCACATGCACATGTCCATCATGCCCAGGGCGTGGTACGCAAGCACACACTCAGAAGTTGCACCGTGCCTCCCCCATGTACAGGCACCCCCCCCCCAACACTCACACACGCACCAGAGCACACACCTCCTGCCCATTAAAACAAGCATCACTGTTTTAATCTGCTTGGCATGCTATGCAAAATACCATAGACTTAGTGGCTTAAACAACAGACATTTATTTCTCACAGTTCTGGAGGCTGGCAAGTCCAAGGTCACTGGCAAACCTGGTGTCCTGGTTTGCAGATGGCAGAGCAGAGAGCAAGGACGCAAGCTTTTGTGTCTCTTCTTAAGAGGGCACCAATCCCGTTCATGAGGGCTCCATCCTCAAGACCTCATTACTTCTCAAAGGCCCCACCTCCTGAGATAATCACACCGAGGTTAGGATTTCAACATGTGGATTTGGAGAGACACATTCAATCCATAACAATCTCTCTCACTGCTTCTTACTCTGGCCTTTGGCTTGGGCCTGACAAAGGCTAGGATATGAAACATTTCTGACAAGAACTCCACCCTTAGGACCCCTAAGGTGGAATTGCTAATAGGAGTTGCAGTGCAGGAGGAGTGCCAGAGGGGGGAGCCAGAGCAGCCCCTTCCTGGAGACACGCTGGGACTCTCTGGCTCAGGATGTAAATTTTCATTTTACCAGCAGGAGGCGCCCGAGAGCCACTATTGTCTTCAGGGTGTGTTTTTTTCTTCTTTTTCTTTTTTTTTTAAAAAATATATTTTTATTGATTTCAGAGAGGAAAGGGAGAGAGAGAGAGAAACATCAATGATGAGAAAGAATCATTGATTGGCTGCCTCCTGCACACCCTCTACTGGGGATCGAGCCCACAACCTGGGCATGTGACCTCAAACAGAATGGATCCCAGGACCCTTCAGTCCACAGGCCAACACTCTATCCATTGATCCAAACCATCTAGGACTTTTCTTCTTTATTTTCCATCACCATTTATCCCCCCTGTACCCTCTTCCACCTCCACCTCACCCCACCCCCCAATCACCACACTGTTGCTTCAGTCCATGAGTTCTTTCTCTTATTTTCTTTTTTGATCAGTCCCTCCACCCATCCCCCTATCCCCCCACCCCCGTTTTTTTCTTCCCCTAGTAGATTTGTGTGAGGGCTTGTTTGTTTCTGGGTGTGTTTGAGGGCGAGGAGAGGTGTGGAGGTTTAGCTGAGTGTAATGGGTGCACTCACTACCAATTCTAGGCTCTGCATCATCCAGGCTCCATTGTCCTGACACAGCTTTGGTGCTCAGTTTGTGTTAAATGAAAAGGATGGATGGGTAGAAAAATGGATGGATGGATGGATGGTTGAAGGGATACAGAGAAGATAACCCAAAATAAAATTTTTAAAAAAGGTAAAAAGAGAAGAACTGGGGAAAAGGATGCACAGCAGACAGATTAGGAGGGGAATTAGGGAAAAGAGAAAAATGCAAGGAAGGCATGTGACCAGGAATGGGGGTGTCATGTCATGGAGTGGTGAATGAAGGGGAGCAGTGACAGTCTGTAGGCCTCGCCCTAGCCGGTGTGGCTCAGTTGGTTGGAGTGTCATCCCGTGCACCAGAAGAGTGCTGGTTGGATTCCGGGCCAGGGCACATGCTGGGGTTGTGGGCTCAGTCCCCAGTGGGGGACATGCAGGAGGAAGCCGATCAATTATTCTCTCTCATCATTGATGTTTCTGTCTCTCCCTCCCTCTGCCTTCCTCTCTCTGAAATCTTTGAAGAAGAAGGAGAAGGAGAAGGAGAAGGAGAAGGAGAAGGAGAAGGAGAAGGAGAAGGAGAAGGAGAAGGAGAAGGAGAAGAACCGGAACCCAGGTAGCTCAGTTGGTGAGAGCATCATCCCGATATACTAAGGTTGGGGATTTGATCCCTCATCAGGGCACACACAAGCATCAAACAATGAATGCATAAATAAGTTTAACATCAAATCATGTTTCTCTCTCTCTCTCTCTCTCACCCTTCCTCTCTTTCTCTAAAATCAATAAATTTTTTTAAAAAGAAGAAGAACTGGAAATGTTGACATGGGTATCAGCAGCCTAAGGGTAGGAGGCCTGTGTGGTGGGAGCCCCAGAACAGGAGTGGGCGGGGGAGGGTACGGCGAGGTGACATGAAGAAGGGCCCCCAGTGAGCTTCACGGTGGGAGGCCTGTGCCTGAGGAGAGAGGAGGCCAAAGGACATGAAGAACCGAGTGATGGCCCTTTGTTCCATGTTGGGCTATTATCTGTCCTGTGCTATGTTGTCACCCTCTGTGACCTTGTGCCTCCAGTACAGTCTGTCACACACAAGAGCTCCATGTCTGTAGTGGTGTGGGATACAGATGAGGAAGGAGTTGTGGTCACAGTGGCCAGAGTGTGTGTATGTGGGGGGGGGGGGGGGGGGAAGTGCAATTATTTTGGTAAAAAAAAAAAGGGCCACCCGGAGGTGGGGGCAACAAAGGGGGCTGGAGGATTGTCCAGCAAGCAGAAATTCAGAGGGGGGGATGGAAAGAAAGGTATAACAGCCCCCCCACCCCCCAGCTTTCCAGAAAAAAGTTTGAGAAAGACTCTGAACTTCCCACGGCACAGAGAATGAAAGATTTGAGCTATTTTATTTATATATATATATATATATATATATATATATATATATATATATATATAATTGATTTCAGGGAGGAAGGGAGAGAGAAAGAGAGAGAGAAACATCAATGATGAGAGAAATCACTGATCAGCTGCCTCCTGCACGCCCCCTACTGGGGATCAAGCCTGCAACCCAGGCATGTGCCCTTGACCAGAATCGAATCTGGGATCCTTCGGTCCGCAGGCCCACGCTTTATCCACTGAACCAAACCGGCCAGGGCTTATTTGTTTATTAAAGGAAGGAGTAACCCCGGAAGGCTGGAGGGCTTTGGGGGGGATACCTGTTATAAGACGAAAACCCTTAGCATAGTATCTCCACTCAGCGATGGCCCTGGAGGCAGTAGGTCAGAGGTTAGCAGGCCAACCCGAAGCAGATTACCTGGGTTTGTATCATGGTGTGTTCCTTTAGGTGAGTTACCCCATCTCCGCTCTTCAGTTTATTATTATTTTTTAATATATATTTTTTATTGATTTCTGAGAGAGGAAGGGAGTGGGAGAGAGAAGTAGAAACATCAATGATGAGAGAGAATCATCTATTGGCTGCCTCCTGCACACCTCTTCCTGGGGATCGAGCCCGCAATCTGGGCATGTGCCCTGACAGGGAATCGAACTGTAACCTCCTGGTCATAGGTCGATGCTCAACCACTGAGCCACGCCAGCGGGGCTGCCCTTCACTTTCTTATCTGAAAAATTGGGCATGCTATTAACATCTACCTTATAAGGTTGCCATGAGGAATAAATGAGAGAATGTAGTATATAATGCACTTAGTACAGTGTAGTAGTCAGGGTTCTCTAGAAAAACTGAATCAATGGGAAGTATTCTTAACCCATATTCAGACTGCTATAACAAAAATACCATGGACTGGATGGCTTAAATAGCAAACATTTATTTCTCACAGTTCTGGAGGCTGGGACGGCCAAGATCAAGGCACAAGCAGACTCAGTGTCTGGTGAGAGCTCCCTTCCTAGTTCATAGATGGCTGTCTTTCCACTGTGTTCTCACCTGGGGGAAGGGGCAAGGGAGCTCTCTGGAGGCTCTTTTATAAGGGCACTAATCCCATTCATGAGGACTGCATCCCTAAGACCTACTCACCTCCCAAAGGTCCTACCTCCATACCGTCACACTGGGTGTTAGATTTCAACATATGAATTTTTTCAGTCTAGACAGAAACTTTCAGTCTAGAGCAGTGATTCTCAACCTTCTGGCCCTTTAAATACAGTTCCTCATGTTGTGACCCAACCATAAAATTATTTTTGTTGCTACTTCATAACTGTAATGTTGCTACTGTTATGAATCGTAATGTAAATATCTGATAAGCAGGATGGTCTTAGGCGACCCCTGTGAAAGGGTCGTTCGACCGCCAAAGGGGTCGCGACTCACAGGTTGAGAACCACTGGTCTAGAGCCATATGCAGTCGGTTCTGTGGCTTTAAGAGAAATGACATATTATGAAACCAATTTTACCATAAGCTAATTGATATGATCAAGAGTTAAGTTCCTATGCCACTGTATCAACGTTACAACTGAAGCAGGATGGTAAGAAGCTAGGAAAATTCCTTGGCAAGTGGAATGGGGATACTGAGACAGATAGCTGAACACATTGGCCAAGCAATTTACAGCCAGATGCAGGTCACCAGGGCAGAAAGCCCCGGATACCTACCAACGGGCAAAACTGGCACTGGGCCTTGCCTCCACGGTGGCTTTTCCTCCCCTGGCATATGACTGGCCATGCAGTTTAGACCCCCCTGACCTTTTCTCCCTAGAGATAACATCTAGGCCTCAGTTGTATTTCAGTTCCAGGCCCAGAAAAGCAGTAAAGCCTGCCCTGGCACTGACCTATCAGAGGAGACCACGACCTTGAAAGGACACACCTGGAAAAGCGAATGAATATTCTATTAAGATCCCCCTTTCTCCTCCCCCAGCCGGTTTGGCTCAGGGGATAGAGCATCGGCCGGCCTGCAGACTGAAGGGTCCCAGGTTCGATTTTGGTCAAGGGCACATGCCAGGGTTGTGGGCTCCATTTCCAGGAGGGGGCGTGCAGGAGGCAGCCGGTCAATGATTCTCATCATTGATGTTTCTATCTCTCCCTCTCCCTTCCTCTCTCTGAAATCAATAAAAAAAAAATTTTGAGAGAGAACCAAGATGGCGGCGTAAGGTACAGACCTGTGCGTGCTGCCTCCCACAACAACATTGAAACTACCAACTAGAAGACAAACAGCTATCATTCAGAACCATGGGAAAGCTGGCCCAGTGGAAGTTCTACAACTGGAAGGAAAGAAGGAAGCGCATTGAGACTGAGTAGGAGGTGCAGAGGCCCCAAGAGCAGAGGTACAGAGTCGCGCGCCAGGCGGGCTGCAACTGGATGCGCGGTTTTTTTAGTCGGAAGGGGTTACAAACTCTCGAATCCACTGAGCTTGTTTGGGGCGGGATTCTGAGGGCCCAGACCCCTACGGGGAGAGGCGGGACGGCCTTGCAGCAGGTCAGAAAGCAAGGGTGGCTCTCTCACGGAGCTGCTCGCCGGCACTCGGGGATGCGGAGACGCGGAGAGGCGAGGAGTCTCGGAGACGCCATTGCTGCTTGCTCCGCCCTGGTGATTCCTTGAGACCCCGCCCCACTCAATTTACATCCCCGCCCAAGCTGTGCCAGTGGCACAAAAGGAACCACCTGTGCTTTTGCAGCGTAACCGCACAAACTGCAGATTTCAACTTCTCGCACCCATAAGGGACACACTCAAGAAGCAGACTCAGGTTTGGAGGAAGCCAGAGCCGGACCCAGCTGGGCCGCCGACGTGGAACTGCTGTATCAGCAAATGCACAAGCAGGTCCACCAGATCCAGTCTCACATGGGACACCGGGAGACGGCAGACAAGCAGTCTGTGCACTTAGTAGAAAACGAAACCCAAGCAAGCATACCAGATATTCAGCAAGCAAGAACGCCTGGAGATTTTGTCCAGCAAGGAGCCTCCCAACAAAAGACAGAATGCCAAACTACATGTTGACCAGTTAAAGTAAGATGTCCAGCACCTGCAGACGGCTCTCAGAAACTTCCAGCAGGAGAGACAGTGAGAGGAGCTTCTGACTCGCACCTTCACCCCCAACATGGGATGCGGCGCCCCCTGCGAGGCTGCGGTGCCCCCTACGAGGTTGCGACAGTCCCAGTGAGGCTGAAACAGTCCCGGTGAGGCTGAAACGGTCCCAGTGAGGCTGAGACGGTCCCAGTGAGACTGAGACGGTCCCAGTGAGGCTGAGACGGTCCCAGTGAGACTGAGATGGTCCCTGTGAGGCTGAGACGGTCCCAGTGAGGCTGAAACGGCCTCTGTGAGGCTGCGACAGTCCCTGCAACGGCCCCTGGGAAGCCGGGGGAACCTCGAGAGCCGCCCAGACGGCTTCGTCGATGGCCCACGAACCAGCGCGCAGCCCCAATCACAACTATCACCCGAAGGGCGGGCGAGAGGGGCGAGAGCAGCGGAAGCGTTGCTTTCTCCTCACTTCTGGTAGCGAAATCCTCAGTTTAAGCATAAGAGGACACATTATTTTGAAAAGCTGTTACATGTCTCCGTACCCTTTCTGAGTAGAGCGTGAACAGTCGTGAGAGACCTTTCCGAACACAGGGACACGTCGAGGATGGAAATAGTTACATTTTCCATGTGCATGACCTTTGACCCAGCAACAAAAAGCGTACACCTATGGATGAGGACAGTGGGGGGGTAAAGGCAGAGGGTGGGGTGGGAACTGGGTGGAGGGGAGTTATGGGGGGAGAAGGGGGAACAACTGTAATTATCTGAACAATAAAGATTTATTTTAAAAAAGTTGGAAAAATAAATAAATAAAATTATACATTAAAAAAATAAATAAATAATTTTTTTAAAAAAAAGATCCTTCCCTAAGACCTCCTCTATGCTCTCTAACTTTAAAAACCCCCAAAAAGAAGGTCCCAGTGTGCACTCTCTCTCCCTGAACCTTCCTCTTCCCTGTTCCTTCCCCTACAGGCCGTGTTTATTAGAATACATTTCATTTTCAAAATTTAACAGCTGATAAAGTGTGTATACACATTTTGGGGACACAGAGTTGGCAAAAGTATGATTATGTTGTGAGTACACAAGACAAAGTTTATTCTTGTAGTATTATTTATTGTATTATTTAGTTGTATTAACTGTAAACCTACTTTTGCCCAGCCCTCAGAAACCTACCCCTCCCCCCCCCCCAAATAATCAGCCACCGGCAGGCAGCAAAGACAGTAGCCTGGACCTGGCTAATGGTCCCATGGTCCAGACCTCTGGCAGGCCCTCAACAGGGTGGATAGTGCCCACCCACACTGGGCAGGGCTGTCTGCTTCACTCCATCTACCAATACAAATGCTAATCTCTTCCAGAAACACCTTCACAGAGACCCCCAGAAATTACCGTTCACCAGACATCTGGGCATCCTGTTGCCCAGTGAAGCTGACACATAAAATAACACCCAGCAGCACCCACAGCAGCTGGGACCCAGTAAGCGATCAACCCATACAGGCCATTATTCCTGTCAACGCGAGAAACGCCCAAACCTGTAGAGAATTTGTGGAAGAGTTTATTTGAGCCAAACTGAGGACGTAGGCCAGGGAGCAAGATCTCAAAGGCTCTGGAAAAGGCAAGTTTTGTTGTTTCTTTAATGCATTTGTAATCAGGGAGGAATGTCAGGAAGATTACCTGAAGGTCGGAGAAAGCGAGGCGGGGACTGGATTACGTGCTGTCTTCAGAGGGAGGGATCTGAAAACTGGCATGGCAGAGGTGTGTTAACCTGGTGCGTAGAAACCCTGAGCAGGGCTTGCTCAAGGCAGAGATAAGCTTTACACTGAAGAAGTGATAGGCCTGGGACGTGACTACCCACCATGACCTCCCCAGTTAGGAATTTATGATCACCCTGCGAGCTGACTTTCCGTAGAACCTCTTGTCAAACACATTACAGTTTTATGGACAAGGAAACAAAAGTTCAAAAGGGTTAAGTCGTTCGGCCATAGCCACACAGCTGCAGCCGTCTGCTGGCGAACTGGGTCTCAAACTGAAAACAAAACAAAAAACAAACCCCCCTCTCATGTGTCCCATTTGCCAATATCCCCACCATGGCTGATTTCAAGCTACCGATGGTTTAACAAGCACTGCACCAATCCCAGCATATCTAACAACTACCGCAGCACGCTCCTGCAGCTCCGCTGTGCCTGCCCCGTGGGGAGGGGGTTCCTAAACATTAGCCATTATTGCAAGGAGTCAGGTGAACCGTGCTCCCTGGGCACCCTCCTTACCCCCATTTGACAAACAGGAGACTGAGGTTTGGAGTTCAGCTACCCCAGGCCACAGCACCAGCCAGGGACTGGCTCTCCTGTTCCCCATGTCTTCGCTCAGCAAGGTCGCACACAAGCCTACATAGGATCACCATCCCCATCCCACCCCTTAGTGGGAATTTCCCAGACCCCATAACGATGTCCCTGCCAGGACTGGCTGCTGCACCCCAAAAGCCCTGAGGTGGCTTGGCAGGAAGGAAGATCTTACTGGCTGGGGCACTTGCCAAGCCACACCTGCCCCACTGCTCCTGAGCTCAGATCTGTCCCAGCTTGTACCTCCCACAGGCTTGGGGAAGTGCTATTTTGGCAGCTGGTGAGTGGAGGGCCCTATCCTTGAGGGTATTAGGGGATGGGAGTGGGTGACTCATTCATGGTGCTTAGATGGGTGGAAGGCTGCAGCTAGGGGAGGGCCAGAACCAAGCCCAAGAAAGATTTTCAGCCCTGCAGGCAGGCTGGCCCCACTCCAGCTAAGGGCTCAGGTGAGTCACACTGCGGAGGCTGGGCACAGTCTTTAAGCGGGTGGGACAGCCAAAATGTCATTGCTCTTGGCTCTAGCTGTCCCCTGGACTGAACTGGGCTAGCTCCTTATCTGTGATGATTTCAAGAGCACTGTGGCTGGAAGCTCAAGAGAACACTCCTCCCACCATATCAGGCCCCGAGAGAGGGGAAAACAGCTGGTGACATGTGGGGGAGTTTATAAGTAGCATATGCAGCCATGGGACAGGGTCCTAAGGTCTTCGGAGAAGGGGGGCTGTTCCTGCCATTCTGGAGCCTCCAGAGAGGGAGATGCCCTTGAACTCTTGGAGCCTGAGGTGGAGAAAGGGTTCCTGATGGTCTTGGTGGGGCACAGGAGGGGACAAGGCTGTGGGTAGGACTTCAGGAAGAGGAGTAAGGTGAGAGTGAGTGAGTGGGGGGGGGGAAAGGCTAGTGGAAAGCCCACGCACGATTTGCAGTTGGTTTGGCAAAGGAGCTAAGGAGCCACGGTTGGAAGTCGCCCCATGGGGCAAAGGTGGGGACCACTGTGGCTGGAGACTGTGCAGGGCGGGGCCCCCACCCACTCAGGATCCGTCCCTGCAGTGCTAGGGAAGGAGCAGCAGCTGGGCTTGGCTGGACAGTGGAAGATAGGGGCCTGCTTGGTGGGGGACAGGGCCACAGCTGCCTACCAACCTGTGTCTCCAGGCTGGACCCCTCCCAACGCTGCTCAGTTGGAGTCTTCATTAAGCGAGGGGGTGGCCCACGTTCTCCCTCAATTAGTGCTGAAGCCCGGAGAACCCAGAAAACCAGGTTCTAATTCTGACCACAGGCTGAGCTTGGGTAAATCTGTTACCCTCTTGGAATCTTTCTTTCCCCCCTTTGATTTTTAGAGAGAGAGGAGGGGAAAAGGAGAGAAACATCCATGTGAGAGCAAAACATCGATCTGCTGCCTCCTGCACACACCCCAACCGAGGATTGAACCCACAACCAAGCATGTGCCCCGACTGGGAATCAAACTGATGACCTTTCCCGTTTACAGGACGACGCCCAACCAACTGAGCCACACCAGGGGCCCCTCTTGGAATCTTAATTACCTCACCGGGAAAACAAAACCCCCACCTCTTAGGGTGCCGTGAGAATTAAACCAGAGGGTGGATGTGAAGGTCCTGGCCCTGACAATGTCAGGTTCTCTGGCACAATATCAGTTTCTTGGGGATGGGCCTGGGAAAGAGCTGGGGCAGGCTGCTTCCCCGTAGCCTCCCCCTCAAGTGTCCCTGTGCTTGGAGTCCCACGGCTGCCCTGACTCTAGGCGGGGTCTTGAGAACCCAGCATCTAAGGACAAAACAACCCTCCCACTCAGGGCTCCCAGTCCCTTCTGTCTCTGAAGGCCCTGTGGCCCCTGAAGTCCTA
>NW_005871176.1:2140682-2156811 GCF_000147115.1 Myotis lucifugus | reverse complement strand
CCTCTCAATGATTGTGGGCGGGGAGCCCGTATGCAGAGCTTTCTGTGTAAAAGTGCTTTGTAATCTTGAATCTTATCATTAGAATACATCCGATAAACCCAAATCACCTGTACTCTTCAAAAATGCCAATGTCATAAGACACCAAGAAAGACTGAGGGACTTCCAGGTTGAAGGAAACCAGGGACCTGAGAGCTAAGGGCAAGGCCTGGTCCTGACTCGGATCCTGGATGAAATGCTGGAGGAAGAGTTGCCATGAAGAACATCAGAGGGACACCGACTGTATAGTAGATACTAGTACTGTGTCAATGTTAAACGTCCTGTGTTTGGTAGTCGTCGTGTGGATATGTAAGAAAAGATTCTTCTTCTCCCAGCGTGTGTGTAGGGGATACATGCTGAAGTATTCAAGGGTAAAGATATTATTGTCTGCAACTTCCTCTTAAAATAATAATGAATTGGGGGGGGGGAAGGTGTAGTGACAAATGTGGCAAAAGTGTTAATAATTAGTGGATGAAAAAATAATTAGTGGGTTTAGATCAGTGGTTCTCAACCTTCCTAATGCCGAGACCCTTTAATACAGTTCCTCATGTGGTGGTGACCCCCAACCATAAAATTATTTTCGTTGCTACTTCATAACTGTCATTTTGCTACTGTTATGAATCGTCATGTAAATATCTGATATGCAGGATGTATTTTCATTGTTACAAATTGAACATAATTAAAGCATAGTGATTAATCACAAAAACAATATGTAATTATATATGTGTTTTCCGATGGTCTTAGGCGACCCCTGTGAAGGGTCGTTCGACCCCCAAAGGGGTCACAACCCACAGGTTGAGAACCGCTGGTTTAGATAAAAACTATATGCGAGTTCTTGTCTTACAAGTTTTCAGTAACTGGAAATCTTTTTTTTTTTTTTTTAAATGTATTTTATTGATTTTTTACAGAGAGGAAGGGAAAGGGACAGAGAGCTAGAAACATCGATGAGAGAGAAACATCGACCAGCTGCCTCCTGCACATCTCCCACTGGGGATGTGCCCGCAACCAACGCACGTGCCCCTGACCGGAATCGAACCCGGGACCCCTCAGTCCGCAGGCCGACGCTCTATCCACTGAGCCAAACCGGTTTCGGCCTCTGGAAATCTTTAAAAATAAAAAGTAAACCTGTATTTTCAATATTTAGGGAAGGAAATGATGGAGGGAGGCTTTCCTTGGCAAATGCAGTAAGAACTCAAAAAGGGGATTTTGCTTATTTTGTCAGCGAACATGTACGGGGTGACACCAGGTTGTGGAGGGTGTGAGGAAGAGGCGAGAAGGGAGGAAAGAAGGTGCTGTTATGCCCAGGAATGGGTCATTCAAAGGGATTAGCACTCTAGCGCCTCTGGAGAAATGTTTACTGGCCCGATGAGAAAAGAGAAGTCATTGATGCTGACCACAGCCAATGGGAGTTACGGTAGACCCGGCATAGGACTTCCTGACTCGCAGCATAATTAAACACTTAGAAAAACAACAAGGAATGCTGGAAAACGTCCATCCCAGCCCCGTTTTAAAAATAAGGTCCATCTGTCTTGGAAGGCTTAAAGTGGCCCTGGCCTTGAGGCAGGGGCCTGACCAGGATGGCCCCGGGAGGCCCCTCCCAGCGCTAGGATTCCGTGATTCTATGACATGGCCAGCAGTCTGTATGAGGGTAACCTCAGTAGACACCAAGGAGAGGGCCAAGTCATCTACCTCCTAAAGACAGAGTGAGATGGGAGAGGGCCTTTTGGCAGAGGGGGCCCATCCAGCCAGGAAGGGAAGGGCGGGGCCCTGTGGGGGTCAGCCCTCACTTACCTCCTATTTTTCCAGAGGAGGAAATGAGGGTGGGGTTGGACCAGAGAGGGCAGAGGCAGGTCTGGACATTCCACTTGATTCAGACCCAAAGGACAAGGGCAGCTGATGGGCTATGGGCTGGGAGAGGGGCTGGCAGCTGTTTTCTGGGTGGGACAGGTTCAAATACAGCTCTGTCCTTGCTAAGCTGAAGTGGAAAATTAGCATCAAGCTGGCATTACTCAGGGAGAGAAATCAGAGCCTGCCTTCTGGTGGGGGGAGTACTGGGGAACTCAGCGACAATGGGAACAGGGAGGCCCGGGAACAGGAGTTGGGGTTAAATGGACGGGGCATCTCTTTGGCCTGGTCAGGGCTTAGTCCCTGTGAAGTGCCTACTTTTGAAGCAGGAGGAGCAGGTGTCCCAATACTCACCCCCTTCTTGTGGGGTGGATGAGGAGACCCCTACTGTTAGAGAGGATCAAGGCCAAATGCCCTGCGAGGTTCTGATATCACAAGTCCAACCTGATTAGTAGGCTTGTCACACCACCTCCCCCGCCCCACCACCATTTGGGCTTCAAATACAGCTCCATTCTTAGTTATGGGGTAGCAAGGGCCCCCCTGCCTCTGGTTCTCCCCTTCGTGCCCTCCTCCAGGCAGGCAGAGCAGATGTGGTGAGACTTCTTTCCAAGTAGACTGTGAGGGAGGCCAAAGTCACCTGGACAACATAGCGTTGTCTTCCAGGGGTCATCAGACACACCCAAGACAGTACCTTGGCCCACCCCCGACAAGCTGTGCGATCTGAAGTCGAGTCCCATCATTTCTCTGAGCCTCGGTTTCCTCATCAGTCATCTAGGAATAGAATAGCAACTATCACCTTGATTTGTAGTAAGAATTCCATGCAAGAGACAAGCCAGATCCAGGCTCAGAGATAGTGCATCTAGGACTGTGTTGCTTCTAAGACACATTTTTTTAGTATCAGAGTCCATTGTGTGGTTGTTGATGAGCGAGTTGATATTGTCTCGTAAGAAAGCCTGTCTCAGCGCTTGGAAATTCACCATGAGATTCAGTGCTGGGCCTCTGTGTGGGCTCGAGCTAAAAAAAAAAAAAAAGAGAGAGACTCCCCCACTCTTTCTAGGGGTCTTCTGGCTCCGTCATTTTCAGGATCTTGCCTTCCTACCTGTGCTTTCTGAGTACTGGGGTGTCTGTTTTTCAGTTTGACAATCCCTGGGCCTAGGAGGAAGATGGGGAGAAGGAGAAGGGTGGTGTGTTGGCTCTGTGAAGGCCGATGGAGAGAAATCCAGGAGGGAGGTGGCAGGGAGCCGAGGAAGGCTGACCTCACTCTCCTCACCAGACCCAGGTAACCAGCTTCAAGGTGAGCTCACAGCAACTCAGTGCCACGAAGTTCTATCCTCCTAGCAGGCCAATGTCTGGGCGCCAGGTGAGATATCCCAACACTCACAGCCACTTGAACCGTCCCAAGAACGTGTCCTTTCAAATCCCGACTCCAGGCTGGTTCCAATGCCCCGAGACAAGACCTAACAACCTCAAACGTCCTCACACCCCAAGGGGCTTGGAGTTCAGCAGCGGCGTCAACCCTTGGGAACAGTCCGACAGCCCCAGGTCCCCTAAACTTCCAGCGAGGAGAATCTGCATGGGCCGGCCCTACACCTCCAAGTTCGTAGAGACGGGCCACCCGGGGAACCGCCCCAAGGTGGCCAAAAAGCCCTATGACCGTGACAGCCCCCGCTGTCTGCTCTGCACCGATGGTCCCTTGGACCACTCCAGCCCCACCTTCCTGGACCAACTCATCAGAGGCATCAACTACCTCGACAGGGCCACCAACTGCTCCACGGTACTGAACCTGCCAAAGCTTGCAGTCAACTACCTGGAACAGGCGGCCAACTCCTACCTGGGTCACCCGGACCACTCCTCCCCCCGCAGTTCCTTCAAACCCAGCACCACCATGGTGCCAGCCACCAAGGGTGTCAATGCTTTGCAGTATGTGGATGATGCCATCAACACAAGTTGCTCACAACAGTTTCGTAGCCAGAACCCCCCTCCGATGCCGCCACAGAGACCAGAGATAAAGTTGCCTGAGCTCCCTTTGTTTGGCAACAAGCTTTTTTCTTTAGGTCGCCTGCCCAGGTTCTGGGATGAAATCCGCTCGGGCTGGAATGCCCCTCTCGAAACCACCTCCAAACCCTGTAGCTGGTGGTGATATGGACACCAACCGTGAAATGGACACGCGTCCATCCGTCTGCAGTTGTGCAAAATAAATTGTCTGTGGCAAAATGCTCCTTCCAAGGCTCCATTGAGGGAAATGGCCATTTAGATTGGGGATTGTAAATTGGAGGACTTATGGGGCGCGCAGTTAAAAGTTAATGGGTGCGCCCAGCTGGCGTGGCTCAGTGTTGAGCATGGACCCATGACCCACTAATGGTTCTCTGTCATCATTGATGTTCCTTTTTTCCCCTTCCATTGATTTTTAAAGAGCTTGGAAGAGAGAGGGAAAGGCAGAGAGAAATATCAATGTGAGAGAAACATATCAATTAGTTGCCTCCTGCACATGCCCTGACCAGAGCTTGGGCCTGGAGGAGCCTGCAATCAAGGTACATGCCCTTGACCAGGAATCGAACCTGGGACCCTTCAGTCCGCAGGCCACCAAACTGGCTAGAGCATCATTGATATTTCTTTTTTTAAAAAAATAGATTTTTAATGATTTCAGAGAGGAAGGGAGAGGGAGAGAGGGATAGAAACATCAATGATGAGAAAGAATCATTGATAGGCTGCCTCTTGCATGCCCCTTACTGGGGATCAAGCCCATAACCCAGGCATGTGCCCTTGACTAGAATCGAACTCGGGACCCTTCAGTCCACAGGCTGACGCTCTATCCACTGAGCCAAACCATCTAGGGCCATCATTGATATTTCTACCTCTCTCCCCTTCTCTCTTTCTCTCACTGAAATCAATAAAGTATTAAAAAAAATTAATGAGTGAATTGGGCTGGGCGGTGGAGACTGTATCTGAGTGGAGAGGGAAGACCTGGTCAAAACCCAGGTCTCAAATGGGTTGTTGCCTTTTCAAGAAAAGCCAGGAATCTGAGTTTAATATGTTAGCAACAAATTTAAAAAATGTAATCCCAGTGCTCGCTTCGGCAGCACATATACTAAAATTGGAACGATACAGAGAAGATTAGCATGGCCCCTGTGCAAGGATGACACGCAAATTCGTGAAGCGTTCCATATTTAAAAAAAATAAAAATAAAAAAAATAAAAAATGTCATCCCAGCTGGAGTGGCTCATGGTTGAGTGTCGACCCATGAACCAGGAGGTCATGGTTTGATTCCCGGTCAGGGAACACGCCCAAGGTTGCGGGACTTGATCCCCAGTGTGGGATGTGCAAGGAGGCAGCCAATCAATGATGTTTCTTTCTCATCAATTTTTCTATTTCTCTACCCCTCTCCCTTCTTCTCTCTCTAAAAATCAATTAAAACATACTTTTAAAAAAAAGTCATAAGGGTCTGTGAGATGAACAAAAATACTTGTTGGCCGAGTGTGAAGCCCACAGGTCTCAGTTAGGAACCTCTGGGTTTTATCTTGCATGGACCACTGGGGAGGTTCCTAACCTCCCTTACTCTTGGTTCCTGCATGTGAAGAAATAGATTGTTTATACTCAACCCCATCCAAACGCTTATTTTTCCAGGATTATTAACTTTAGCACAGCCCATGTGGGCAGAAGGGTAGAAGTGATGATGATGATGATGATGATGATGATGATAGCAAACCTGTAGAGCCCTTACAGGCACTGTTCTAAGTGGGTTGTTTTTTGTTGTTGTTGTTGTTACAAGTGTTTCATACATATTTATGCTTCTAAAGATGTGGTTTTGGTGACCAGGGCCCAGGGTGGATGTAGAGAGAAGTTTACAATGCCCAGTGTGAGACGTGTTGGAACAGGCAACCTGGGATAGTGGCAGGTCGGAGGATGGCCCTTCCTGGGAAATCTCTGAAAAGAGTGGTTCTGTCCAAGCCAGGTGAGGGTTGGAGGGTCAGAATAGGTAGTCTCACGTTTCTTGCTGGGAATATCTGAGAAAGTGTCCCCTGGGCCACTGAAGGCTCCAAACTTTCAGACTCAACAGGCCCCACAAGGCACCCAGGTATCTACCATCCTGCTGATGAGGGACTCTGGAGCCTGGGATTCCAACCTAGTTCTGCCACTCACCTGCCCAGAGAGCGTGGTTTCATCCTTTCCCCTCTCTATGCCTCTGTTTCCTCTTCTATAACATGAACGGGGTAATTTGATGATCTCTAAGGGCCCCAGGACTCTGATATTTTTGCATTTCTCCTGGTCCCAACGGAAGCCTAGAGCCTCCTGAGCTGAGAATTGAGACTGTACCCCACCCCCACCCAAGAATTCAAGCCTCTAAGTCCTGAGTTATCTTCCCAGGCTGCCCAGGGGCTATTTCAGGCCACAGGGCCCATTTCTGTGTGGCTCTGAACTCCAGACCCAGCCAGATCCTTCTTGCTAGAACTCCCCTTGGAAATATGAGGGCAATAATAGAGTATGGAATGGGGTGGACCTTGAAATAACCCAAAGGTCTACAAAGCTCCATGGCTCTTGGAGGAGGTGGCCTAGCCCTATGGCCAAGCAGAGAAGGCAGTGAGCCTGAATATCTCTACCATGAGATTGCTGAGGTGGTCCTAGGATAGGAAGACCAAAGGGGCACTGAACCCCCAGCCCATTGACTTCACCCGGCTTCTACTCCATCTCTGAAGGACAAGGGTGGTCCTTCCTGGGTTCAAAGCTCAGCAGCTTCTTTCTCTGTCTCTGGCATCTCTAACCTTCCCAGGAAGAAGACTTTGGCCTTTGTCTGAGGGGTCCTCAGCCCTCCAGTGACTTATTCACAGGAATATAGCTGGTTAGAATCCATTTTGGCCCAGCTCAAGAGGTAGTTCAAGAGTGTCCTGAAGCCCTGGCCGGGTAGCTCAGTTGGTTAGAGCGTCATCCCAATACTCTAAGGTTGCAGGTTCAATCCCCATCAGGGCATATACAAGAAACAACCAATGAATGCACAAACAAGTGGAACAACAAATATCTCTCTCTCTTTCTCTCTCTCTCCCCTCTCCTTTCCCCCCTCTCTAAAATCAACCAATAAATAAAGAAAATGTTTAAGATTTTAAAAAAAATTAGTGCCCTGATTCCTAAACCCAATCTGGCCCCTCAAAGCCATCTCCTTCCTGCTTTAAGCCCATATTTGCAAAAGAGTCATCCTGATTCCTAAGGATGCTTACCTCAAAAATGGTCCAATTTCCCCTAATCAGAGTGTAAGACCCTTGCCTGAGACACTGTTCTTGAGGTCTCCAGTATCTAGCCCAGTTCTGGCTCACAATAAGGGCTCAATTATATTGATATGGATTAAAGGGCCTTATGCCCAGTATGTGCTCAGTAATGGTAACTACTGTGATATTAAAAGTACTTACAGTACCTTGCACACTGTGGACTTTCAATAACTAATAATGATGCCAGCCAACATTTATTAAGCTCTTAACTATACCCTAGGCATTAAGTGGCTTATATGTATTAACTCATTTAAGCCTCATACCAACCCTTTAAGTAAAGTACTATTGTCCTTATTGTACAGATGAGGAAACTGAGGCACAGAGAGATCAGGTATAAATGATGTGCTAAAGATGGTTACAGTGCATAGAACACAGCAGCTCTTCAAAAAATGGTTGTGCGGAGTAGGTGCTCCATGATAATTATCTTTAGGATTACAACATCTTGGAAGCAGAAGGTGCTCCACAAATGCATACTGTGGGTGCCCAATGAATGGTAGATGTCATTATAGAGCCCAGTGCATAGTAGGTGCTCAAATGAAATTTGACCATTGGTTGGGGATTCGATTGTACCCTAAAGGGACAGGATCTCTGTGCATGGCTCAAACTTCTCAGGATATATACTCATGGCCCACAAATCCATTCAACCAGTCACTCTGCCCAAGTCCAGAGAAAATAAGGCTCTTAGTTAGAGAAGGTCTTCTGCCTCATGTGGCCATGCGGAGGCCACAGGAAGTCCCTGTATCCACCGGTCAAACCATGCATCTGCAGGGTCCATGTAAACAGGAAGCAGCAGGCAGGCTGCAGAACAATGTCACGGCCTACTGTGCTGTCTATCTGTGTACAGAATGGCCTAGGTGTCCCCACAGCAGAGTGTGGCCGGGGAAAGTCCTTCATTATTAAGTGCCAGGCATGCTGCCAAGGCCTGAAACACAGGCTCTCGGCCCTCAGCTCCCTGTGAGGCTCGGTGTTAGTACCCCATTTTGCAGAGGGGGAAACTGAGGCTCAGAGAGAGAAAGTAACATGCCTAAGCTCCTGCATCTGAAAAGTAGCAGAGCTGGGATTCCAACCCAGGCCTCTGACCCTCAGCCAATGACCTTTCTATTCAAACCGCTGGGGTTTTTTCCTTAGTATTTATTGAATGGGTTTTAAAAGAAAGAGGGGTAAATCTTGGCCTCTAAAACATGCAATAAATTAGACAAAGCAAGGATTGTATTTAAGTCCAGGGGTTTGGGCTGCCCCCAACACCAGTCTTCTGAGCAGGGCCACGCTAACCTGGTACAACATGCTCTTACAGGAAATAGTAAGCAAAGGGAGAAATTTCCTCAAGGGTCCTCTGTTGTCTCAGTTGCTCAATCCACTGGTCCCTGCATCATTTGGTAACATTGGGTATAAGGACATGATATTAGAATTATTTTTGTGTATTTAAAACAATCGAATGCAGGGGTTCTCAACCTGTGGGTCGCGACCCCTTTGGGGGTCGCCTAAGACCATCGGAAAACACATATATAATTACATATTGTTTTTGTGATTAATCACTATGCTTTAATTGTGTTGAATTTGTAACAATGAAATTGGGGGTCACCACAACAGGAGGAACTGTATGAAAGGGTCGCGACATTAGGAAGGTTGAGAACCACTGATCTAATGTGACTCCTTTCAAACAGATCATTTGATATCACTATTCTAAGATCCTAGAAATTAAATGAAGCTTTTGTATGACTAAGGTGGGTGTTTGAGAGACACACTCATTCTATTCCTGACCCTTTACTCCACCCTAATCTTTCTTATCCCGAACCTTAGCCTTAGGGCGCTCGCCTCCCGCCCTCTCCCCCCTCCCCTCTCATCCCCATTCCTGAGGCCCATTTTATCCCTTACTGTCTTCTCTGCCTACACGACTGCCCCTGCTTGCTCCCCATAAGAAACGTAATACTAGGAATGGGGCACACCCTCCCCCTCAATTGCATTCACACTGCCCTCTTTTAAGCTGAAATCTCAGGAAAAGGAAAGAGCCTCAGACATGTGCTGTGCCTGAGCTGGTAGCACCATTTTTGGCAAACTTTCTTTACAGCTTCCTAAGCTCCTCCCAGCAGGGCAGGAATTTCTTGTGAACAATTGAACAAAGCCGGAGGGAGAAGGCACAGGACATTCCAAAAGGATTCTCTCAAGCTCCAAAAGACAACATGTGGAAACACTGCCGAAGGTTCATAGCCTAGTAAAGAAAAGCATGAAAGGACTGGAAAGTCGGCCGGTAGGAAGGGCGGTCAGGCTGGAGGAACAAGGCGCCGAGGTCAGGAGGTCTGGGTGGAAGGGATGCCTCTGCCACTCGTGACTCTGCCAAGGTCACTTCACCTCCCTGGCCTCAGATTTGTGGTCCTTAAAAACGGAAGGAGCTGGGAAAGTAAACACATGGATGCATGCATACCTGGCCATAGCAATGCTGTCTGAACCACAATGACCTGGAAACAGCCATCCAACAATAAGATAGGGTTAATGAACAACAGTATGTCGATGAGGCACAACACTAAATGCTTATTAGAAGTACTATGTGCAAACTCAATATGAGTGCTGTTCAAAGTAGATGGCCCGTAAATTGCTAATGGTTACCATCTGAAATAAAGAGCTTGTACCATGCCCGGCTGGCATGGCTCAGTGGTTGAGCACCGAACTATGAAGCAGGAGGTCACAATTCGATTCCCAGTCAGGGCACATGCCCGTGTTGCAGGCTCGATCCCCAGTGTGGAGCATGCAGGAGGCAGCCCATCAATGGTTCTCATCATTGATGTTTTGCTCCCTCTCCCTCTCCCTTCCTCTCTGAAATCAATAAAAATATATTTAAAAAGAAAGGAAGAAAAAGAGCTTGTACCAGAATGTGTCTAGATGCTGCTTCCCAAATGGACCAAGTATTGCAAGGAAAAAAGTGTTAGCTTAAGCTAAACAGAGTGCTTACTGATATGGTTGGTTTCCACTCTGAACAAGCTTCTTATCTCGTCTCAGACTGGTACTAAGCAGTTTGAGGACTGGCACTGACCCACAGAACCATTTGTAAGTGGCCTTGGTCTTTACTGACACATAGAATGGCGTTGATGAAAAGAATGTTAAGCAGAAAAAGCAAAACATGAAATCATATGCATATGGGGATCACATGGGACAAAATGCACATGTGTATAATGACAAAAGGAGGGAAATGAACATTTTTGGAGCTCCAATGACAGGTCCTGCACAGAAGTCTTCTATGGCTGAAGCAGGGGCGTGTGGGCAGGAATGTGAGTGGGTATGTGGAGACCATGAGAATTCCAGCCTGGCTGGAGGGGAGCCATGGGGGTGGGGGAGCATGAGTGACAAATTCAAATTGTAGAAACCATTGAGGTCTTTCAGGAGCTGGCTCTGGGGCAGTATGTGCAAAGTGTGTTATGAGAAACACTAATCTTGTGAAATGTTACAAGGTTTTTCCATAAAAACAAGGGAGGTCCCTATCTTGAGTATGTTGAAGAATGCTGCATTAACAGCTGGGCCCGGCTGGTGTGGCTCAGTGGCTGAGTGTCCGCCCATGAACCAAAAGGTCACCAATTCAATTTCTGGTCAGGCACATGCCCTGATTTTGGGCTTGATCCCCAGTAGGGGTCATGTAGGAGGCAACCGATCAATGTTTCTCTCTCATTGATGTTTTTATATCTCTACTAGAGGCCTGGTGCACAAAATTTGTGCACAGGGAATGGGGTCCCTTAGCCCACCCTGCATGCT
The DNA here is from genome assembly GCF_000147115.1 of Myotis lucifugus. NCBI lineage: Eukaryota > Metazoa > Chordata > Mammalia > Chiroptera > Vespertilionidae > Myotis > Myotis lucifugus. Next base: position 2,145,931 of record NW_005871176.1, on the reverse strand, counting down.
TTTGCAATCTGAGACCCCCTTGGGGGATGTCTGACTGCCGATTGGGCCTAAACTGGCAGTCGGACATCACTTTTGCCATCCGGGACCACTGGCTCCTAACTGCTCACCTGTCTGCCTGCCTGATCACCTCTAACCACTCTGTCTGCCTGCCTGATTGCCCCTAACTGCTTGCCTGCCTGCCTGATTGCCCCTAACTGCTCGCCTGCCTGCCTGATCACCCCTAACCACTCTGCATGCCTGACTGATTGCCTCTAACCACTCTGCCTCGACCCAACTGCCGTGGCTTCATCTGGAAGGACATCCGGAATGGCTTCCGGAAGGTCGTTCAGCTGTCTGGTCTAATCAGCATATTACGCTTTTATTATTATAGATCCCTCTCCCTCTCTCTCTCAAAATCAATTAAAAAAAAAAAACCACAGCTGGATGGGTGACTGCACTGGAGGTCTGCTCAGAAACGTTCCCGTGTTGGTGTTTCTTGAGATGGCCAAAGTGTGGGAAAGAGCGGGGAATCCCCAATCTTCTTGACTAGGGAACCCCTTTCCCAAGGAGCATCTCAGAGAGCAGGTGATCCATGAGGCACAGTATGGGGACCCAGCCCCTGGGCCTGGGATCTACAGCAGGAGCTCCGCAAGAAGGTGATTGATGAGGGATGGTGTGGAGATAGGAGGGGTCAGAGGGCCAAATCCAGAACCATTTTCAAGAGTCTCACTTCTGCCTGTGCAGAGCTGAGCGTAACCCGAGGCAGGGTGGGGTGGGGAGCAGAATTGGGAATGGGTTCTGGAGGCAGACAGTCATGCACGTGAATCCTGGCTCTACCCCACACTGACTGTGTGAACTAGGCAGGCCATTGCATCCCCTGGACCTCAGTTTCCTTGTTTGATCAAGGGAAGTAATAACATGCACTCACTGGCCTATAATCCCATGACTGTGGTAGTGAAAAAAAATGAGATTCAATGTTGGTCAAGGAAGGGAGTTTATCTCTGCCCCAAGTATAAACCAGAAGGGGGACATTTGTGCCTTACGACATGCTTGCTTTAACTTGTTCTTTTACTCAAGTAACATTATTCACTCAAGTGCCAACTCCATGCCAGGCATTGTGTCCTTCACAGGGGATATAGTTGGGACCAAGAGAGAAACAAGACAATTGTGCCTTCTTCGTTATGCCTCCTAATGTTAATGATCTTCCCAATGATTGCTATTGTCAAAAATGGTAAGAGAGAGAGAGAAGGGTGGGGGGTTGTTGGAAAGTATAGCAGGGACATGATCTAGCCAGGGAGGTCAGGGAAAGCTTCTATGGTGCCATGAAGTTTGATCTGGATTCTAAGAGTAGGCACTCAAGAGAAACAGCAAGTGCAAAGACCTTGCTGGGGGAGGGATGTGGCTGGAGAAATGGGCAGGACTGTATCTTGCCTGGCCCTGCAGGGTTCTCTCTCCATCCAAGGGAACTTTAAAAAAAAGTTTTTATTGATTTCAGAGAAGAAGGGGGAGGGAGAGAGGGACAGAAGCATCAATGATGAGAGAGAATCCTTGGTCGGCTGCCTCCTGCATGCCCGCCTCCCACTGGGGACCCAGCCTGAAACCAGGGCAGGTGCCCTGACTGGGAATCAAACCGTGATCTCCTAGTCCCTGGGTCGATGCTTAACCACTGAGCCACAGTGGCTGGGCTGTCCAAGGGCACTTTTACCACCTGCTTAGAACTATGTCCTCCCTCCACTTTCTCCTCTTTGCCACATCATCTCCTTGTTTCCTTTCCTCCATCCCCACTCCCTCTCAATATCAATGTCCTATTCCACATTCTCACCCAATAACATATCTTTACCTTGCTAGCACCTGTTTTCCTACACAGGCATTGGAACCCTGTGCAACATAGATGTTTACTTCCATTATTGAATGAGTGCAGGGCCACCACTAGTCTCTGCTCATATTCGCAAAAGGTATCCCCTCTGAGCAGATAGAGTTCACAACAGGGCCCACTTGGCTGCAGACCCTTGTGCAGTGAACCACCTCCTTAACTGTCCCCTGCAGCCCTGAACGAACGAATGAATGAATGAATCAATAAAATGTGAAATGAGTGAGAAGGTCTGAGGCAGAGAGAAGAATTGGAGTGGGAGTGCAAGCCAGGAGAAGTGGAGTCCTGTCGACTTGGGAGCAGGTGACTCATGGGCGCTGGCTACTGGTTCCATCCAGAAGGCCCCCGACTCCTGTTTTCTCAGAAGCCAGAGTGTTTGGCTGCTCGTGCCTGTCCAAACTCTTGTAGCCTCTCCTTATCTAAGGAACCTTGTGTAAGACTTGAGTTGTTTCTTTTCCAAAGAGTGTAAGGAGCACTGGGAGTTATGAGTACGTACAGTGCAATTACAGGCGCCTCGCAGGCTCAGCGAAGCCCAGAAGGCCCGGCCCCTGCTCCTCTTCTGAGCCATATGAGGAGAAAGCCAGGCCCTAAACAAAGCAACTTGAGAACATTTACTAAAGATATCAAGGACTGCAAAATAAAACAGAGCCGGCCAAGTCCCTTAGTGGGGAGAGGATGCAGAATAAATAGGTGGATGACCAATTCTCAGGGCGGGTGGAGTCACCCTGGAAGGCTTTCTAGACGGGCCGCGTTTTCGCGTTTTCCTGCTCTCCACGTCAGCCCCGCTCCGCAGTCAGCTTTACCACCTCTCTCCCCAACCTCCTTTCGGAAGCAAGGCTTATAGCTTGGGTTTTCGTCTTGACCAAACTTCTACAAAGGGTTACTTGTTCCCCTTTTCCCTTTGCTCATGAGCAAATCATCCAAGAAGCCAAAGTTCTGGGACGTAAAGGGCCTGAGGTAGGGGATAGACACTGAGGCAGCTCACAAAATGCGATTTGTCACGGATGCTGACCTCCACAGACAGGCAAGGCCTTGGAAAAAACCCTGCCACCAGAGCTGGCCACCTGCCAACTCTGAAGTCAGCGGAGTTTTATAGCCTTCCTCATCAGACAGGGAGTTCTCAGGCACAAGGCTGTAGTCCTCCATCACACTGGAGATCCTTGGGGCGGGGGCTGCCTCTGGCCTTCAGACTGGGATTAACACATTGGGTGCAGAAGCTGCTCCTCCATCAGACAGGAGCCTCTTCCCGCCATCTGAGGGCAGAGTTGTGTCTCTTCAGAATCAGAGCTCACCCAGAAACAGAAATAAGAGAAATAGCCACCACTTATTTAGTAATTACTAGGTGCCTGAAACGGTTCTTTTTTTTTTTTTAATATATTTTATTGATTTTTTACAGAGAGGAAGGGAAAGGGATAGAGAGTTAGAAACACCAATCAGCTGCCTCCTGCACACCCCCTACCGGGGATGTGCCCGCAACCAAGGTACATGCCCTTGACCGGAACCGAACCCGTGACCCTTCAGTCCGCAGGCTGATGCTCTATCCACCAAGCCAAACCGGCCTGGGCTGAAACGGTTCTTTTAAAAATAGATATGAATTCATTTTAACTCTCAGAACAAGACTGTGAGGCAGGTCTTAGCACTAGTCTCCTTTTCTTGCTGATGAGATGGAGATATCCTGAGAGGTTGAATAATTTGTCCAAGGTTGCACAGCACGGAGGTGGAGGCAGGATTCTCCATCGCACTGAAAACAACATGAAAACAAGGACAATATCCTTCCTCTTCCCTCCATCAGATTAGGAGTTCATCAAGGGTTAAGATCTGGTGTCCCTCTGCTGTCCACCCCTATCTCCCTGTCTGGATCAGAAACAGACCTTGCCCTGGCCGTTGAGGCTCAGTTGGTTAGAGTCTCTCTCTCCTTTCTCTCTCTCTCTCTCTCTCTCTCTCTCTCTCTCTCTCTCTCTCTCTCCCCCACTCCCACCCTCCTCTTTCTAAAAAAAAAAAAAGTCTTATTCAGTGCTGTGCCTGGCATCTGGGTTGGGCACAGGGAGTTGGCCGAAACATTGTGGAAGAATTTCTGTTCCTTACAGCTCTGAGCTGGTCCCCCAGAAATATGCCCCACAGGGTGGAGAACCCCATCTTTTAGAGATGGGACACCTATCTGGGATGGAGGCCAGGATGCTAGTGTGTTCTCGGTCCCCCAGGTGCCTGGATAGGAGGCCCCAGCGTGCCCGGGAGACTGCAGGCTGCTATCACAGGGAACACACCTTCCTCCGCAGCCAGGCCTGGTGCCACCCTGTCAGTTAGGCATTTCCTTCTGTCCACAGCTCACCTCACTCCTGGCTGCAAACCCAGCCGCGAGTCTCTGGAACCTAGCAACTCTCGAGGAAACAATGGAAACTTCAGTTTTTCTTCTCCTCCCTCTATCATTACTCAAAAGGTTTTCCTCTAAGCTACACACACGTCAATTTTCTCTCCACCCATCAGCCTGGGCTGTCCTGGAAATTTTCAGGCAGAAAGGAGTCCTGTGCGTGGGCGGGAGGGCGACCTGGTGGCGGGGCCATGTGTGCCCAGAGTGGGTCTGTGTCAGAGGTGGATCCTCAGGGACTGTGATTTACTGCCCAGCAGCTGTGATTGGGGCTCTGGCAGGGTCTGTCTGTGTCTGGGTCTGGATGTGTGCGTCCGGGTGTCTCTGTCGCAGGGGCTGTGATTTATGTGAATCAAAGTTGGTCTGTGAGTGATGGATATGGAAAATGGCATGTGTCAGGGGCAGTTCAGGATCGAGTGCCTACTACTGTAGGTCACTGTGGTTAGTGTGTGAGAAAATGTAACAAGTAAAGGCCAACCTGCATGTGAGAAAATTGTCGGCCTGTGTGTGTGAACTGTCCGTGTCTGTGAGGAATTTGTGTGCGAAAAGATGTCTATGTGAGTCTGTGTAAAAATGTGAATATGAGTGTGCCCGCTGTGCCCTCGTTCACCTGCAGAGGTGAGAGTTTTGGGGAGATAGCGTATTCTTTTGCATCCGTGAAGACTGTTAGTGTATGAAAGTTGGTACAAGAGTGCAAATGTGCCGAGTGCTCACCGGGAGCAGATGAAAGTGCTGGTGCGAGGCACTTGTGAGTGTGAAAGTGTCCTGTGTGAGCGACAGCTGGCGCGAGTGCGTGTGCACGTGCTCAGGTGCCCGTGTCAAAAGTGCGTGTGTGCACGCGTGGAATTCTGGAGCGTCCTCGAGAGCGGCCCGCGGGGGGTCCCGCTGGTGGGGCGTGGAGAGGTGTAGGGGGTTTTACGGGTCTGGCAGTCCGTGGGGGCGCGCAGGAGCCGCGTGCGCGTGGAGGGAGGCCCCGGCCCCCGTCCCATCTACACTCCAGGCCGGGTTTGGCGGGGAGCCGGGCTGGCCGCGGCC